>NC_053026.1:3375031-3686728 GCF_003073215.2 Triticum urartu | reverse complement strand
GTAGGTAGTAGGTGATTGAAAATGAATGAATGATATTGGTGTGAGATTCAGAGATAGGATGGAGCACCACCTACCCTTGAACCAAGCAAAGTAGTACGATGTCCGTACATCAGTCCAAGAGACAGTTGAGTTGATGAGACCATTTGCTGGGCTTGGTCACCTAATTAATTTGGTCAAAGCTTTTGCTTAATCCAGTCCCTCACTGAGACTGTTCTTAATTAGACTTTTGATCAGCTAGACTGGTAGGTACGTAGAATCTGTGAGCGGATAACAATTTCACACAGGAAACAGCTATGACCATGATTACGCCAAGCTATTTAGGTGAGACTATAGAATACTCAAGCTTGTTGCGGTCCATGGACGATGAACAAGGGCTTGGCGTTTTTTTGCTTGAATAAGTACTTAGTTAACATACAATACATTAATACGAGAACGGCGAAAGAGCGGACGAGCTCGCTTGCTCTCGCTAAGTGGAACTCTACTGGTGGTGCAAGGAATGTCCAAGGATACGCATCGTGAAACTGAAACAGTAGCGTGCGGTTTTGTATGCCCGTGACAGAGCGACGGCGCCGTCACGGCAGTCCGTGCATAAGTTTCATTGGTATATGTATATGTATATACAGGACCTATATGTACACCACGTGTTCGGGCTATGTCGCAGAAACTTGGGTGTGTTATTTCCAGTATATATAATTAGGAGTAATTACTACATGTGGTGTCTTCTTGTTCTCAAAAAGGAAAATACATGCGGTGCTTCTGTTGTGTTGTCTGACTAAAACACATGCCTTATTTGTGTGTGGTATTATTTCTCGCAACTATACTACTTGTGGAACTTGAATGTTGTCTGCAACAATTTCCACTAAAAAGACTGCCGCTGGAGAGTTGAGATTAGTTTTTTTTTGTGTGCCTCAACTCCAAGACCAGATAACTTGCACCCTCTAAAACCAAACAAGGTTCGTCCTTGGACTCGGTTTTGACCACACTCAAATTCACATAATTATTCAAATCCGTGAAAGTGCTTGAAATTTACGTACTTATTTCCAAATCCGCTTACTTTTTCCAAGTACATATAATTTTTCAGAATTCACATACTTTTTTCAAATCCATGATTTTTTTAAAATTCATGTACCTTTTCAAATCCACATAATAATTCCAAGTTCACGTAATTTTTTCTAGTGAACTTATATCTTATCAAATTCATGAACTTTTTAATGTTTCACGTACTTTTTCCATGTTTGCATAAATATTTCCAATTAATGTACTTTTTTAGTATTCATGTACTTTATTCAAAAAAATCATAAATTTAAAAAATATCACGAACCTAGAAAAAGTAAGCGGATTCAGAAAAAAGCGAACGTGAAAAAATTACACGGATCTGAAGAAATGTATGCGAATTTGAAAAAAGCGCATGAGTTTGAAAAAATGACGTGAACTTGAGAAAAATACTTGAATTTGAAAAAATTAAACGAATTTAAAAAAAATCATTGATTTGAATTAAAATATACGTGATTTTTTTAAAAAAAATCAGGGATTTGAACAAAATTATGTGGCTTGACAATATTTGTAAGTTAATAAAGGCAGATACTTAAGGTATAGGATTGGATGTGGCCGGCTTCCGCATTCGTGTCGACTGGACCATCCACCTGAACGTTTGAGGGGAGTTTGAGACGGTTGTAGATGCTTCTAGTGCCCGCTCATGCAAAAGTTGATGTATCAAATATCCTGGTGTGTAGTTGGTGTGCCAAAGTGTAGGTGTGGACGTTGAGCACCCCTGGTTTTGCACTCGCAGCCTCGCACATGTTGGTCCTGAACGTCCCGTCCCGTCCCCCCCCCCCCCCCCCCCCCCCCCCCCCCCCGGGTCTGTTAATCATGTGGGCCCGTCCTACCTGCAAAGCCCAATACACAACGTATACATCTGACAGTACCTGACGCAGCCCAATTCGGACGAGAACGAGCGCCCAGCGATTCCAGGAGCATGCGAGCTCATCCGTTCCTATGGATTTCTCACATTAATACATATTACCTATTTTGAAACGGAGGTAGTACAACATATTGATGTGCTGCTGAATTAATGTATCAAGACATTCACATATGTAGAAGAAAGCCAAGACAAGTGGGAGAGTATCAAAGTTAAGGGCTCCTTTGGTTCATAGAAATTATGTACTATGATTTTTGGAGGAACTTTTCTATTGGTGGTCATTTGATTCGTTTGATTGGAATCCTCGGGAACTATTCCATTGGATTAATTTGTACTCCCTTTGATCTATATTTTTTGTCACTCAAATGGATATATCTAGACGTATTTTAGTGCTAGATACATCCTTTTGGGCGACAAGTAATATGGATCGAAGAGAATGGTAAATCTTGGAGGAAAATTTTCATCCACTCAAACCCCCTATGATAGAATTCATCTGTTTTTCTTGTGCTATCAAACACTCTTCTATTCAAAATCATGCATAAAAGGACATGACACTTTGCTCATGTGTTTATTCTATTCATGCATTTTGTGAATCCCGCAAATCAAATAGGCCCTAAACATATGGAGTAGCACCATATGGCTTAGCTTTGTTTTAGTGAACATACCACATGCATTTTGTGAATCCCGCAAATCAAGCCATATGTTCACTAAAACTGCCAAATACATTCTACCTTAAAGTCAATCATTCCTAAGTTTGATCAAATATATAGAAGAAAAATCCAAGAACTACAATATTGACCAAATACATTACAAAAGTATATCTGATGGTGGATATATTGATATTGATTTGAGGGTGTCCTTATAATACCTCTTTCTAATAAATGGATTTGGCAGTTCTCTGCTAACATTAAAAAAAACTATACTCGTCTAATGTCTCATTTTTGATGGTGATCCAAATTAACATCACAAAAGGTACATGTTTCACGTACATTTCATCTGGGGCCTAAACTGGAATTGGAAGCAAGATGCTTGATGAATCGATTTTGTCGTGAAATTCGATGGACGTGTTTAACTTCGGATCGATCTCTAGTTACAGCCTCTCGGTGGAAAGTGGAGTGGAAAAATAGAAGAAGGGGTCGTTGGCTTCGCACCAGTTTTGCTATAATCTTCATTCATTCAAATGAAAAAAGGGGGGAAATAAGATGGAGCCCAAGTTGGAATGGGAAACGTTTGGAGGGACCTGAATTCTTCTTTAGGATTCGTGTACAATGGCTAACAAATGGTAGAATGCTACTTGGATAGAAAATTACCCCAAAACAAGTGGCATGCTTTATCCTTTATGGATTGTGAAATTGATTGCCCTGTCAACAAATAGTGAAAGAAAAGAAGGTAGGGGTGGACAGGTAGGTAGTTGGGTGGGTGAAAATGAATGAAGTCGGTCTCTTGGTATGAGATGTTTGAGAATCTAGTGATAAGGATGGAGCACCATCTACTCCTGTAGCAAGCGAATTAGCACTCGTAAGGTTCACTTTGAGAATGAGAGGACGGGATCTTGGCAACAGTAGTACGATACCCGTACAGGCAAGGAATCAGTGGATGAAACCAAACCATTTGCTGCTGGGTTTGGTCACCTACCAATTTCAGTCAATGCTCTTGCTTAATCTAATCTCTCACATGAGATTTTAGTTAATTGTTAGACCGTTGGACGGGTAGACCGGTTGGTAGAATGAGAATATATGTTGGGGCTGTGTGTTAGTTTAGTACTCTATGATACTAGTTGAAGCACCGATCAAGCATGATGTGGTTCATGGATAGTTTTAATGGAAAATCAGTGAGAAAAAACCCGAGATGTGAGGGGGGGAAATCAAAAAGGTAGGAGAGAAGAAAAACTTGTGTAAGGTTCCGCCATCCTCTTATGATAGAATGAAGGAACCTTGCAAATTTTTTAAGTATGATAGACAAGTACTAGTTAATAACATACATACATATTGATGTGTCGTGGAATTTATCTCTTAGGGCCTTCACAATAGTAGAAGAAAGCCATAGGATCCCATATGATTTAAATCCTTAGAAGTTTTTCTTATGGTGGTTGTCTTGATTCTTGGATTGGAATTCTTAGGAATATTTGTATAAGATTGATTGTACTACATTTTGAAGGTAAATTTTCATACACTCAAACCCTTTATTTTCTTGTGCTGTCAAATACCCTTTCACTCAAATTCATGTAGTTTGGTAATCCTACATGATATAAGAGGACGTGACACTCTATTCCCGCGTTTTCATGTTCGTGTGTTTCGTCACGTTAATTAATCCCCAAAATGTCAAAATCGGCTGACCAACCTCACCCTCAGTCGGTTGCCTCCCGCATGCTCGTCACGCACCGCTCATGGGTGCCCCACATGAGAAGCGCCTCCGACCTTATCCCTTCCCCTCTTCTTCCTCATTTGCTCGACACATCGCGCGCCCCAACAATCCTCCAGTCCGGCCACTGACCACGTAAATCCAACGGCTGCGTGCGACATGATCCAATGGTCCGCATGGTCACCGATCCGCAGCGGTAGTGTGGTGTAGAGGATCGTCCGTTCCTTTGTCCAGAAATCCCCCCTGTCCCTCCCATGTGCCTTCTCACTCGATGTAGATAGGAATTCCCTTTTCTAATAAATAAAAATAGGCCAAAATCTCACGTGAACGAGGGTGTCAATTAAGTGTGAGTGTCGACACTCTTTCACAGTGTATAAATTCAGTTAAAAATTCATCATTTCTAAGTTTGATCCAATCTATAGAAGAAAAATCCAACAACTACAAAATACATCACAAAAATATATCTGATGGTAGATATACTGATATTGATTTGAGGGTGTTCTTATAACACCTATTTCTAATAAATGGATTTTAGAGCTAACATTTAGAAAAAATGTAAGCTCATCTCATGTCTCATTTTGACGGTCATCCAAACAGCACGAAAAGGTTTTTTTTAGAAAAGGAGGATGACCCCCGGCCTCTGCATCTGGAAGATGCATACGGCCACTTTATTGATTATTCTCATGACCTTACAAAGTATTACAACAATGAGTCTGAATCCATCATCTTGGCAACACATACCGCAAACTTCTATCCAAAATGATGAAGGGGTGCTAGCTGGGCCACTACCCAAACCACTCACCTAAGCCTAACATCAAAAGCCGGAAACCGAAACATTCGGAAGCCCCAGCCGAGCCACATACCAGGTCTGGGGCACAATCCGGTCAGACGCACTCGTGTGTCGTCACCGCCATCTTCCACAGGTCCGTGTACATTTCATCTGGCACCTAAACTGGAATTGGAAGCAAGATGGTTGGCGAATCGATTTTGTCATGGAATTCAACAGACGTGTTTAACTTGGAATGGGAAACGTTGAGAGAGAGAGAGAGCACTTCTTTTTAATTGGTGCACAATTGCTAACGATCATCTTTTCTCTCATTATGCGGGAAATCGTAAAATGCAGCTTGGATAGAAAATTACCCCGAGATAAATGGCATGCTTTCTGCATTCTGAAATTGATTGCCCTGATAAACAAATTGGGAAAAAAAAAGATAGGTGTGGATAGATAGGTAGGTGGGTGGGTGAAAATGAATGGAGTTGGCCTCTTGGTGTGAGAGGTTTTGGGAATCCAAAGATAAGATGTAGCTCCATCTACTCTTGTAGCAAAGCAAATTAGTACGCGTACACTTCCGTTTGAGAATCAGAGAGGATATGGGCAATAGTAGTACGGTACCCATACAGCGAAAGAATCAGTTGATGAAACCAAACCGTTTGATGGGTTTGGTCAGCTATTAATTTAGTCAAAGCTCTTGCGTAATCTAAGACTACCCACAGTGGGAGTAACATAGATAGTAACATCACACATATCTAAATAAAACAAATGACGTGGCAAGTAATAAATGAAAAAAGAAAGGCATATGGTCACATAGCTAGTTACTAGTAGTATGAGTAACAACACATATATCAAGGTAAGATGAGTCTATAGCCTAATAAATGAAGTGTTGTATGTTACCACATATATGTTACTCTCCACTATAGAGGTAGTAACATAGAGTAGTAACATGGGCATGTTACTACTCTATGTTACTACCCATCGTGGCTAGTCTAAGACCTCTCCCAATGCAATGGTGCTTAGATGAGGTGCTAAGTGCATTAAATACCTTAGCAACTCAACTCCCCAATGCATAGATGCTTAACTTGTTGTTGCTAAGCACACTTTATTTAATGAGTTAGCACCTAAAGTCTTTCATGCATTGGTCAAATTGTTTCATTTAAGTTGTTTGCCTAGGTTATCGTGCTTGGCATTGGTTCTTCCTGGGGTCACCAAAATACTCTATGTCCTCTTTAAATGTTGTGCCATGTTATTTTTTTCGTTTATGTGGTATGCTTAGCCTCTGTCCACGGTGAAGCACTGGGAAGGGCCTAATCCTTCGCTGAGATTGTAATTAATTATTAGACTGCTGGACAGCCAGATTGGTTGGTAGAATGAGAATCTATGTTGGGGCCGGGTGTTAGTTTAGTACTCCTTGATACTAGTTGAAGCACCAATCAAGCATGTCATGGTCCATGGGTGGTTGTAAGGAAAAAACGATGAAAAAAAAACTCAGAGATGTGAGGAGGAAATCAAAATGGGAAAAGGAAAGGAAAACTTGTGTAAGGTTGGGCAAAATATGAGCGGACGACGGAACTTTATGTCTTCTTTAAGCATGAGAGATAAGTACTATCAGTAGTTAATAACACACAAATTAATAATACGCCTGTAACTTTTTGTAAGATGTTTGTTCAGTCTATGGTAATGTCAAAAACGTTTTATATTAACGATTCAGCCATCCTCTAAAACCAGTCTAGGTCATCTGTCTCCCGTCGGCGTCTTTGGCGGCCCTAGGGCCATGCAGACGTGGTGGATCCCGGTCTTTGCCACCGGAGCACTCCATTTTCAGAATTTTTTTTTAGTTTTGTTAGGTTTGTGCCAGGCTCAGTAAGGTGAGACGGCGGCGGCTCCCTGAAAACGGAATAAGATTCTTCCCGTCTAGCCCCCGTTCCGGTGGTGTATCTAGCATCGTCGGAGGGCATGTGGAGGTGTGTGTCCGATGGATCTCGCGGGATTTGATCGGTGCTTGTCTTTGATGGATCTACTTGGATCTGGTCTTCATTCGTGTGTCTTTAGATTGAATCCTTCCAATCTACGCGTCTTTTCATCGGCAACGGTTGCTGCTCTAGTGTGTTGGTCCTATGAGGCCTTAGCACGACGACTTTTCGATTGTCTACTACAACTAATTTCGCCCGGCTTCGACGTGGGAGGGGCGATGAAGGCGGCGCCCCTCCGGCTCGTTTCAGTGCTTGAAGTTGGTGCTAAATGGTCTACGAACCTGGATGCAATTTTTATTGTTTCTGATGTTTATTGTGCTGCCATGATTGAAAATGAATAGATTGGAAGTTTTTTAAAAAAAATGTCTTATATTAAGTTACGAATGGGGTACATACATATTGATGTGCCGCTGATTTTATCTATCAAGACCTACACAATAGTAGAAGAAAACCACATACATCGCATAGGATTTTTTCTTACGGTGGTCGTCTTGATTCATTAGACTGGTATTCTTACGAATACTTGTATAAAATTCATTTGTATTATATTTTGAAGGTAAATTTTCATACACATAAACCTTTTGGTTGAAATCCTTTGTTTTTCCTTGTGCTATCAAACACTCTTCCTATATTTGGTAATCCTACATGATACAAGAAGACATGACACTCCCTTATTCATGTCCGTGTGTAGTGAATCCAGAAAAGGTCCAAATCGGCTGACCAATCTCAGCCTTGGTCGGTCGTCTCCCACACGCTCGTCATGCACCGCTCATGCGTGCCCCACACATGAGGCATCTCATAGCTTGTCTCTTTCCCTCTTTCTCCTCGTTCGCTCGCCAGATCGTGCACCCCGACGAATCCTTCGGTCCGATGATGCGGATGCAACGGCTACGTGCGACATGATCCAGCGGTCCGCATGCTCAGCGATCTGACGCAGGTAGTGTAGTGTAGAGGATCCTCCATTCCTTTGTGCGGAATTTTCCTTTGCCCCTCCCATGTGCCTTATCACTATATGTAGATAGGAATTTCCTTTTTCAGTCAAATAGACCCAGTGCCAATTAAGTGTCAGCACTACACACTGCTCACAGTGACACACGAAGAGACAAGATAGAGAGAAAGGGCCCTCCGTTCCTTTGTTCAAAAATTTCCGTTTTCCCTCCCATGTGCCATCTCTCTCACTCTATGTTGATAGGAATCTCCTTTTCTAATAAAATAGGCAAAAGTCTCACGTGAACGAGGGCGCCAACTACGTGTCAGCACCAGCAGACACTCTTTCACGGTGACACACAAAGAGAGGGCTTCCAGAGAGAGAGAGAGAGAGAGGGGGGGTCCTCCGTTCCTTTGTCCAAAAATTTCCTTTGTAGCAACAACTACAGTATGGACCAAATACATTATGAAAATATATATGGTGGTGGATACATTGACATTGATTTGGGGGTGTTTTTATAATACCCCTTTTTAATAAATGGATTTGACAGTTCCTTGCAAAAATAAAAATAATATCTATGCTCTCATTTCATGTCTCATTTCAGTGTTCTAGACATCATAAAAAGGCACATGCTTCATGTACATTTCATATGGCACCTAATCTGGAATCGGAAGCAAGATGGTTGACGAATCGATTTTGTCGTGAAATTCAACAGACGTGTTTAATTTCGGATCGATCTCTAATTACACTCACAATCAGAAGTGGATTGAAAAATAGAAGAAGGGGCCGTTGGTTTCGCACCAGCTTTACTATAACCTTCATTCATTCCAACGAAAAAAGGGCAAAGATAAGATGGAGCCCAAGTTGGAATAGGAAACGTTCGGAGAGTGCATAGTCCATTTGGATTTGTGCACAACAATGGCTAACGATCATCTTTTCACCCATTTTACGGGAAATGGTAAAGTGCAACTTGGAGAGAAAATAAGTAGCATGCGTTCTGAAATTGGTTGCCTGATCAACACATTGAGAAAGAAAGAAGATAGGGGTGGACAGGTAGGTAGGTTGGTGGGTGAAAATGAATGGAGTTGGCCTCTTGGTGTGAGATGCTTGAGAATCCAGAGATAAGATGGAGCACACCATCTACTCCTGTAGCAAGCAAATTAGTACACGTAAGGTTCAGTTTGAGAATTAAAGGGGGATCTGGGCTGATACTCCCTCCGTAAAGAAATATAAGAGCGTTTAGATCACTAAGGGAGTACCAAACCGTTTGCTGGGTTTGTTCACCTACTAGTTTAGTCGAAGCTCTCGCTTAATCTAATCCCTCACTTAGATTGTAGTTAATTATTAGACCGCTGAACAGATAGATTGATTGGTAGAATGAGAATCTATGTTAGGGCCGGGTGTTAGTTTAGTACTCCTTGGTACTAGTTGAAGCACCGATCCAGCATGCCGTGGTCCATGGATAGTTTTAATGAAAACCCAGTTGAAAAAAAAAACCAGAGATGTGAGGGGAAGAAAAATTTCCGTAAGGTCCTGCCATCCGCTTATGATAGATAAGTATGATAGAATGATGGAACCTTACATTTTCTTTAAGTATGATAGATAAGTATTGGCTAATAACATACACACACTAATAGAGTATTTGACAAAAAACTACCACATTAGAGGTTGCCGTCCCACTGAAATACCACATTCAAAAAAGTGAATGATGACAACCAAATTTTTCTAATTTTGTGACTGAAAACTACCAATTTTAGAAAATGATCAGTTTAGATGATTTAAACACGTTTATGACATACGGGACCCATAGGTCGGGGCTGACGTGGCGGCGAAGTCAACTCCGTTTATTTTAACCGTTAGGTTGACCGTTATTACATGTGGGGTCCACACGTCGGCATCAATCTTTTTCTTCATCCCTCTCTCTCTCTCTGGCATTTCCACGAACATCTTGTGTGCACCCGTGCTTGAGCTCCGAACTCCTCCATGGCGACGCCCAGGCGCAGCACCTCCCCCGGCGTTGGTCGGGGAATGGAGACGGCGGCGCAACCAAGGCGGGTGGAGCCGCCTCGCCCGCACCGGCGACCACGGACTCCTTGAAGAGCTCGGCCGCGGCCATCGCGAGCGTGTGCGGAGCCGTGTGCGCAGCGCCTGCCACCACGAGCGTGCGTGCGCAGCCGCCGCCGCCGCGTGCTGGCCGGCTAGCGGCCGCCGCCGCCGCGAGCACGTGTGCAGCCGCCGTTGCCGCGAACATGTGCGGAGCCGTGCGCGCAGCACTTGCCGCCGCGAAGGTGCATGCAGTCGCGTGAGCCGGCGACGGGCTCTTCCTAGGAGTGGTTGGGCAGCTCGGGCTCTCCGGATCCAGACGGGTTTGAGGCAGGGGAGAGGTGAGCGCCGGCAGTGAAGCGCTGCGGAGGTGGCTCGCGGGTGCACATGATGTGTTTGAAGAAATGCCAGAGAGAGAAGGAGGAGGAAGAGGAAGCTTGATGCCGATGTGTGGGCCCCACTCATAATAACGGTCAAAATAAACGGAGTTGACTTTGTCGTCACGTCAACCCTAACGTGTGGGCCCCGTATGTCATAAACATGTTTAAATTGTCTAAACTGGCCATTTTTTTAAAGTGGTAGTTTTTAGTCACAAAGTTAGCAAATTTTGGTAGTTATCAGTCAATTTTCTAAATGTGGTAGTTCAGTGGGACGGCAACCCCTAATCTGGTAATTTTTCGTCAAATACTCCACATTAATACATACATATTGATGTGCCGTGGAATTTATCTATCAAAGCCTTCGCAATAGTAGAAGAAAGCCATAGGATCCCATATGATTTAAATCCTTAGAATTTTTCTTACGGTGGTCATCTTGATTCGTTGGATTGGAATTCTTACGAATATTTGAGTAAGATTGATTGTACTACATTTTGAAGGTAAATTTTCATAAGCTCGAACCCTTTATTTTCTTGTGCTGTCAAACAACCTTTCATCCAAATTTCTGTAGTTTGGTAATCCTACATGATATAAGAGGACATGACACTCTATTCTTGCATTTTTCATGTTCGTATGATTCCTCAAGTTAATTTCAAAAAAGTCCAAATCGGCTGACCAACCTCAGCCTCGGTCGGTCGCCTCCTGCACGCTCGTCACGCACCGCCCATGCATGCCCCACACGGGAGGCGCCTCTGACCTTATCCCTCCCCCTCGTTTTCCTCATTCGCTCGACACATCGTGCCCCCCGACGATCCTCCGGTCCGCCACGTGACCACACGAATCCAATGGCCACATGCGTCATGATCCAACGGCCCGCGTGGTCACCGATCCGACACCGGTAGTATAGTGTAGAGGATCGTCCGTCCCTTTGTCCGGAAAATTCCTCCGTCCCTCCCATGTGCCTTCTCACTCTATGCATATAGGAATTTCCTTTTGCATCAAAGATAGGCCAAAATCTCACTCTATGTTAACACCACCATACACACCTTCACAATGTTGATGTGCTGTTGAATTTATGTATCAAGACATTCACATGTGTAGAAGAA
Source organism: Triticum urartu (assembly GCF_003073215.2). Classification (NCBI taxonomy): domain Eukaryota; kingdom Viridiplantae; phylum Streptophyta; class Magnoliopsida; order Poales; family Poaceae; genus Triticum; species Triticum urartu. The sequence goes on along the minus strand of NC_053026.1, from coordinate 3,675,247 downwards.
AGCCAAGACAAGTGGGTGAGTATCAAAGTTAAGGGCTCATTTGGTTCATAGAAATTTTGTACTATGATTTTTGGAGGAATTTTTTCTAAAGGTGGTCATTTGATCCATTTGATTGGAATCCTTGGGAATTATTTCATTGGATTATATACAAAGTATTTTAGTGCTAGATACATCCTTTTGGGCGACATGTAATACGGATCCGAGAGAGTGGTAAATTTTGGAGGAAAATTTCCATCCACTCAAAACCTCCTATGGTAGAATTGATCTGTTTTTCTTGCGCTATCAAACACTCTTCTATAATTCTATTCAAATTCATGTATAAGAGGACATGACACTTTGCTCATGTGTTTGTTCTATTCATGCATTTTGTGAATCCCGTGAATCAAATAGGCCCTAAACATATGGAGTAGTACCAATGGGAGGGTGTCAAGTGGCAGCGCTAGACCCTCTGATACATGCATAACAAGGAGGAAGGGTGTAGTGTAGTGTAGAGAATCCTCCTTTGTCCATAATTTTCCTTTGTCCTTCCCATGTGCCTTTTTCACTCTATGTAGATAGGAATTTCATTTTCAAATCAAATAGGCTCAATTCTCACGTGAACGAGGGTGCCAATTAAGTGTGACACTCCTTCACAATGATACAAAAGGAGAGAGAGAAAAATGCTCTAGTGCAGTGTAGATCCTCCATTCATTTGCCCAAAAATTTCCTTTTCCCTCCCTCCCTCCCATGTGCCTTTTCTCTAGGTTTTCCTTTTCTGTTCAACACCATAACACCATTAATTAATTATTTACTACTACTACACTCCTCCATTCTTCTTCTGGAGTTACTCATACAAATCTGTAATCACACTCTCTTGATTGAAAGTGGAGTGAAAAATAGAACAAGGGGTCATTGGATTCTCACAACTTTTACTATAATCCTCTGTCATTGCAACGAGAAAAAGGGCAAAGATAAGATGGGCCCAAGTTGGAATGGGAAACGTTTGGAGAGAGCACAGCTCCTCTTTTGGATTGGTGCACAATTGCTAACAGTCATCTTTTTCCCATTTTGCGGCGGATAGAAAATTACCCCAAGTCTTGAATTTTGGGGCCCAAGATAAGTGGCATGCTTTCTGCATTGTGAAAGTGATTGCCCTGTCAACAATTTGAGAAAGAAAAGAGATAGGGGTGGACAGGTAGGTAGGTGGGTGGGTGAAAATGAATGGAGTTGGCCTCTTGGTGTGAGACGCTTGAGAATCCAGAGATAATATGGAGCATCATCTACTCCTGTAGCAAGAAAATTAGTGCTCGTAAGGTTCAGTTTGAGAATCAGTAGTACGACACCTCACACCCGTACAGCCAAAGAATCGGTTGATGGAACCAAACCGTTTGCTAGGTCTGGTCACCTACCAATTTAGTCAATGCTCTTGCTTAATCTAATCCCTAACTGAGATTGTAATTAATTATTAGACGGCTGGACAGATAGATTGGTTGGTAGAATGAGATGTTGGAAATATGCCCTAGAGGCAATAATAAAAGCATTATTATTATATTTCCTTGTTCATGATAATTGTCTTTATTCATGCTATAATTGTATTATTCGGAAATCGTAATACATGTGTGAATAACAGACACCAACATGTCCCTAGTAAGCCTCTAGTTGACTAGCTCGTTGATCAACAGATAGTCATGGTTTCCTGACTATGGACATTGATGTCATTGATAACGAGATCACATCATTAGGAGAATGATGTGATGGACAAGACCCAATCCTAAACATAGCACAAGATCGTATAGTTCGTTTGCTAGAGTTTTCCAATGTCAAAGTATCTTTTCCTTAGACCATGAGATCATGTAACTCCCGCATACCGTAGGAGTGCTTTGGGTATACCAAACGTCACAACGTAACTGGGTGACTATAAAGGTAGACTACGGGTATCTCTGAAAGTGTCTGTTGGGTTGACATGGATCAAGACTGGGATTTGTCACTCCGTATGATGGAGAGGTATCACTGGGCCCACTCGGTAATGCATCATCATAATGAGCTCAAAGTGACCAAGTGTCTGGTCACGGGATCATGCATTACGGTACGAGTAAAGTGACTTGCCGGTAACGAGATTGAACGAGGTATTGGGATACCGACGATCGAATCTCGCGCAAGTAACATATCGATTGACAAAGGGAATTGCATACGGGGTTGATTGAATCCTCGACATCGTGGTTCATCCGATGAGATCATCGTGGAGCATGTGGGAGCCAACATGGGTATCCAGATCCCGCTGTTGGTTATTGACCGGAGAGTCGTCTCGGTCATGTCTGCTTGTCTCCCGAACCCGTAGGGTCTACACACTTAAGGTTCGGTGACGCTAGGGTTGTGAAGATATGTATATGCAGTAACCCGAATGTTGTTCGGAGTCCCGGATGAGATCCCGGACGTCACGAGGAGTTCCGGAATGGTCCGGAGGTAAAGAATTATATATAGGAAGTGCTGTTTTGGCCATCGGGACAAGTTTCGGGGTTATCGGTATTGTACCGGGACCACCGGAGGGGTCCCGCAGGCCCACCGGGTGGGGCCACCTGTCCCGGGGGGCCACATGGGCTGTAGGGGGTGCGCCTTGGCCTAGATGGGCCAAGGGCACCAGCCCCAAAAGCCCATGCGCCTAGGGTTCCACTTAAAGGAAGAGTCCAAGTGGTGGAAGGCACCTCTAGGTGCCTTGGGGGGGAGGGAAACTTCCCCTTGGCAGCCGCACCTAGGAGATTGGATCTCCTAGGCTGCGCACCACCCCCCCTTGGCCCTCCTATATATAGTGGGGGAGAGGAGGGACTTCATACACCAGCCCCTGGCGCCTCCCTCTCCCCCCGTTACATCTCTCCTTCGTAGTATAGGCGAAGCCCTGCTACTGTGACGCCCTGCATCCACCACCACGCCGTCGTGCTGCTGGATCTTCATCAACCTCTCCTTCCTCCTTGCTGGATCAAGAAGGAGGAGACGTCTCCCGTCCCGTACGTGTGTTGAACGCGGAGGTGCCGTCCGTTCGGCGCTTGATCATCGGTGATTTGGATCACGTCGAGTACGCCTTCCTCATCCCCGTTCTTTGAACGCTTCCGCGCGTGATCTATAAAGGTATGTAGATGCATCCGATGACTCGTTGCTAGATGAACTCCTAGATGGATCTTGGTGAAACGAGTAGGAAAATTTTTGTTTTCTGCAACGTTCCCCAACATGAAAATCTATGTTGGGGCCGGTTGTTAGTTTAGTACTCCTTGATCCTAGTTGACGCACTGATCAAGCATGTCGTCGTGGTCCATGGAAGGTTTTAGGCGAAAATCGGTGAAAAAAACCCGAGATGTGAGGGGGAAGCAAAATGGTAAGAGGGAAGAAAAACATACATCGGATTGGACAAAATATAAGCGGACGACGGAACCTTACTTTTTTATAAGTATGGTAGATAAGTACTTGTTAATAATATACACATATTAATACTCCCTCCATTTCTAAATATATGTCTTTTTAGATATTTCCAATATGAACTGCATACAGAGCAAAATGAGTGAATCTATATATTTTAAAATATGTCTATATACATCCGTATATAGTTCATATTGAAATCTACAGAGAGAAATCTCTAGAAAGACTTATATTTAGAAAGGGAGGCAGTACATACATAATGATGCATCGTGGAATATATCTATCAAGGCCTACACAATAGTAGAAGAACATCATAGAAATCCCATGGGATTTAAATCCTTAGGTTTTTTTTTCTTACGATGGTCGTCTTGATTCATTGGATTGATATTCTTACAAACACTTGTATTAAATTCATTTATACTATATTTTGAAGATAATTTTTCATACACTTAAACCCTTTGGTCGAAATCCTTTGTTTTTGCTTGTGCTATCAAACACTCTTCTATTCAAATTGATACAAGAGGACATGACCAACCTCTGCCTCGGTCGGTCCCCTCCCCCGCGCGCGCGTCACGCACCGCCCATGCGGGCCCCACACACGGGGCGTGCCCTAGCTTATCCCTTCCCCTCTTTATTCTCGTCCACTCGCGACATCGCACGCCCCGGCTATCCTCCGTTCCAACCACGCGGCCACGCAGATCCAACGGATATGGGCGACATGATCCCACGGTCCGCATGGTCGCCAATCCGACGCCGGTAGCGTGGTGTAGAGAAATCAAGGGATTATCCCAAAAAAGAATTCCAAATCTGCCGACCGACCTCAGCCTCGGTCGGGCGCCTCCCGCACGCTCGTCACGCACCGCCCATGCGTGCCTCACACGGGAGGCGCCTCCGGCCTTATCCCTTCCCCTCTTTCTCCTCGTTCGCCCAACACATCACACGCACCGACGATCCTCCGATCCACCACGTGACCACGCGTACCCAACGGCCGCGTGCGACACGATCCACCGGTCCGCGTGGCCACCGATCCGGCACCGGGAGTGCAGCGCAGAGGATCGTCGGTCCCTTTGTCTAGAAATTTCCTTTACCCCTCTCATGCGCCTTCTCACTCTATGCAGAAAAGAATTTCCTTTTGCATCAAAGAAATGCCAAAGGTGCCAATTAAGTGTGAGCACCACCATACCTACACTCCTACACAATAAAACACAAGGGGGGGAGAAAGGGACCTCCGTTCCTTTGTCCACAAATTTTCCGTTTTCCCTCCTAAACATCCCATGTGCCGCGCGTAGATAGGAATTCCCCGTTTCTGTTAATTAATTCATTATTTACTGCCGGTACCACAACCTTCCTCTTCCTCCCTCCCTCCAGCGCCAGCGGTGGCTGCCACCTCTTTGCCTCCCACACCTTCTCCATTCTTCCTCCTCTTCTCCTTCGGTTACTCCTCCACTCCAGTCCGGTCCGGTCCAGTCCAACCATCCCCGCCCCACCCACGAGGACTCCATTCCATCTGCGGAGGTGAGATGATAGAGGCAAAGGTGTCCCGATGTTTCGATGAGATGGACGGGCAAGGGAAAGAAAGGCGCGAGGCGGAGGGAGGGAGGGAGATCCCTGCCGCCGCCATGGCCGAGAAGGAGGCCGGCAACCTCGAGGCCGTCCTCAAGGAGGTCGTCGACCTGGTACGCACCCTACCACCGCGGCCTCTTCCGCCCTCCTCTCCTCCCCTCAGTCCAGGCTTCTTGGGGGGCTTCTTTCTTGGGGGGATTTGGAGCTTCTTGCGCCTTTGATTCGCTGCCAGGGGTTCCTCGCTTCCTCTTAATTCGACTTCTTGGTTCAGACATTGTAGCATCTCAGGAGCTCCTCCTCCCCTCCCCTTCTTTCGCCCTTCAATCAATCTTGTTTAGTTCATACCGCCGCTGCTCTGTTTCTCAAGTTCGGCTCTGCTTCTTGTGCTGCTGCAGGAGAACATACCCCTGGAGGAGGTGTTCGACAACCTGAGATGCAGCCGCGCCGGCCTCACCGCGGAGCAGGCGCAGCAGCGCCTCCAAATCTTCGGCGCCAACAAGCTGGAGGAGAAGGAGGAGAGCAAGGTCCTCAAGTTCCTGGGCTTCATGTGGAACCCGCTCTCCTGGGTCATGGAGGCCGCCGCCATCATGGCCATCGCGCTCGCCAACGGAGGGGTATTTCTCTTTTTCCTTCCCATCTTGCTTACTGCACTGCATACACAAATTTACAGTCCAAGATTGGGTCATTTCACATCTTGTATGTATGCCTTGTTTAACTGGAGATTGCGTGTCTGTCATCAGGGCAACTGGTTCCTCAACCTGAAAATTTCTCAACTTGAATGAAGATTCTAGTTGAGGACAAGTGAATAAATCTGACTAGTTTTTTGTTGCTTAGAAACTTAGAGTTCAAGATCGGGTGATCTAACATCTTCTTTTAATATTCTTGTGTGATTTTGTCATCAGGGGAGCCAACCTGCTGACCCTCAATTTTTTTTCTTCTCACCATGTTTGCTGCGTACACAAACTTACAGTTCAAGATTGGACAATGTAACATTTGTTTTGTTTTGTTTTGTTCTTCTTGTCTAATTTTGCCGTCAATCAGAATAAGCCGCCGGACTGGCAGGACTTCATCGGCATCATCACCCTGCTGGTTATCAACTCCACCATCAGTTTCATCGAGGAGAACAATGCCGGCAACGCCGCCGCCGCGCTCATGGCCCGTCTCGCGCCCAAAGCCAAGGTCCTGTCATTTGCGCCACCTACCACTCTATATATGCTGCTTCAGTATGCCTACATGTCGGTTTTCAGTTGAGGTGTCCCAACCCACATAGCTCATTCACAAGTCTGAACTTTTCTGTCATAATTCAGATTCTTCGCGATGGCCGGTGGACCGAGGAAGACGCGGCCATCCTTGTGCCAGGGGACGTCATCAGCATCAAGCTCGGAGACATCATACCTGCAGATGCACGCCTCCTAGAGGGAGACCCTCTCAAGATTGATCAGGTCCTTCCCTTCCCATTGTTCCTGACTTGTTGAAGCTGTTACTTTTGAGGCTTCTCTGCATAACATAATTTCTCTTCTCTTGTGCTGTAGTCTGCCCTCACTGGAGAATCATTGCCGGCCACCAAAGGCCCCGGTGATGGCGTCTACTCCGGTTCGACCGTCAAGCAAGGTGAGATCGAAGCCGTCGTGATCGCCACCGGTGTTCACACCTTCTTCGGAAAGGCTGCGCACCTTGTTGACTCCACTAACCAAGTGGGCCATTTTCAGAAGGCAAGACTGTAGCCATCACCTTACCTTTCTGTTTATTTCTTGATTGCATTTGTTGACGATATCGATGATACTATTATCTTACCGGTGCAGGTTCTGACGGCCATTGGGAACTTCTGCATTTGTTCGATTGGTGTGGGAATGTTCATCGAGATCATTGTAATGTATCCTATCCAGCACAGGGCGTACCGCCCTGGAATTGACAACCTCTTGGTCCTTCTCATTGGAGGCATTCCCATAGCCATGCCGACAGTCTTATCCGTGACTATGGCTATCGGGTCACATCGATTATCTCAACAGGTTTTCACCTGCTACACAAGCATAGTTTGGCTTTCGGTTTTTTTAATCTGCATTAATTTACTGAACCACGGTATGATTTATTTTTTCAGGGAGCTATCACAAAGAGAATGACTGCAATCGAGGAGATGGCGGGCATGGATGTCCTTTGCAGTGACAAAACTGGGACTTTGACTCTCAATAAGCTTACTGTGGACAAGAACCTTGTTGAGGTAAGGCGAGGATATTACTTGAACTCTTGCATTCTTTTTCTGATTCATATATCTTATGAAAACAAGTCCGGCCCAGGTTTTCGAAAGAGGCATCACTCAGGACCAAGTGATTCTCATGGCTGCTAGAGCGTCTCGAACAGAAAACCAAGATGCTATCGATACTGCAATTGTTGGGATGCTAGCTGATCCGAAAGAGGTACTGTGCCATACTTTGTCGATGCGCTGGCAGATGATTTTACCTCATTTATATGATGAAATGACTGTTTGCCCATATGTTCACGCAGGCACGTGCTGGTATTCAAGAAGTTCATTTTCTGCCATTCAATCCTACTGACAAGAGAACGGCGCTGACATACATTGACGCTGATGGCAAAATGCACCGTGTTAGTAAGGGTGCACCCGAGCAGGTACCACAAGAATGAACTGGTTTTATGTTGATATCCTAGCATTGCCTTATGGGAATATTATGCTCACGATTGCTATAAACCCAATGAATTGACTGCAGATTCTTCACCTCGCTCACAACACATCGGAAATAGAGCGGAGGGTCCATGCTGTGATTGACAAATTTGCAGAGCGTGGACTTCGATCGCTGGCTGTAGCGTATCAGGTGAGAAAAATTACAGCATAAAGTTAGTAAGCCTTGTCCATGCAAATGGGAGAGTGCAACTTAAGCGAGTTTTCTGAACAATCTGGCTTCCGTATCCGTCACTTATGCCCTTATAATGACTACCGTTGGTCGACCTTAATTATTTCTTCTTGTATCTGTTTTTGGTATGTGTTGTCTTAACGGTGTATATCCTGAAAATGCAGGAAGTACCAGATGGGAGGAAAGAAAGCCCTGGTGGCCCATGGCACTTTGCTGGTCTGATGCCACTTTTTGATCCTCCTAGACATGACAGTGCTGAAACAATCCGGAGGGCACTTAACCTTGGTGTTAATGTCAAGATGATCACAGGTAATATTTTCATTGGATCAATATCCAATTAATCTCTATCTTCCTTCCTCTGTTCCATTTATGTCTGACGCATTCCTGTTAATTTCAATGTGGCAAGGTTGTTACTTATTTCCTACCATTTCTTATTTTCTTCTTCAAATGTTCAGGTGATCAGCTCGCCATTGGAAAGGAAACAGGGCGTCGCCTGGGAATGGGTACAAACATGTATCCTTCATCTGCTCTGTTGGGGCAGAAAAATTCAGACGAGTCCATTTCTGCTTTACCAGTTGATGATCTCATTGAGAAAGCTGATGGTTTTGCTGGCGTCTTCCCTGGTATGCTTTTTTATGAATGAAATTACAGCACTGCAAAAACTGGGAGTTGGGAGAGCGAACAAATATTTTTAGTTCCACATTGATCGAGTGATTGCTTTTTCTGCAGAGCACAAGTATGAGATTGTGAAACGCCTGCAAGCACGAAAGCACATCTGTGGAATGACGGGTGATGGAGTAAATGATGCTCCAGCTCTAAAGAAAGCAGATATTGGTATTGCTGTTGCTGATGCCACTGATGCAGCCAGGAGTGCTTCAGATATTGTCCTCACAGAACCAGGCCTCAGCGTGATCATCAGTGCTGTGCTTACCAGTCGTGCAATTTTCCAGCGTATGAAGAACTACACTGTATGTGATAGTGTGCCTGAGTATTATTTCCTACTTTTTTGCTTGTGCTGTATATATGGCTAACGCATTGTGATGCGTGCAGATCTATGCTGTCTCCATCACAATTCGTATTGTGGTAAGTTTTTCTTGTATTTCACCTCTGAATTATACTTCCAGAGCAATACATGTTTCGGTCACATGATTTGCAATGCTGGTTTTAAATGGTGTCAAGTTGCACATTCTATTTATTTGGGAAATTGTCATTGATGCTTCTGTTGGGGATCAAAATTTCACTTATTCAACTTAACAAAGGTTACAAGATCTGTACGCATAAATGTTTTTGGAATATATATTCATCTTAAGCACTGAAGTTTCGCCCATCTGGCCTATATGCCTTCCTTCAGGGTTAACTCAGTATCTTCCTTTTCTGCTTACCTTTAACAGCTTGGATTTATGCTACTTGCCCTCATCTGGAAGTTCGACTTTCCACCGTTCATGGTCCTGATCATAGCGATTCTAAATGATGGTACAATCCCTCTACCTCCCTTCTCTGTTTCAGAACAGAAGTAGAATCAGAAAGTATATAAATATTTAAACTTCTTTAACTATTTGTCGTGAACTTGTGGTCAATAGGTACCATCATGACTATATCAAAGGATCGGGTAAAACCATCTCCACTACCCGACAGCTGGAAGCTGGCTGAGATTTTCACAACTGGAGTTATCCTTGGTGGATACTTGGCAATAATGACGGTCATCTTCTTCTGGGCTGCGTACAAGACAAACTTTTTCCCGGTAAGATGACTCTGCTTAGGCGAACAAAATCTAAATTTTGGTGAATCTTAAGCGAATTGCTGTGTACCCTTGGGTAGTAAACTTGGCTAAAAACTATTTTTATGATGTCTACTACAACTTACCGACGCTTACAACTTAATAAAATTTCAGAGATTGTTTCATGTCGAAAGCCTCGAGAAGACAGCTCAGGACGATATCCAAAAGCTCGCGGCTGCCATTTACCTCCAAGTCAGCACCATCAGCCAAGCTCTCATCTTTGTCACCAGGTCACGCAGCTGGTCATTTGCCGAGCGTCCTGGGTTTCTACTGGTCTTTGCATTCTTCGTTGCGCAGCTGGTTTGCTCCTAACTCCCTGCCCCTCTTATAAACTGCTTCAGGAGAAAAGCACATCAAGCTAAAAAACCTTCCCATTAATATTTACAGATTGCTACACTGATCGCGGTGTATGCTGACTGGCCGTTCACTCAGATCAAAGGCATCGGGTGGGGCTGGGCTGGCGTCGTGTGGCTCTACAATATCATCACATACCTCCCGCTCGATATCATCAAGTTCCTCATCCGATACACTCTGAGCGGCAAAGCATGGGATCTCGTCATCGATCAAAGGGTAATAATAACATGTGCTGCACAAACTGTCTTGGCCCACGCCTTTTGGACCATGTATCATGCATGACAAATGTTCATCTTTCTGTAGATTGCGTTCACAAGGAAGAAAGACTTCGGCAAGGAGGAGAGGGAGCTCAAGTGGGCACACGCTCAGAGGACCCTCCATGGGCTGCAGCCACCGGATGCTAAGATGTTCTCGGAGAAGGGGGGCTACAATGAGCTGAATCACATGGCTGAAGAGGCCAAGAGGAGGGCCGAGATTGCAAGGTAGGACCAGTCAATCAATCATAGCCCTTCCTTGCATATAATTTCCCCTGGTCCCTTATCGGTCCAGCTGTCCCTCCTTTCCCCCCTCATTGGCTCATTATCACTCATGAATTCATCTCTGGACATGCATGTGTCTTCTCTAATATCAGTAGGCATGCATGTAGGCAATAGTGACATAAGCAGTTGTGTTTGTCGACAACGGTGTGAAACTAACTGTACTGTCATGGTTACTACAGGTTGAGGGAGCTTCATACTGCTCAAAGGGCATGTGGAGTCCGTCGTCAAGCTGAAGGGTCTCGATATCGAGACGATCCAGCAATCCTACACGGTCTGATGATCTGAGCTGTCCAGGAGAAAAAAGGGGGAAATCCCTAATTTATTGGTTACCGTCATGAGTGAAGAGTGGATCCTCTTCTTTGCTGTGAACTTTACTACTGTAATCGTCCGCGTAGTACCTGAGACATATCTACTGTAGTTTAAGCTTGCCGGTTGGTGATATAGTTTCACGCCACCTAAGTAATGGCGTGGCCGTTTTTTTCTTCTTCTTCGTTTTTTCTGTTTTCAGATAGTATGTATATTATGTTTTTCTCTCTTCATTTTAAGCTCGTTACCGACATGTGGATAAATCGGGTATGGTGGTCTGTTTGTGGGGGAAGGTAGTGTTAGCATGTGACCTCCATTCAGTGCATGGCGATGAAATGCTTCCTAACTGGGATCTGGTTTCAGATCTGTAGCTGTGGTTTGGCTCAATATTTTTGCCTGCCATGCTTTTGTGTCTGAGAGATGCAGTCAAAGTGCTTCATGGAGATGTCCATCACATAACATTTTGTTTTTGAGTCGAAATACACCGCATAGAGTTTGTGTGCATGTTTCTCTTTTGAGAATCCATTTGCTATCAGTCGCCGATTCCCTGATGATTTTTCATGAACATTTGGACGAATAAGCACCAACATACTGAGCCCACACAAGTCGAACTAATCTAGAAGTTTCTGAAGAGTCGCATGAGTTCCTCGCCGCACCAGGTGAGAACTTAAAAGCAACTCTAGCAGAGTACCAATACTAATAAAAGAAAAAACGCTGAAATAGGTAGAGAAGGGCGTTCTAGAAGACTACCAAAAGGGCTACCTGCAGGTTACTCGAGAACAAGCAGAAACAATTAATATTTATTAAGATTATTCCATCCATGTACAACAAAGATATCTTGTTACACATGCCTGGACTGGATTGTTTCTTACACATTATCTCTCTTGGAACCGCAAGAAATTTTCCCTCGAGTGCAAATTTCTCCTCCTTCAATCAGGAGGCGAAAAAACAGCTTCCATTCAAGGGAATACTGATTGCTGTATATTTGGCTTGATCAGAGTAAATTTCAGCTGCCGCGCAGTTAAAATCTATCAAAGATGTGATGCAAGCGCACTAGAGCTTCACACTGGAGAAAACACCACAAACAATTCAAACTCGGTACTTGCAGAAATCAGGATGTTGAGATTTACCATGAGATGAAGTAGTATCTCTGAAGAGATGAAACCGTATCTCTAAAGGATGCGAATTTGGAACCTTTAGGGTACCCTCCAACCCTTCTTAGTTCGACTAATGAATATAATTTTTTAGAATTCACATCACTTTTGAAAATTTAGTTCATTTGGTTGAACTAAGTAAGGTCTAAGGGTACCCTAAAGGTTTCAAATTTGCATCCGTAAAATCTCTAACGGTTCATCAAGCATACCTACACAAGATAGTACATGGTAAAACAAGACATCAACCTCACCTTCTCAATGTTAATACTAACCGAACCTTGCAGCAAAGAACCAGAAAGAAAAGTAAACTATTGGATACACCAGTCTGCAAGATGGATTAAAATTCAATGTTATGAAAAAAATTCGACAAGCGGTTTGGCAGCCACAGCCAGCAACCATCTTTGATGATCAATTCAGCAACATGTTCCGTAAGGCCATTGATGCAGGAAACTTGATGCTAATAAAGGTACATCATGCAGCCAAACATCCACCCAAAACAGGGCAACATGAAAACTAAAAGCAGAGCTATGGATATGATATGAATAATCAATTAACAAGTTTCTTGTGTGTGTATTCGGCAGAGGAGAAACACAAGAGATATTGCTGCTCAGTTCGTCGCCGTCGCATAAATGGCTCAGCGTGGGAGCTTTGAGTAGCATGCCACATAATAATGGCAGCCCAAGTCCAAGTGCGAAAAATAACTCCTTAGCAGCCTGTCACCATCTTTGATCTCACAAAGTTTCCCACTGTTGATGTTGTATGACAAAAGCTTCTTGGGCCGCTTATCCAGGAGCAAGAGAGCCTCTTTTTCCAGGTCAAGGGCGATGATTTGATAATCACACAACCCGGGCAAGTACACTCCTCTGCTGTAGACAAACCCATCCCTTCCAAATGCATCTCACATAGAAAAACGGTGCTTCATAGACAAGTTGCAAGCAACATCAAGACTGAAAACTGCGATTGTACGGCCGCCCTCCTCTGGCAACGCACACTGCAAAAGCCCCGATGATTGTCCGAAGCAGAGGTCCTAGTGTAAATTGTAGTCAAGTTAGTTAGCTCTCTGCATGTAACCGTCCGAGTCCTAGAGTGATTCTAGGAATGAGAAGTGGTCATGTCTAGTTAGTGCGTGAGTTAGTGGATTAGTGGTGGCAGGTATCGCGAGTCTTATTAGCCCACACATGTAATCTGGTTTGCTATATAAGAGAAATAGATAGAGGAGAAAAGGCAGCCGTGAGGGCAGCACCAATATGTTGTCTCTGTGTTCATCAAGGAAGAGTGTTTTTGGGCAAAACGATTTGGAGTTCTTCCTTGGTTATGCGCGTTTGTGTGTTCACGAGAAAGCTAAGAGAGATTGAGTGAAGAAAAGAGGGAGCTGCGCGATTCAGTTCCAACACCCTACCCTATCAATCTTTATTTAGTTTTAATTTATGCAGATTGTATGGTGCAACTTATAGAAAATATACAATGGTTGCAAGAACAGTGAACTTTTGATCCCAAAATAGCCACAGACATTCTCAATTTTGTTGCCTCGCGGTAGTGCGAAAATGAACTAATATTACCTAAACATTACTCATCAGTTAAGGACGTTGATTTGCTACACTATTAAATGGATACAATGAAAGACTAGATGTTCAATACAAATGGTAATAGAAGTTCGATCCATGGATACAGGGCCGGCCCTGGGCATGTGAAACGTGTGTGGTTGCACAGGACCTCTAATGTCCTAGGTTTCCGTTTATGTACATACAATAAATACATATAGTACGTACATACAACGAGTAGTTAATATTGAACAAGCACTTGTTGAGGAACGTTGCAGAAAACAAAAAAAAATTTCTATGTTTCACCAAGATCAATCTATGGAGTCAACTAGCAACGAGAGGAGAGTGCATCTACATACCCTTGTAGATCGCGAGCGGAAGCGTTCAAGAGAACGGGGATGATGGAGTCGTACTCGCCGTGATCCAAATCACCGATGACCAAGTGCCGAACGGACGGCACCTCCGCGTTCAACACACGTACGGAGCGGATGACGTCTCCTCCTTCTTGATCCAGCAAGGGGGAATGAGAGGTTGATGAAGATCCAGCAGCACGACGGCGTGGTGGTGGATGCAGCAATGATCGCAGCAGGGCTTCGCCGAGCTTCTGCGAGAGGGAGAGGTGTAGCAGGGGAGAGGGAGGCGCCAAGACTTAAGGTGCGGCTGCCCCTCCCTCCCCCTCGAGAGCAGAGCAACGAGACTTTTTTTTCTTTCTCTTGGTCGAGGTGCAGAGCAATCGAAGTCCTATGCGCCATCATTTCTTCATGGTGTGCATCCCTCAACAATCAACAACCGTAGGTTACATGTCCCTTTTTGTTTTGCACACCCTTATTCTCAAGTAAATTTGCTGCTCTTTCATGAATTTATTCATCCGGTTGGCATTATAATTTTCTGAGATGTCTTTTAGACATAGGCACGAGTCTAAGAGTACAAGATAGATTAATAGTTTAAAGTAATAATTATATTTATTGGCCAGTAAAAGGGGCCTAAATTGTGATTTCGCACCGGAGCCCGGATTTCTGAGATACGGCCGAGCAGTCGAGCACCTTCAGAGGTAGCACTTGTAAGGAGGAAGTTAGCAGTTAAGAATAGTTATGTGCAGGATATACCAACTTGTGCAACCTCCTATGCCAGATTTCCACCATATATGTTACCCTTTCTCCATCCCAAGGTATCATACCTCTGTTACTTTTTCATGGGGCCTTTAACTACAGTGGTATAAAAATGTCTTACATAACTTCTGAGAAGAGCTGGTGATGATCATAACCAAAATGCTTTAGCTGCTTTTGGATCCTATATTTGGTCGGACTTTGCCTGCCCTATGTTAGCATTAATCTTGATATCTTGATATCTTGTAGTTGCATGTATTAGGTGTGTTATATCTGGACGTGTGTGATGTGCTCAGTCCAAGTCGTGGGAGTAGTCGGTCTGCATGTGTGCATGCCGAGCAGAAGTTTGAGTTAGTTAGTGACATGAAGAAGAGGTCCTAGTGTAAATTGTAGTCAAGTTAGTTAGCTCTCTGCATGTAACCGTCCGAGTCCTAGAGTGATTCTAGGAATGAGAAGTGGTCATGTCTAGTTAGTGCGTGAGTTAGTGGATTAGTGGTGGCAGGTATCGCGAGTCTTATTAGCCCACACATGTAATCTGGTTTGCTATATAAGAGAAATAGATAGAGGAGAAAAGGCAGCCGTGAGGGCAGCACCAATATGTTGTCTCTGTGTTCATCAAGGAAGAGTGTTTTTGGGCAAAACGATTTGGAGTTCTTCCTTGGTTATGCGCGTTTGTGTGTTCACGAGAAAGCTAAGAGAGATTGAGTGAAGAAAAGAGGGAGCTGCGCGATTCAGTTCCAACACCCTACCCTATCAATCTTTATTTAGTTTTAATTTATGCAGATTGTATGGTGCAACTTATAGAGAATATACAATGGTTGCAAGAACAGTGAACTTTTGATCCCAAAATAGCCACAGACATTCTCAATTTTGTTGCCTCGCAGTAGTGCGAAAATGAACTAAGATTACCTAAACATTACTCATCAGTTACGGACGTTGATTTGCTACACTATTAAATGGATACAATGAAAGTGTTAGAATAAATCCGAGGCGCTCCGTCGATCTACCGAGGATCAAGCAATCACACAAGCACGACACCGAGATTTGTTAACGAGGTTCACCGATATGGCTACATCCCCGGGGCCTGACTATGGGCGCTCCTCCCCATGACACCGCTACAATACCGCATCCGGTCGCCCTGGACACCGGCACATGCCGCCGGCTTCCCCTGCTTGTCTGAACATATAAGAGTTGCGTGAACTCAACGTCACTGCTCTTTCTGTACTGCTTGTCTGAAACTTGAAGGAATTTCACCGTCGCCCTGTGTCACCCTGAGTCAAATTCGCAGTTGTCTCACATTCTTTTTTTCGGATAGTCTCTGACATGTCCACCGCTATAGCAACTCGCCTCCTTCTGTCTTGTCATCCGCACTTTGCCCTGTGCACTGAACACCAACAGAATATACGGCCATGTAATCTCTCAGCTTTTGAAATTCCAAGACTCTCGTCACTTTCTCAGATTCTCCATTGGTCAACTCCTGTCTCTTCCGGTACCGATAGACCCAGTCACCAACTTGAATCTGGTACTCGTCAACACTGCTTCAGCACCCTTGCACAATTTTGTCTGACCACATGTCTGACCACCAGTGCCTTGGCCTGTCGCTGTGTCCCGTGCTTACCGCACGCCTCGCCGCTATCACCGCGTCGAGCCTCTGCTGTCCTGGTCGAGTCTCCCGGGTAGCTTGCCACACTGCCTCAACCCCACTGCAGAGAACCATCGATCATCACCGACCGATGCCGAGTATCACGTCTCCATCAGACCATTGGGCCCCAGTCCGATCCACGTGTCTCTCGCTATCCCGCTGAAATAGGCTACGATTCTCCGGATCCTTACTGTTGGGGAACGTAGCAGAAATTCAAAAATTTTCCTACGTGTCACCAAGATCTATCTATGGAGAGACCAGCAACGAGGGGAAGGAGAGTGCATCTACATACCCTTGTAGATCGCTAAGCGGAAGCGTTCAAGTGAACGGGGTTGATGGAGTCGTACTCGTCGTGATTCAGATCACCGATGATCCTAGTGCCGAACGGACGGCACCTCCGCGTTCAACACACGTACAGCCCGGTGACGTCTCCCACGCCTTGATCCAGCAAGGAGAGAGGGAGAGGTTGAGGAAGACTCCATCCAGCAGCAGCACAACGGCATGGTGGTGATGGAGGAGCGTGGCAATCCTGCAGGGCTTCGCCAAGCACCACGGGAGAGGAGAAGAACTTGGGAGAGAGGGAGGGCTGCACCAAAGGCATAAGGGGCGTTCCAAGAGGCCCTCCTACCCTCACTATATATAGGGAGCCCAAGGGGGGGGTGCGCCAGCCCTAGGAGATCCAATCTCCTAGGGGGCGGCGGCCAGGGGAGGTTTCCCTCCCCCCCAAGGCACCTAGGAGGTGCCTTCCCTCCTTGGGACTCTTCCTTAGGGTTCCCCTTTCACCCTAGGCGCATGGGCCCTAGGGGAAGTGGCGCCCCAGCCCACTTTGGGCTGGATCCCTTCTCACTTCAGCCCATGGGACCCTCCGGGATAGGTGGCCCCACCCGGTGGGCCCCCAGAACCCTTCCGGTGGTCCCGGTACAATACCGATGACCCCGAAACTTGTCCCGATGGCCGAAACAGGACTTCCTATATATAAATCTTTACCTCCGGACCATTCCGGAACTCCTCGTGACGTCCGGGATCTCATCCGGGACTCCGAACAACATTCGGTAACCACATACAAGCTTCCTTTATAACCCTAGCGTCATCGAACCTTAAGTGTGTAGACCCTACGGGTTCGGGAGACATGCAGACATGACCGAGACGTTCTCCGGTCAATAACCAACAGCGGGATCTGGATACCCATGTTGGCTCCCACATGTTCCACGATGATCTCATCGGATGAACCACGATGTCAAGGACTTAATCAATCCCGTAATCTCATCCGGGACTCCGAACAACATTCGGTAACCACATACAAACTTCCTTTACAACCCTAGCGTCATCGAACCTTAAGTGTGTAGACCCTACGGGTTCGGGAGACATGCAGACATGACCGAGACGTTCTCCGGTCAATAACCAACAGCGGGGTCTGGATACCCATGTCGGCTACCACATGTTCCACGATGATCTCATCGGATGAACCACGATGTCAAGGACTTAATCAATCCCGTATTCAATTCCCTTTGTCTAGCGGTATTGTACCTGCCCGAGATTCGATCGTCGGTATCCCTATACCTTGTTCAATCTCGTTACCGGCAAGTCTCTTTACTCGTTCCGTAACACGTCATCCCGTGATCAACTCCTTGATCACATTGTGCACATTATGATGATGTCCTACCGAGTGGGCCCAGAGATACCTCTCCGCTTACACGGAGTGACAAATCCCAGTCTCGATTCGTGCCAACCCAACAGACACTTTCGGAGATACCTGTAGTGCACCTTTATAGTCACCCAGTTACGTTGTGACGTTTGGTACACCCAAAGCACTCCTACGGTATCCGGGAGTTGCACAATCTCATGGTCTAAGGAAATGATACTTGACATTAGAAAAGCTTTAGCATACGAACTACACGATCTTTGTGCTAGGCTTAGGATTGGGTCTTGTCCATCACATCATTCTCCTAATGATGTGATCCCGTTATCAACGACATCCAATGTCCATGGTCAGGAAACCGTAACCATCTATTGATCAACGAGCTAGTCAACTAGAGGCTTACTAGGGACATGGTGTTGTCTATGTATCCACACATGTATCTGAGTTTCCTATCAATACAATTATAGCATGGATAATAAACGATTATCATGAACAAGGAAATATAATAATAACAATTTATTATTGCCTCTAGGGCATATTTCCAACAGTCTCCCACTTGCACTAGAGTCAATAATCTAGTTCACATCGCCATGTGATTAACACTCACAGGTCACATCGCCATGTACCAACATCCAAAGAGTTTACTAGAGTCAATAATCTAGTTCACATCACTATGTGATTAACACTCAATGAGTTCTGGGTTTGATCATGTTGCTTGTGAGAGAGGTTTTAGTCAACGGGTCTGAACCTTTCAGATCCGTGTGTGCTTTACAAATCTCTATGTCATCTCCTAGATGTAGCTACCACGTTCTATTTGGAGCTATTCCAAATAACTGTTCTACTATACGAATCCAGTTTACTACTCAGAATAATCTGGATTAGTGTCAAAGTTTGCATCGGCGTAACCCTTATGACGAACTCTTTTACCACCTCCATAATCGAGAAAATTCCTTAGTCCACTAGTTACTAAGGATAACTTTGACCGCTGTCCTGTGATCCATTCTTGGATCACTCTGGTACCCCTTGACTGACTCATGGCAAGGCACACTTCAGGTGCGGTACACAGCATAGCATACTGTAGAGCCTATGTCTTAAGCATAGGGGACGACCTTCGTCCTTTCTCTCTATTCTGCCGTGGTCGAGCTTTAAGTCTTAACTTCATACCTTACAACTAGGCAAGAACTCCTTCTTTGACTGATCCATCTTGAACACCTTCAAGATCATGTCAAGGTATGTGCTCATTTGAAAGTACCATTAAGCGTTTTGATCTATCCTTATAGATCTTGATGCTCAATGTTCAAGTAGCTTAATCCAGGCTTTCCATTGAAAAACACTTTCCAAATAACCCTATATGCTTTCCAGAAATTCTACGTCATTTCTGATCACAACAACATATACTCATCAGAAATTCTATAGTGCTCCCACTCACTTCTTTGGAAATACAAGTTTCTCATAAACTTTGTATACACCCAAAATCTTTGATCATCTCATCAAAGCATACATTCCAACTCCGAGATGCTTACTCCAGTCCTCAGAAGGATTGCTGGAGCTTTGCATACTTATTAGCATCTTTCAGGATTGACAAAACCTTCCGGTTGTATCACATACAACCTTTCCTCAAAAAATCGTCGAGGAAACAATGTTTTGACATCCTATCTGCAAGATTTCATAAATAATGCAGTAATCGCTAATATAAATTCCAACAGACTCTTAGCATCGCTACGAGTGAGAAAATCTCACCATAGTCAACTCCTTGAACTTGTCAGAAAACATCTTACCGACAAGTCGAGCTTTCTTAATGGTGACATTTACCATCACTGTCCGTCTTCCTTTTAAAATCCATCTACACTCAACAGCCTTACGACCATCAAGTAGTTCTTCCAAAGTCTACACTTTGTTTTCATACATGGATCCTCTCTCGGATTATATGGCCTCAAGCCATTTATCGGAATCCAGGCCCACCATCGCTTCTCCATAGCTCGTAGGTTCATTGTTGTGTAGCAACATGACTTCCAAGACAGGATCACGTACCACTCTGAAGTAGTACGCATCCTTGTCATCCCACGAGGTTTGGGAGTGACTTGATCCGAAGTCTCATGATCAATATCATAAGCTTCCACTTCAATTGGTGTAGGTGCCACAGGAACAACTCTTTGTGCCCTGCTATACACTAGTTGAAGTGACGGTTCAATAACCTCATCAAGTCTCCACCATCCTCCCACTCAATTCTTTCGAGAGAAACTTTTCCTCGAGAAAGGACCCGATTCCAGAAACAATCCCTTATTGCTTTAGGATCTGAGACAGGAGGTATACCCAACTGTTTTGGGTGTCCTATGAAGATGCATTTGTCCGCTTTGGGTTCGAGCTTATCAGCCTGAAACTTTTTCACATAAGCGTCGCACCCCCAAACTTTTCAAGAAATGACAGCTTAGGTTTCTCTAAGCCATAGTTCATACGGTGTCATCTCATCGGAATTACGTGGTGCCCTCTTTAAAGTGAATGTGGTTGTCTCTAATGCCTAACCCATAAACTATCGTGGTAATTCGATAAGAGACATCATGGTATGCATCATATCCAATAGGGTGCAGTTATGATGTTCGGACACACCATCACACTATGGTGTTCCAGGCTGTATTAGTTTTGAAACAATTTCCACAATGTCTTAATTCTGTGCCAAACTCGTAATTCAGATATTCATCTCTATGATCATATCATAGATATTTTTATCCTCTTATCACGACGATCTTCCAACTTCACACTGAAATTACTTGAACCTTTCAATAATTCAGACTCGTGATTCATCAAGTAAATATACTCAACATCTACTCAAATTATTTGTGAAGTAAAAACATAAGGATATCCACTACATGCCTCAGCACTCATTGGACTGCACACATCAAAATGTATTACTTCCAACAAGCTGCTTTCTAGTTCCATTTTACTGAAAAACGAGGCTTTCAGTCATCTTGCCCATGTGGTATGATTTGCATGTCTCAAGTGATTCAAAATCAAGTGAGTACAAAACGGTCCATTTGCATGGAGTTTCTTCATGCATATATACCAATAGACATGGTTCGCATGTCCCAAACTTTTCAAAAACGAGTGAGCCCAAAGATCCATCAACATGGAGCTTCTTCATGCATTTTATACCGATATGACTTACGTGGCAGTGCCACAAGTAGGTGGTACTATCTGATGAGGACATCAATACCATTGTTACACCCACAGCCCCTACTGTTACATATACTGGACCAATTACTAGAGCTCGCGCACGCCAATTAAATTACCAGGTACTTTCGTTTCTTGGTAATGATTCTAATGTTCATGAGATTATGATGCTGCCTAAATTGGATACATTTGTTTTGCTTTCAAATGAAGGGCCTAGCTTGGAGAAGGATGAACATTGGAGCAAGAACACGCATGAAGTTGATGGCATGCGCAAGGGGATCAAGAACGGAGTTACAAGTGATGATTTCAGGACTTTGAAGCCGCCATTAGGAGTGCATGAAGCCATGGACGAAATATACAAGATGCCACTTCATAATATTCGTCCATAGGCTATTCTAGGTGCTGCGTCACCTTATTAATGGGCCAGGCCCATGTAATTTCGAAATACTTAAGTATAGACTATTTTTAGAGTCCGTATGTGTGGGGAAACAAGAGTTAGGGTTGGTTTCGGACCCCACCCTCAAGGGCCACGAAATTCCCCTCTCTTCCTCCATATATACAGCCCTTAGGGCGTCGTTTAGACTTTGGGTTTTGTTTAGATTAAAAGTTCGCCATAGCTGCAACTTCGCGTACTTCGTTTGTGTCCAACGACCAGACCAAGACGTCACAGACCCCCACCTTGATCAATAAAGCTTTCATCTTATATTCGCAATATCCAGATTGCAATCTCAGTTTCTTGCTTGTTCTTCGTTTGCTCACAGGAAACAGGCCCTCGTGGTCAGGTTGATCGTGCTCCGGCGTGGTCAATAACCCCTCGGAAGTTGGTTTAGCGATTGCTAAGGCGCGACGTCTCGCACGTTCGTAGTCGAATCGTCAAGGTCGACTCCCACAGAAAACGATAACCACCATCTCATCGAAACATCGGGACACCTTTGCCTCTATCAAGTGGTATCAGATTTCCAGGTTGCTCGGTGAGATTTTACAGTTTTTCGTAGATTAGATCGAGTCTGTTCTTCATACCTACAGTCCACGAAAAAGCCACACACAAAAAAAATTAGGGTTAGTTCATCATATCCGAACCAATCTGAGCCTTTGCATAATCTTTTTAGGGTTTTTGCTTTGTTGAATTTGCGGTTGCATCGTCGTGTCAACTTGCTGGTCTTAGAGTCTAGTCTTTTAGAGTTTCGAGTTCTGGTCATAAGTTGTCACGCCGCCACCGCACCATCATCATCGCCCATCTACCACTTTTGCTTATCCGCCACCGCTCTGAATCCTTATCCATATACCACTTCCAATCCGTATCCATATACCACCATCAATCTCTATCCATATACCACCACCGCTACCATATACCACCACCGCTGCCATATACCACAACCATATATCCACCACCAATCCGAGTTCTTCTCATATTAGGTTTGTTCTTGAGATCAATCTCAATTCCGATTCGTGTTTCCTTGCCTGCGTAGGTCTCGAAAAAAAAAGAGTCTGGAGACCCCCGGGCAGTTTTTAGGCCAAAATTTTCACGGGCAAAAATATTTTTTCCCTATCCTATTTTTAGGCTTTTCTGAGTCTTTTGAGCCACGTGCCATCATAGTGATTTTTTGTCGCACTTTTTCGTCGTCGCTGCCCTGATTTCCGAAAAAAAAAGTGAAATTTTTTTTTCATGCCCATCCTATCAGTTTGACGAGGGAAGAGTTTTGAGACACTCGCCATTATAGTAATTTTTCGCAAAAAAAAAGAGGAGCGCAGAAAAACAAAAGAGGAGCGCAAAAAAAAGCGAAAAAAAAAGTTCCAGAGTGTGCTTTTCCCTTATTTACGTGCAGTGCCGTGATTTTGTTAGTGTTCTAGGCTCGCGTCTCTAGCACGGTCTAGCCTAGGACCAGCACAGTACCGTCGTTGAGCGTTTATTCAACTTTGCATCTCTGAATTGATTATTGCTGACCCTTTTTGCTACCATACTATAAGCCTTCCCAGCTCCACATACCTCTACGTCGTGCGTTTGACTCTCCCTGGCAATCGCTCTATCCAAGCTTTTGAGAGTTTTGACTACAACGGTTGCCGATCACCGCCTGCTGCTGGGTAAGAACTGGTAAGAATTTGAGATTTGCTTGACGGATTTGTGACACCCGCCACCACCACCTCTTGTTAGTATTCTGTAGGATCATATTCTTGTGTGTTTTCTATTGTTGCTAACCATGACAGGATCACAAGCCGACGAGACTGACTGGGAGAACATGACGAATCAGGAGTTGCATGATAAATTTCAGCAAATGATGAATGGACAGGTGCAGGATGTGCTAAACAGATTTGAAGAGGCCATGGAGAAGATAGATGACATGGAGAAGACGTTCGAAACAAAGCTCGATAACAGGTTTAATGAATTGCTCGCGCGTCTTCCACCACCACCACCGGCTACACCTAACGCACCTCTACAACAACAACAACGACGACTACCTACACATCGTGAAACAGCCCTCCGCCGAGCGAGCCGTCTCCCTCTTGCACCTGGCCAAACTGTTGGTTCTGCTGTTGCTACTTCTGTGGCTCCTGCTGCTGATGCGGAGGAGGATGATTTTGCTGGCGATTACGAGGATGAGGTTGATCAAAATTAGAACTACGCGCCACCACCAGCACAGCAACCATCAGGTCGTCCACATGCAAATAATGGCAATGGTAGGGCTCACCCTCAGGTACGAGATCATGACCATCTCCCTAAACTAAAATTGAATATTCCACCATTTGAGGGTAGATATGTTCCTGATATATATCTTACTTGGGAGTTAAAAACTGAACAACGATTTACATGTTTACAATATCCCGAGGAGAGACGTGTTCCTGCTGCTGTTTGTGCATTCACTAGTTTTGCATGTGTTTGGTGGTCTGAGCATTGTAGATTATATCTCATTCCTGCTACTTGGGCTGCTTTGAAAACTGCTATGCGTACTCGTTGGGTTCCACCATATTATCAACGTGAATTACTTCAAAAATTGCAGCGCTTAAGACAGGGAAAAAATTCTGTAGAAGAATATTATCAGGAATTACAAACTGGCATGATTAGATGTGGTATTGTTGAGGAGAATGAAGCTATGCTTGCACGTTTTATGGGTGGATTAAATAGAGAGATTCAGACGATTCTAGAGTATAAGGAGTATACTAATATCACTCGTTTATTCCATCTTGCTTGTAAAGCTGAACGTGAAGTGCAGGATCGACAGGCATTGGCGCGGACTAACTTTTCTGCAGGTCGACCTTCTTCATGGACACCACGTGCATCATCTACTTCCACACGTTCTGCTTCACCGGCGCCTCCGTCGGCTGCCACCTCCAACCGTGATACAATAAAGCAGGCACAATCGCCACTATCTGCCAAGAGCACACCTTCTGGGCCTGCAAAGAGCTCTTCTTCATCCATGGCATCAACAGGGCAAACACATGATATTATTTGTCGACGTTGCAAGGGTGGAGGTCATTATGCGAGAGAATGCCCATCTAAGCGTGTGATGATTGTTACTGAGGATGGTGGGTATGAGTCTGCTAGTGACTATGATGAGGAGACTTTGGCTCTTATTACACGTGACGAACATGGTGGAGACGATTCTGATCATGAGACGCAATACATGGCTCCTGAAGATGCTGACAGGTATGAATCTTTAGTTGCTCAACGTATTTTGAGTGTGCAGGTTACACAAGCTGAGCAAAATCAGAGGCATAATTTGTTCCATACAAAGGGAGTTGTGAAGGAACGTTCTGTTCGCGTGATCATAGATGGAGGGAGTTGCAACAACTTGGCTAGCATCGAGATGGTGGAGAAGCTATCTCTCACCACAAGACCACATCCACATCCTTACTACATCCAATGGTTCAACAACAGCGGCAAGGTTAAGGTAACACGTACTGTTCGTGTGCATTTTAGTATCTCTACATATGCTGATTATGTTGATTGTGATGTGGTACCGATGCAAGCATGTTCCTTATTACTTGGTAGACCATGGCAATTTGATAAAAATTCTATTCACCATGGTAGAAACAATCAGTATACTCTTGTTCATAAGGATAAAAATATTACTTTGCTTCCTATGACTCCTGATTCCATTTTGAAAGATGATATTAATAGAGCTAATAAAGCAAAACAGGAGAAAACTAAGAGTGAAAATCAGATTGTGGCAAAAGAATTTGAGCAACAAATGCAGCCTAATAATAATAAACAATCTAGTGTTGCTTCTGAAATTAAATTGAAAAGTGCATGTTTACTTGCCACCAAATCTGATATTGATGATCTAGATTTTAGCAAATCTGTTTGCTATGCTTTTGTGTGCAAAGAGGCATTATTTTCATTCGAGGACGTACCTTCCTCTTTACCTCCTGCTGTCACTAACATTTTGCAGGAGTTCGCCGACGTCTTTCCACAAGACGTGCCACCGGGATTACCACCTATTCACGGGATTGAGCATCAAATTGACTTAATTCCCGGTGCATCATTACCCAACCGGGCACCATACCGTACCAATCCAGAGGAGACGAAGGAGATTATGCGTCAAGTACAAGAACTGCTCGACAAAGGTTATATACGCGAATCCCTTAGTCCTTGTGTTGTTCCTATCATTTTAGTGCCGAAAAAGGATGGTACGTCGCGTATGTGCGTTGATTGTAGAGGTATTAATAATATTACTATTCGTTATCGTCATCCTATTCCTAGGCTAGATGATATGCTTGATGAATTGAGTGGCTCTACAATATTCTCCAAAGTTGATTTGCGTAGTGGTTACCATCAAATTCGTATGAAATTGGGAGATGAATGGAAAACAGCATTTAAAACTAAGTTTGGATTATATGAGTGGTTAGTCATGCCTTTTGGGTTAACTAATGCACCTAGTACTTTCATGAGGTTAATGAACGAAGTTTTACGTGCTTTCATTGGACGATTTGTGGTAGTTTACTTTGATGACATATTGATTTATAGCAAATCTTTGGAGGAACATTTGGAACATTTACGTGTTGTTTTTATTGCTCTACGTGATGCACGTTTGTTTGGTAACCTTGGAAAGTGCACCTTTTGCACCGAACGAGTATCTTTTCTTGGCTATGTTGTTACTCCACAGGGAATTGAAGTTGATAAAGCCAAGATTGAAGCTATTGAGAGTTGGCCGCAGCCCAAAACGGTCACACAAGTGAGGAGTTTCCTTGGCCTCGCTGGTTTCTATAGGCGTTTTGTGAGAGATTTCAGCACCATTGCTGCACCTCTCAACGAGCTTACAAAGAAGGATGTACCTTTTGTTTGGGGTACCGCACAGGAAGAAGCCTTCACGGTATTGAAAGATAAGTTGACACATGCTCCTTTACTCCAACTTCCTAATTTCAATAAGACTTTTGAGCTTGAATGTGATGCTAGTGGAATTGGATTAGGAGGTGTGTTATTACAAGATGGAAAACCTGTTGCATACTTTTCTGAAAAATTGAGTGGGCCTAGTCTGAACTATTCTACTTATGATAAAGAATTATATGCTCTTGTTCGGACCTTAGAAACATGGCAACATTATTTATGGCCCAAGGAATTTGTTATACATTCTGATCATGAATCTTTGAAACACATTAAAAGTCAAGCAAAACTGAACCGTCGACATGCTAAATGGGTTGAATTCATTGAGACTTTCCCTTATGTGATTAAACACAAGAAGGGTAAAGAAAATGTTATTGCTGATGCCTTGTCTCGTCGTTATACTATGCTTTCACAACTTGACTTTAAAATATTTGGTTTGGAGACCATCAAGGATCAATATGTTAATGATGCTGAATTTAAAGATGTATTGCAGAATTGTAAGGAAGGGAGAACTTGGAACAAGTTCGTTCTTAAACGATGGATTTGTGTTTCGTGCTAACAAGCTATGCATTCCAGCTAGCTCCGTTCGTCTTTTGTTGTTGCAGGAGGCGCATGGAGGAGGATTAATGGGACACTTTGGCGTCAAGAAGACGGAGGATATACTTGCTACACATTTCTTTTGGCCAAAGATGAGACGGGATGTTGAGCGTTTTGTTGCTCGCTGCACTACATGTCAAAGAGCTAAGTCACGACTCAATCCTCATGGTTTATATATGCCTTTGCCTGTACCTAGTGTTCCTTGGGAGGATATATCTATGGACTTTGTTTTAGGTTTACCTAGAACAAAGAAGGGGAGGGATAGCATATTTGTTGTCGTGGATAGGTTCTCGAAAATGGCACACTTTAACCATGTCATAAAAGCGATGATGCTGTTAATGTTGCTGATTTGTTCTTTCGTGAAATTATTCGCTTACATAGTGTGCCAAATACTATTGTTTCAGATCGTGATACTAAATTTCTTAGCCACTTTTGGAGATGTTTATGGGCTAAGTTGGGGACTAAGCTGCTTTTTAGTACTACTTGTCACCCCCAAACTGATGGACAAACTGAAGTAGTCAATAGAACATTGTCTACTATGCTTAGGGCTGTTTTGAAGAATAACAAGAAAATGTGGGAAGAATGCTTGCCTCATATTGAATTTGCTTATAATCGTTCATTGCATTCTACTACTAAGATGTGCCCTTTTGAAATTGTGTATGGTTTCCTACCTCGTGCACCTATTGATTTGTTGCCTCTTCCATCTTCGGAGAAGGTTAATTTTGATGCTAAAGAACGTTCTGAATTGATTTTAAAAATGCATGAGTTAACTAAGGAAAACATTGAGCGTATGAATGCTAAATATAAACTTGCTGGAGATAAGGGTAGAAAACATGTTGTGTTTGCACCTAGAGATCTTGTTTGGTTACATTTGCGTAAAGATAGATTTCCTAATCTACGCAAATCAAAGCTAATGCCACGTGCTGATGGTCCTTTTAAGGTTTTAGAGAAAATAAATGATAATGCATATAAACTTGAGCTACCTGCAGATTTTGGGGTTAGTCCCACTTTTAATATTGCAGATTTGAAGCCTTATTTGGGTGAGGAAGATGAGCTTCCGTCGAGGACGACTTCATTTTAAGAAGGGGAGGATGATGAGGACATCAATACCATTGTTACACCCATAGCCCCTACTGTTACATATACTGGACCAATTACTAGAGCTCGCGCACGCCAATTAAATTACCAAGTACTTTCGTTTCTTGGTAATGATTCTAATGTTCATGAGATTATGATGTTGCCTAAATTGGATACATTTGTTTTGCTTTCAAATGAAGGGCCTAGCTTGGAGAAGGATGAACATTGGAGCAAGAACACGCATGAAGTTGATGGCATGCGCAAGGGGATCAAGAACGGAGTTACAAGTGATGATTTCAGGACTTTGAAACCGCCATTAGGAGTGCATGAAGCCATGGACGAAATATACAAGATGCCACTTCATAATATTCGTCCATAGGCTATTCTAGGTGCTGCGTCACCTTATTAATGGGCCAGGCCCATGTAATTTCGAAATACTTAAGTATAGACTATTTTTAGAGTCTGTATGTGTGGGGAAACAAGAGTTAGGGTTGGTTTCGGACCCCACCCTCAAGGGCCACGAAACTCCCCTCTCTTCCTCCATATATACAGCCCTTAGGGCGTCGTTTAGACTTTGGGTTTTGTTTAGATTAAAAGTTCGCCATAGCTGCAACTTCGCGTACTTCGTTTGTGTCCAACGACCAGACCAAGACGTCACAGACCCCCACCTTGATCAATAAAGCTTTCATCTTATATTCGCAATATCCAGATTGCAATCTCAGTTTCTTGCTTGTTCTTCGTTTGCTCGCAGGAAACATGCCCTCGTGGTCAGGTTGATCGTGCTCCGGCGTGGTCAATAACCCCTCGGAAGTTGGTTTAGCGATTGCTAAGGCGCGACGTCTCGCACGTTCGTAGTCGGATCGTCAAGGTCGACTCCCACAGAAAACGATAACCACCATCTCATCGAAACATCGGGACACCTTTGCCTCTATCACTATCTTATATCTTTTGGCATGAACATGTGTATCACTACGATCGAGATTCAATAAACCATTCATTTTAGGTAAGACCATTGAAGGTATTATTCAAATAAACAGAGTAACCATTATTCTCCTTAAATGAATAACCGTATTGCGATAGACATAATCCAATCATGTCTATGCTCAACGCAAACACCAATCTCGATGGTAGAGGGAGCGTGCGATGCTTGATCATATCAACATTGAAACACTTCCAACACATATCGTCAGCTCACCTTTAGCTAGTCTCCGTTTATTCCGTAGCTTTTATTTCGAGTTACTAACACTTAGCAACCGAACCGGTATCTAATACCCTGGTGCTACTAGGAGTACTAGTAAAGTACACATCAACACAATGTATATCCAATATACTTCTTCGACCTTGCCAGCCTTCTAATCTACCAAGTATCTAGGGTAATTCTGCTCCGGCGGCTGTTCCCCTTATTACAGAAGCACTTAGTCTCGGGCTTGTGTTCAACCTTGGGTTTCTTCACTAGAGCGGCAGCTGAATTGCCGTTTCATGAAGTATCCCTTCTTGCCCTTGCCCTTCTTGAAACTAGTGGTTTCTTCAACCATCAACAATTGATGCTCCTTCTTGATTTCTACTTTTGTGGTGTCAAACATCGCGAATATCTCAAGGATCATCATATATGTCCCTGATGTATTATAGTTCATCACGAAGCTCTAGCAGCTTGCTGGTAATGACTTCGGAGAAACATCACTATCTCATCTATAAGATCAACTCCCACTTGATTCAAATGATTGCTGTACTCAGACAATCTGAGCACAAGCTCAACAATTGAGCTTTTCTCCCTTAGTTTGCAGGCTAAGAAAATCGTCGGAAGGTCTTATACCTCTTGACGTGGGCACGAGCCTGAAATCCCAATTTCAGCCCTCAAACATCTCATATGTTTCGTGACGTTTCAAAAACGTCTTCGGTGCCTCAACTCTAAACCGTTTAACTGAACTATCACGTAGTTATCAAAACGTGTATGTCAGATGTTCGCAACATCCACAGACGACGTTCGAGGTTCAGCACACTGAGCGGTGCATTAAGGACATAAGCCTTCTATGAAGCAATGAGGACAATCCTCTGTTTACGGACCTAGTCCGCATAATTGCTACTATCAACTTTCAACTAAATTTTCTCTAGGAACATATCTAAACAGTAGAAATCAAGCGCGAGCTTCGACATAATTTGCGAAGACCTTTTGACTATGTTTAGGATAATTAAGTTCATCTTATGAACTCCCACTTAGATAAACATCCTCTAGTCATCTAAGTGATTACATGGATCCGAGTCAACTAAGGCCGTGTCCGACTGTGCGTGGACGGACTAGTCAACGTCGGTGAACATCTTTATGTTGATCGTATCTTCTATACGACTCATGCTCGACCTTTCGGTCTTCTGTGTTCCGAGGCCATGTCTGTACATGCTAGGCTCGTCAAGTTAACCCTAAGTGTTTTTGCATGTGTAAAACTGTCTTACACCCGTTGTATGTGAACGTAAGGATCCATCACACCCGATCATCACGTGGTGCTTAGAAACGACGAACTGTAGCAACGGTGCACAGTTAGGGGAGAACACTTCTTGAAATTGTTGTAAGGGATCATCTTATTTACTACCGTCGTTCTAAGCAAATAAGATGTATAAATATGATAAACATCATATGCAATCAAATAATAGTGACATGATATGGCCAATATCATATAGCTCCTTTGATCTCCATCTTGGGGCTCCATGATCATCTTGTCACCGGTATGACACCATGATCTCCATCATCATGATCTCCATCATCGTGTCTTCTTGAAGTTGTCTCGTCATCGACATGCAAGTCGTGATTCCCTTGACAAGAACATGATCAATCTCATACATCACATATATCATTCATCACATCCTTTTGGCCATATCACATCACATAGCATACCCTGCAAAAACAAGTTAGACGTCCTCTAATTGTTGTTTGCATGTTTTACGTGGCTGCTATGGGTTTCTAGCAAGAACGTTTCTTACCTACGCAAAACCACAACGTGATATGCCAATTGCTATTTACCCTTCATAAGGACCCTTTTCATCGAATCCGATCCGACTAAAGTGGGAGAGACAGACACCCGCCAGCCACCTTATGCAACTAGTGCATGTTTGTCGGTGGAACCGGTCTCACGTAAGAGTACGTGTAAGGTTGGTCCGGGCCGCTTCATCCCACGATGCCGCCGAATCAAGATAAGACTAGTAACGGTAAGCATATTGAACAAAATCAACGCCCACAACTACTTTGTGTTCTACTCGTGCATAGTAACTACGCATAGACCTAGCTCATGATGCCACTGAGTAGTGGTGGCAGGTATCGCGAGTCTTATTAGCCCACACATGTAATCTGGTTTGCTATATAAGAGAAATAGATAGAGGAGAAAAGGCAGCCGTGAGGGCAGCACCAATATGTTGTCTCTGTGTTCATCAAGGAAGAGTGTTTTTGGGCAAAACGATTTGGAGTTCTTCCTTGGTTATGCGCGTTTGTGTGTTCACGAGAAAGCTAAGAGAGATTGAGTGAAGAAAAGAGGGAGCTGCGCGATTCAGTTCCAACACCCTACCCTATCAATCTTTATTTAGTTTTAATTTATGCAGATTGTATGGTGCAACTTATAGAGAATATACAATGGTTGCAAGAACAGTGAACTTTTGATCCCAAAATAGCCACAGACATTCTCAATTTTGTTGCCTCGCAGTAGTGCGAAAATGAACTAAGATTACCTAAACATTACTCATCAGTTACGGACGTTGATTTGCTACACTATTAAATGGATACAATGAAAGTGTTAGAATAAATCCGAGGCGCTCCGTCGATCTACCGAGGATCAAGCAATCACACAAGCACGACACCGAGATTTGTTAACGAGGTTCACCGATATGGCTACATCCCCGGGGCCTGACTATGGGCGCTCCTCCCCATGACACCGCTACAATACCGCATCCGGTCGCCCTGGACACCGGCACATGCCGCCGGCTTCCCCTGCTTGTCTGAACATATAAGAGTTGCGTGAACTCAACGTCACTGCTCTTTCTGTACTGCTTGTCTGAAACTTGAAGGAATTTCACCGTCGCCCTGTGTCACCCTGAGTCAAATTCGCAGTTGTCTCATTCTTTTTTTCGGATAGTCTCTGACATGTCCCACCGCTATAGCACTCCGCCTCCTTCTGTCTTGTCATCCGCACTTTGCCCTGTGCACTGAACACCACAGAATATACGGCCATGTAATCTCTCAGCTTTTGACAATTCCAGACTCTCCGTCACTTTCTCAGATTCTCCATGGTCAACTCCTGTCCATCTTCTGGTACCGATAGACCCAGTCACCAACTTGAATCTGGTACTCGTCAACACTGCTTCAGCACCCTTTGCACAATTTTGTCTGACCACATGTCTACCATTAGTGCCTTGGTCTATCGCTGTGTCCCGTGCTTACCGCACGCCTCGCCGCTATCACCGCGTTGAGCCTCTGCTGTCCTGGTCGAGTCTCCCGGGTAGCTTGCCCACACTGCCTCAACCCCACTGCAGAGAACCATCGATCATCACCGACCGATGCCGAGTATCACGTCTCCATCAGACCATTGGGCCCCAGTCCGATCCACGTGTCTCTCGCTATCCCGCTGAAATAGGCTACGATTCTCCGGATCCTTACTGTTGGGGAACGTAGCAGAAATTCAAAAATTTTCCTACGTGTCACCAAGATCTATCTATGGAGAGACCAGCAACGAGGGGAAGGAGAGTGCATCTACATACCCTTGTAGATCGCTAAGCGGAAGCGTTCAAGTGAACGGGGTTGATGGAGTCGTACTCGTCGTGATTCAGATCACCGATGATCCTAGTGCCGAACGGACGGCACCTCCGCGTTCAACACACGTACAGCCCGGTGACGTCTCCCACGCCTTGATCCAGCAAGGAGAGAGGGAGAGGTTGAGGAAGACTCCATCCAGCAGCAGCACAACGGCATGGTGGTGATGGAGGAGCGTGGCAATCCTGCAGGGCTTCGCCAAGCACCACGGGAGAGGAGAAGAACTTGGGAGAGAGGGAGGGCTGCACCAAAGGCATAAGGGGCGTTCCAAGAGGCCCTCCTACCCTCACTATATATAGTGAGCCCAAGGGGGGGGTGCGCCAGCCCTAGGAGATCCAATCTCCTAGGGGGCGGTGGCCAGGGGAGGTTTCCCTCCCCCCCAAGGCACCTAGGAGGTGCCTTCCCTCCTTGGGACTCTTCCTTAGGGTTCCCCTTTCACCCTAGGCGCATGGGCCCTAGGGGAAGTGGCGCCCCAGCCCACTTTGGGCTGGATCCCTTCTCACTTCAGCCCATGGGACCCTCCGGGATAGGTGGCCCCACCCGGTGGGCCCCCGGGACCCTTCCGGTGGTCCCGGTACAATACCGATGACCCCGAAACTTATCCCGATGGCCGAAACAGGACTTCCTATATATAAATCTTTACCTCCAAACCATTCCGGAACTCCTCGTGACGTCCGGGATCTCATACGGGACTCCGAACAACATTCGGTAACCACATACAAGCTTCCTTTATAACCCTAGCGTCATCGAACCTTAAGTGTGTAGACCCTACGGGGTCGGGAGACATGCAGACATGACCGAGACGTTCTCTGGTCAATAACCAACAGCGGGATCTGGATACCCATGTTGGCTCCCACATGTTCCACGATGATCTCATCAGATGAACCACGATGTCAAGGACTTAATCAATCCCGTATACAATTCCCTTTGTCTAGCGGTATTGTACTTGCCCGAGATTCGATCGTCGGTATCCCTATACCTTGTTCAATCTCGTTACCGGCAAGTCTCTTTACTCGTTTCGTAACACATCATCTCGTGATCAACTCCTTGGTCACATTGCGCATATGATGATGTCCTACCGAGTGGGCCCAGAGATACCTCTCCGCTTACATGGAGTGACAAATCCCAGTCTCGATTCGTGCCAACCCAACAGACACTTTCGGAGATACCTGTAGTGCACCTTTATAATCACCCAGTTACGTTGTGACGTTTGGTACACCCAAAGCACTCCTACGGTATCCGGGAGTTGCACAATCTCATGGTCTAAGGAAATGATACTTGACATTAGAAAAGCTTTAGCATACGAACTACACGATCTTTGTGCTAGGCTTAGGATTGGGTCTTGTCCATCACATCATTCTCCTAATGATGTGATCCCGTTATCAACGACATCCAATGTCCATGGTCAGGAAACTGTAACCATCTATTGATCAACGAGCTAGTCAACTAGAGGCTCACTAGGGACATGGTGTTGTCTATGTATCCACACATGTATCTGAGTTTCCTATCAATACAATTATAGCATGGATAATAAACGATTATCATGAACAAGGAAATATAATAATAACTAATTTATTATTGCCTCTAGGGCATATTTCCAACACTTACGCCGTAGCCCCTCCATCAGCACAGAGTGAAGTCGTCCATCAGACTCCAGCTCCACCTTCAACATGACTCCATGTAGCTGCGCTATGCTACCCTGCGCCCTGACGACTTCAAGCTCTCTCATATGTGCACCATCTTGAATCAACTCTGCGTCATAGTCTTGTCGAAGCCGCACAAGCCCTCGAGCCTGCACCACGTGTTTCCACGCCCCAGAAATCGGCCACCATCAGCATCACGCTCCTATGTCATCGTCGCTGAAATCATTGCCGTCTTCTGCTTTGACCGACATCCACGTCAGTCCATCAGACTATCCAGTCCAACCCAGCCGAAATAACCCGACTGCAACCATGCTCCACCCTGCGTCGTGTCCGCCTCGCACATCTATGCATTGCCTTGACGCCCTGTGTTTGCATGATCCTGTCACGACGCGCTCTAGACTCCTCCGAGCCTTATACGCACGTCGCCAACCTCGCACGCGCTCCATCTTGACCAACTCTACATCACACCGCACTTCCATCCGAGAAATTATTTTGATCCAAGCAGCTTCTTGTACGCATTGCACTCACGCCATGCATACATGCTTCTCTGTCCAAAAGACACCCTCGGTATTTGTGCTAATTTTCCATAGAAAAACTCCTGATGCTTCAATTAGCAACCTCATGCACCGGCTCCTAGGCCTCAACCAGCCACGGCGTCCTGTACCTAACGCGACGCATGCATAAACTTTGCCAATAAAAGTTGATCCCCTTACTAAGCCTGCGTTGTCCGCGAAGATATTCCTTTTTTTTTACCAAACAAATCTCAAACGTATGTCCCAACACGCAGCACCTTGTCCTCCGGCTGTCTCGTACGCGCGTCTTTTGCTGTACGATGATCCAATGCTGCACCGCCCACGTAGACCACCCGCGTACACACCGCCCGAGCCTCCGAGTCCGATCGGAATCCTGCCGAGACGCTCAATCGCCTGTATCCAATACGCCGCTTGTGCTGCCTTGCCCCGCACGCCCGATCGAGCTGCTTGCCGCCGCCGCTGTACGCGGACTCCTGCTACTCCCATCGCGTGCGTTGGCCACCGCGCACGTTACGCCGCCTCCACATCGGATCGATCTGCTGCGTGTTGCTCTTGATTGCTTTACATGCGACAATCTCCGATTGCTGCCCGACGTCTCGCACGCAAGCCGTGCTCATCTGCAGCTGGTCTTCGTCGTTCTTCTCTAAATCAACGATCCAGCAACTCCTCGAATCAAACCTTGCTCATGATACCACTTGTTAGAATAAATCCGAGACGCTCCGTCGATCTACCGAGGATCAAGCAATCACACAAGCACGACACCGAGATTTGTTAACGAGATTCACCGATATGGCTACATCCCCGGGGCCTGACTATGGGCGCTCCTCCCCATGACACCGCTACAATACCGCACCCGGTCGCCCTGGACACCGGCACATGCCGCCGGCTTCCCCTGCGTTTCGGTGCTATTATGTTGGTATAGGTTACATCGTGTGTCTACCCCAGCTATATATGAGAGGCCTAGGATACAAGTGTCCTACTTGGACACGACTCCGTATCCTGTCTACACACCGTACGACTCCAAGTCCAACTGTAACCTAACTTGTACAATAATATTCGACACAATTCTAACAGAAAGAATAGATGTTCAATACAAATGGTAATAGAAGTTCGATCCATGGATACAGGGTCGGCCCTGGGCATGTGAAACGTGTGTGGTTGCACATGACCTCTAATGTCCTAGGTTTCCGTTTATGTACATACAATAAATACATATAGTACGTACATACAACAAGTACTTAATATTGAACAAGCACTTACTAGTGAAACATAGCAAACAGTCCAATATCCAACAATTTAACCTAAAACATGAAGATACAATGATTCATGATGACAGGAACGAAGAAGTTGGACACCTATCTCGGAAACAAATTGAAATAAGTCTCATAACTACACCCTGAGCATGACTGAGGCGGATCATCCACTCCCCGAGAGTTAGGCACTGACTATAGTGTGCTCTGTATATACCAATGTCCCTAGAATGTCCTAAGCGGTTTCACCTTTTAGCTTCTCCTGCCTAGCTTGAGATTTGAGTCTCTACTCCGGTTGTCTTCTATAGTGAGTGTGGGTCATTATAGCCAAGGCCAATCTTGTTTTCCTGCTCCTTGACGTTAGAGTGAACCCATAGACCAAGAAAATAGGACGACAACTTCAAGCTCAATGGCGAAGGCACACGCACACGCATGCTCACACTACATGAAGCTTTCATATAAATTACCACATTACTAGTGAAAATGTGTTGCCTCTAAGAGCCAAATATATAGAAATCATTAAGTGTCTAAAGAAAATAAGAGACCCAATTTGTAATAGCAAGTTCACACTATGAAGCAATTTTACTTCGAATGCAAGTATCCCTCTTTGGTGAACGCTTTACAAGTTGTACTAAAGGGAGTAATATTATTTCAGTACTAAGTACATATCGTATGCACATCATCAACATATTATTGTACCCATCATAATATGTTCCACATATTTTACTAAAAAAATGAATAAAGCAACATAGCAATCGTTAGGTACCAAACTCCTCATGTACTCCATATTTTTCTATTTGCATATATCTAATCATGAAGTTCATTATCAAGATACATATGTGTACCCCACATTTATTAAGATAATTATAACACACATCATATAGCCACTTTAATACAAGATTCAGAAATTAATCCAAGAAGACATGAATTTTTGTCATTTATTATTTAATAACATTTAAGTTGAATTGATTTAGACATGTTTTAAGATGTATTTTTATTGAGAAATGTATATTTCCATCTTTAAATTTACCATAATAATTAGCTATCAATGTGAGTTAAAAAAATGACTTCTAAACAAGTATAATATTTAGTATAAATATTGATATTTATTTGGCTCGCACCGGGCCTTTTTGTTGGAACGTCCATGTTTTGGTATATATAACTCTTGGTGTTTATAAAACTCCACGTCCATGTTTTGGTTAGCTCTGCTGAGCATCTTAATACCGGGCCTTTTTTGAGCATGTTCTGGTAAATAAAACTCATGTACAATTAACATGCATAATTGTTACCTTCAAAAAGGCACACTTGACGCTTTGTTCTACCTACACATACACATTTATTGAAGTGATGATGAGAGGGATCAATACCATACCTTGTCAGCCTTGTTGATGAACGGTTCGGCTCGATCCAGATCCTCAAGGGCTATATAGCAGATGGCAAGGATTTGGAGGCACTGTGCTGATCGGGGCCTGCTTCCCTCTTCACGGGAAAGATATAGAATCGAACTGTTAAAGAAGCCAGCACTTAACCTTAAAAAAAGAAGCCAGCAATTGTATCGAATCTCCCTTTATTGAAATGGTCACAGCCAATGTACCATATTCCAAGTGTTAGTCGGTCTCAATAAAGTTCATGTATGTACATGAGAATGTTGTGAAATTGCTTTTGTAACCAAGTTTAATACCAGTCCCATTTGGTTGAACTAAGTAGGGTCGGAGGGTACCCTAAAGGTTTCAAATTTGCATCCGCAGAATCTCTAACGGTTCATCAAGCATACCCTACACAAGATAGTAGATGGTAAAGAAGACATCAACCTCACCTTCTCAATGTTAATACTGAGCAAAGCTTGCAACAAAGAACTATAAAGAAAACCAAACTATTAGATACACCAGTCTGCAAGATGGATTAAAATTTAATGTTACAAAAAAAATACAGCCAGCAACCATCTTTGATGATCAATTCAGCAACATATTCAGTAAGGCCATTGATGCAGGAAACTTGATGCTAATAAGGGTACATCATGCAGCCAAACATCCACCCAAAATAGGGCAACATGAAACTAAAAGCAGAGCCACGATGTGTGTGTGCGTCCGACAGAGGAGAAACACAAGAGATGCTGCTGCTCATTTTGTCATCGCCATCACACAAATGGCTCAGCATGGGAGCTTTGAGTAGCATGCCACATAATAATGGCAGCCCAAGTCCATGCCTATATAATAGTAGGGCTCTAGCAGCCTGTGACCATCTTTGATCTCACAAAGTTTCCCGGTGTTGATGCACTAAGACAAAAGCTTCTTGGGCCGCTTATCCAGGAGCAAGAGAACCTCTCTTTCCAGGTCAAGAACGACAATCTCATAATCACACGAGTTGGGCCAGCACGATCGTCCGCCGCGGACGAAGTCATCCCTTCCAAATGCATCTCGCGTAGAAAAATGGTGCTTCATAGACCAGTTGCAAGCAGCATCGAGACTGAAAACTGCGATTGTAAGACCACCCTCCTCTGGAAACGCACAATGCAAGACACCCGACGATTGTCCAAAGCAGCCGCCACCATCACAACCATGTGGCAGCTTAATAGTAGAATGATACTCCAAGCAACGACTCATTTCCTTCAAGCCTTTAACCACAAGAATCACACCGCTGTAGGTCTCCAAATACAACTCTCCACCCACAAAAATGTGTGCTCTACCAACCTGAGGCTCCCCCATCCAATCGTCGTCCACAAAACAGGTTAACATGTCAGAGTCGAACACCTCAAGTCCAATGATACCCGCCGTCATATGATGGATGACCACCTCCTGAAAGCTGAAGACGTAGAACTCTGCCGACCATGAAGGATCGAAGCCCAAAAATGTTGTATAGACCAAGCAACCATGGTTTTCATCTGCTTAATAGCTTCATCTTGGTCATTTTTTAAGATAAATTTTGACCTACATAATTCTTCTGGGTTAGTAAACAACAGCAGGGTCAAATAAGACTCATGTACAATTAACATGCATAATTGTTACCTAAAGGCACACTCGACGCTTTGTTCTACCTACACATACACATTTTGAGCCAATCATTACTTCATGCGAACTTATTTATCGAAGTGATGACGAGAGGGATCAATACCATACTTTGTCAGCCTTGTTGATGAACGGTTCGGCTCGATCCAGATCCTCAAGGGCTATATAGCAGATGGCAAGGACTCGGAGGCACTGTGCTGATCGGGGCCTGCTTCCCTCTTCACGGGAAAGATATAGAATCGAACTATTAAAGAAGCCAGCACTTACCCTAAAAAAAAGAAGCCAGCACTTGTATCGAATCTCCCTTTATTGAAATGGTCACAGCCAATGTACCATATTCCAAGTGTTAGTCGGTCTCAATAAAGTTCATGTGTGTACATGAAAATGTTGTAAAATTGCTTTTGTAACAGAGTTTAATACCAGTCCCATAGTAGTGTGTGCATTGCTCCACGGTGACTGGCGTTAGCCGGGCCATTGAACGATGCGACGACACTCTCATCTGACACAAGGTCACAGATGGCACTTGCATGCCAGGTGCTACCCATACCACCATCAATTACATTGGTCAGCACTCTTAGAGTAGCAGTTGTTGCACCTCCTGCGCGCGCGATAACGTATAGCAAGCGCAACGAGCACCTCGCATGCATCCTTAGGCTCCGCGGAGGCAAGGTACACCTTAGTGGCCATCATGCATACATCGTCTGATGCGTTGGCATTGGCCATGATTCTCTCGAACTCAGTCTTGGCCTCCGCCAAGTCCTCGGTACCAAGCCGAGCGCGCAGCGCCATGAACCCCATGCTCGGGTCCTCACCTTCCAGCCCAATTGAACCCCTCCAGAACTTGATATAATCCAGGACGCGACAACGGTCCTTGGCCTTGAGACGCTCGAAGGCGAGATAGCGGATGCATGGACCCTTGAGGTGATGCAGATATGACGTCTTAGCAGTGGCGTCAGAGGGGGAGACAACTTCTTTAATCCAGTGCATCGGGGAGGAGGCTGAACGCTTCAACGACGGGATCAGAGTGGTTTGCCGAGAGCAGGGCCTTGGCGACCAACAGGTAGCCCTCGACGAGGGATGTGGTCTGAAAACATATTTTAGAGCACCTGTATTCAGGCCGCTCTTATCTAGCCATCCATTCTTCGCATCAAGATCCGTGCAAATACATTTCTCTTTTTTGTTTCTCATAGAACATGTCTTCAGGTTCTAACCTTTGTGGAACAGTAGAGCTTTCTAACTAGAATGATAGTCCATGCCACGACTCATTTCCACCAAGCCTTGAACCACAAGAATCACATTGCTGTAGGTCTCCATATACAATACTCCACCCACAAAAATGTGTGCTCTACCAACCACAAGAGACTCCCCCATCCATCCGTCGTCGTCCACAAAACAGCTTGACATG
Source organism: Triticum urartu (assembly GCF_003073215.2). NCBI lineage: Eukaryota > Viridiplantae > Streptophyta > Magnoliopsida > Poales > Poaceae > Triticum > Triticum urartu. The sequence goes on along the minus strand of NC_053026.1, from coordinate 3,634,585 downwards.
TCAGAGTCGAACACCTCGAGTCCCATGATACCAGCATCCACAAAATAGCTTGACATGTCAGAGTCAAACACCTGGAGTCCCATGATACCAGCATTGATACCACGGATGACCGCCTCCTGAAAGCTGAAGATATAGAACTCTGCCGACCACGATGGATCGAAGCCCAAAAATGTCGTATAGTCCAAGCTGCTCTCTGATAGGCTATCTTCGTCTATTGTATCTAACATATCCTGGGGGACATATGGATCGCTAGGAACAGGAAGCGCCCTCCACTCTCGTGTCGCCGGGTTGTACACAATGAGGCGGCTAGTATCTGGAGAAGGATCGTCATGACTCTTGTACTGGCAAAGGACTAGGCCATTGCAACAGTCGACAAGCTCTAGTTTCTTGTTGTCTGGCATGACTGTATCAATTTCCCCATCGTCTGGGTTTGGCACTTTGGCGACAGGCTAAGAAGCTGGACATGTTGATCTTCGTACAAGAGACTAGTGGGAATTTTCGGTAGCTTCTGACGGTAGTGGGGATCAGAGGAGAAGGCAAGCCAGGCCTTGCAGACGCATTTAAAGCGGCAGAAAGACTTGAGCGACACCCGAGAGAGGATCTCCGCCACCAGATCATCCGGCAGACGACGTCGCTTCGATTTCGTCCTTCTCTTTTTCATGGCAGCTCGGATAGCTGGGAGGGAAAATTGACCAAGTCAGAACAAAAAAAGAGGAGAGAAAAATCTTTCAACATGGTAACAGATAATAAGCTATGACGGCGGAAATAAATACGGAATTCAGTCATTTGAAATAAAGTTTCATGAGGAGCAAAAGTGAGTTGCAAAATTAGAGGGTGAAAATGGGCTGTTTTCCTTAAGAGCATTTCCAGCCGTTGGCCCCCAGGAGGTATAAAAATCACCCCTGGAGGCGAGCCGGCGATACAATCGGCGCTGGGGGCGGTTGGGCGTCCAGTCGTCGCCCCCAGGCGCCGAGATTGACCCAGTTTTCGGCCCACTTTCGGTGAATAAAGGCCCCATATGGGCGAGAACCGGCCCATATTCGGCATGGTTCGTCGTGGCTCGGCGTTGAATTATGAACATAAATATATTTTTTATCACATAGTTCATCACAGAAAATCAAATAGTTCAACAAAATAGTGCAACAACAAATAGTTCAATACAAATTATATAGTTCAACAAATAAAAACTCATATTTCATCACACGTCGAGCCCGGCGTCGCCCTTGAGCCTCCATAGGTGCTCCACCAGATCCTGCTGCAGTTGATGATGCACATGTGGGTCTCAGATCTCCTGACGCATACTGAGGTAGGCAGTCCAGGTTGCCGGTAGCTGGTGATCAACTTTGGCTAGAGGACCCTGCCTATAGTATGGTTCAGTGTCAAACACTGGCTCTTCCTGCTCGCTCTCGATGATCATGTTGTGCAAGATGACACATCAAGTCATGATCTCCCACATTTGATCTTTCGACCAGGTCTAAGCAGGGTAATGGACAATAGCAAATCGAGATTGGAGCACACCAAAAGCCCGCTCGACATCCTTCCTGCAAGCCTCCTGCACCTTGGCAAAGTGGGACTTCTTGCCTCCTGGCACAGTGTTTGAGATAGTTTTCACAAATGTAAACCATCTCAGATAGATGCCATCGGCTAGGTAGTACCCCTTGTTGTAGTGCCGCCCATTGACCTCGAAGTTCACCGGAGGAGAATGACCTTCAACAAGCTTGGCAAAGACAGGGGAGCATTGTAGCACGTTGATGTCATTGTGAGTTCCTGGCATACCAAAGGAGTGCCAAATCCAGAGGTCATGTGTGGCCACCGCCTCAAGTACCACACTACAACCGCCTTTGGCGTCTTTGTACATCCCCTGCCAAGCAAATGGGCAGTTCTTTCATTTCCAATGCATGCAGTCGATGCTTCCAAGTATTCTAGGAAATCCTCTTGCAGCATTCTGTGCTAGGATCTGAGCAGTGTCTTCCGCATTGGGTGTTCGCAAGTATTGCGGTCCAAAAACTGCCACGACTGCCCGACAGAACTTGTAGAAACACTCAATGGTGGTGGACTCGGCCATGCGCCCATAGTTGTCGAGCGAATCACCGGGAACTCCGTATGCAAGCATCCTCATCGCTGTCGTGCACTTCTGGATCGAGGTGAATCCAAGTTTGCCGGTGCAATCCTTCTTGCACTTGAAGTAGCTGTTGAACTCCCGGATGGAATTCACAATTCTGAGGAAAAGCTTTCGGCTCATCCGATAACGGCGCCGAAATGTTTTGTCGCCGTGCAATGGAGCGTCGGCGAAGTAGTCGGAGTAGAGCATGCAATAGCCTTCGAGATGATGCCGGTTCTTTGCTTTCACCCGCCCCGGCGCCGAGCCACCTCGCCGCGGCTTTCATTGCTCGCCAGCAGCTGGGCGAGGGCGGCGAGCACCATGAGATGCTCTTCTTCCTGGACGGCGGTCTCGGCTTCCTCCTCTAGCAGCGCAGCGAGCGCTTCCTCGTCATCCGAGTCCATCGCCGAGGCAGGCAAATCGTCGAACACCTTACGCCCGATGGGCGTGTACCCGCTGCTAAACTGCCCCTCCGCGGCCGGGAACGGCGGCCGAAAACGCCCAGCTGCTGGTGGAGGGGCTGCCTTGGCGAACCTCTGCTATTTTTTCGGCGGTGATTGGCTATCTAGCGGTGAAGGGCGGCGGCCAGCGCCGGGATACAGCTAGTGGCGGCCGAGGATGCGGGGGGTGGGAGGCGAGTCGGGGAAGAAAAACTTAACTTTTCACCTGACGGTGTGGGCCAGACGCGCGTTTCCCTTGCGCCGGAGCCCCCGATCGTCCCCCAGTGCGCCGGGTTCGGCGTGCGACCGCCGGGCCCAAAAACGGGCCGAACCGGCGCTTTTCGGCGTCCTGGGGGTGCGACTGGGGCGTTTTTTTGGCGCCAGCGCCGAAAAAGTGGCCTGGAGAGGCCTGTTGGAGGCGCGGCTGGAGATGCTCTAAGAATTGTATCTTAACACTATGCAATGGATGGTTCTCTGCGTGTGCGTGTGTGTGGCAAACAATTATATAGTAGAAATGTCATGTATGGTTCATCAGTAGGGAAGTATATATGTAAAACATCCACCAGAACCATGACTCGCAGGCGTATCAGTGTATATGTAATACATCCAACAAGCATCATCTGCTGATCAAAAAGGAAAAAGAATCAAGTATCATAGAGGATAACTTTGTAGAAGCATCCATCCTATCAACACCAAGTTCGTCCACGTACACGTAGTTCTACCTAGATGTCCCTGGATCGATGTACAACTGGTTAATTCAATGGGGTCATCACGGAAATGGATTTGCTTGCTAGGGTTTGAATTTAATAATGGGTACGAGACCACCAGCACGTAGAATACCTGCGGCAGGGCGGGCGGCGGCGGCGGCGGGGATCCGGCTACGAACACTTCGCTCGCTCTCCAGGACCTACGCCAGCCTACTTAGTGGGCCTCCAAGCCTTTCCACCCAAGCCCGTATATAAAAGAAGGGAAGGGCAAAATATACTCTGTTTTTTGGATTATAAAAAAGTTGTCATTTTTGTACGCTCCCCGGAATTTAGCTGGCCCGAGAAGACATAATAAACTCTTTTTTTAACACAGTGCAATCGAAGTCAGCTCATATAACATCTTGAGATTGATACTTAACTAACATTATGAGAAAACCTAAAATAAATCCAGAAAAATATGAGCACCAATGTCAAATTCAGGACTTGAACCCTGATGGGCTGAGAATATCACTATCCTCCTAATCATCCAACCACAGGTTTGGTTCGCGTAAAGACACAATAGGTTCATAGTTTGTCCAAGGCGACCAAAACGATGGCGGACCCGCCGGACTACGCTATAGTCGGCGGCTGCACACGCGGAGATCACCAGAAGGTAGCCCGCACTCGAACGCATCCAAGGGAGGCAACGGGAGGGCATGGGGTGGCCTGAGCTCGTCGGAATCGAGCTCGTGGCGGCGGCCGGAGCTCGGGCATCGACGAAACTGACTACACAGCATGCGGGAGGATCAACAATTCGCACCTACGGGTTCTAACACTAATATTTCTTGAGTAAGTAGTTTGACCATAATTTGACCAGATTTGACCAAAATTCAAAAAATTGAAATAATTATTTAGTAACACTAATATTCTTGAATAATTATGTAGTAACACTAATACTTCTTGAATAAGTAGTTTGACCATAGTTTGACCAGATTTAACTAAAATTCAAAAAAACTGAAATTTGAGCATAACTTTTTTTCTTTTAGAATTTGAGGATTCTAAAATTTTGCAAACAGGCCATAGGCTGTCAAAATCGGATGCAGATTTTCGTGCTGAACATTTTGATATATTATACGTTTTTCCGACATCGTATGCAAAAAATTATAGCCGTTTTACTTTTTCATGACATTTTTTTGCAAAACATGTTCAAATTTTAAGTTTTTTAATTTTCTTAACTAGTAGATGTAGTAATATAACTACATCTCGAAGGATTTTATTTTTTGAAGTTTTTATCATTTTATTTTGCTTTTTTTCAAAACTGAAATGACGATATACCGGGAGGAGGGGGGGGGGGGGGGGTAGAGTTTGAGAAATGGGCCCTTTAGTGCCAGTTTGAGACACGAACCGGGACTAAAGGGTGCGCCCTTTAGTCCCGGTTCGTGTCTCAAACCGGGACTAAAGGGCCCATTTGAACCGGGACTAATATGCCTTTAGCCGCTCGAACCGGGACTAATGGTAACATTAGTCCCGGTTCGTAATGCAATCGGGACTAATGTGTATATTACCCTGTGACCAAAACCGTGTTTTCTATTAATGACTGCATGTATTTGCTTCTGTAGAATGTATTTAGTGTGCATATGGAGAAGAAGTAATCAGCGTGTTTTATTCCTCCTCAGGCCTTGTTCGGTTGTTTCATATTTGGAGGGGATTGAGAGGGATTAAATCCCCTACAAGTCAAAATTCATCTCAACCCCTTGCAATCCTCTCTAATCCCCTTGTGTGAGGAATTAACCGAACAAGCCCTCAAGGGGTACAATATGTAGAGATACAAGGAGATTGAGAACAAGAGAGTGCACACGCACGCACATAGTGTAACAAATATACAGTTAGAGATCCTATCTGGTAGGAGAGACCGACGTATCATGCTGCATGGATAGAGGCAGCCCTTGAGGGTCGAGAAGAATCTGTCTTCAGTCTAACAGCTTCACCGATTTGGATGCTTCAGGCTGTTTACTGAATTTTGTTTCTGCTGGAATCATTCAGGTAGGGGTACCATTTGATTCGAGGGCTTGTACTGATACTTGTATGAGTTACGTGGTATTATTCATTACACTTGGCAAGCATGCATATAGGACGGAGGCTTGGGCACGTATCCATTTCAAAATTTGAATCGGTCCTTACAGTAGTGCAAGCGCAACGCCCAAGTGAAGCTGGAGTTGAACGCAAAAATAGAAATACGATGGTAGAATACAGCGCATGGCACCGATCCACATGTGAATCGTTGGTGAAGATTTCGGGCTCATCTGAGCCCGGGCTCAGAGACGAATTTTCGCACAAATCTAAACTATTGCGGGTGGGATCGTAGCGCAAAATCACATGATCCAGCCCAGTACATGAGAAGATGCTCTTTTTCGCGTACGAAACGCCAGCGAGCAGCACAAGCAGGTTTGGACGACAATCCTTGATTTATTGCCCATCCTATGATCTGCCCAGGACTGTCAATATCAAGCTCATCTAATTCTTCAACACATGCGGCCGCGTAGATCTGCATAGCCAAGCTATGTTTCAGCTTCACTTCTTTCGCCTGCGGTGACCGAGACCGAGACCACCGAGGAACCAACAGTTTTCTTTCTCGAGGGGAGGCCATTTGGTGTGTAATATCCAGCTGAAACGGGGGTAAACACTCCCTGCTGGTCGTTCGCGCGATCAACCAGACACGGGTCTGAGCCCACGCCACGCCCCACCCTTCCGCTCGCTCGCGCGCTCAACCAGACGCGATGCGAGGCCACGCCCCTTCCCTTCTTCCCACTCGCGCGCTTCACCAGACTCCAGTCTGAGCGACGCCCCTGCTGCTGACTCCTTCTATTTACTATTCTACTAGATCGAGAGGATGCACTCTTGATCGACAATCTCAAAATCGAGTTCATTTGGATTGCAATCATGAACAACATCTCTCGCTTCACAATAACATGAGCATCCCAGTCTCTACTCCCGTGTGAAGTTTCGTCAAGAAAAAAAATAAGAAATGTATCCGTGACAAAGAAAATACAGTCCGACCTAGGATCCATCCAAACGGTGTTTTTTTCGTACATGGGAATTTTTTGTCTATTTTACTAAGAGTACCATGAATATCATTTTTTTTGGTGAAACTTCGCAGGGGAGTAGATTGGGCGCCCAGATTTGATATACTAAAATCCCAGATTTTTTTTAGAATTCCCCTAGTATTTCTTTTTAATTTAATGTTCATATAGGGGGTGGAGCACCTAGAAGCCAAAAATCCATGTCCCTAGAAATTTGGAAATTCAATTCGGCTTCAGGGAGCACGTGCGCCTGGGCCCAGCAGTAATTTTTGAAATGTCAAAAAAATCAAGACAAAGTATTTATGTGTTGTTAGTCGCATCCAAATGCTACTTGCAAATTTTGAGGCAAAAATGTTAAGCATTTTGGCTTGTGCAAAAAATAACACCAAATATTACCCCCAAATGTCACCCCATATTTTTTTTCCACCGACGGAATACTGCTGCTCTGTTTCCCATAAAATTGCCAAGCATGCTTGCGACACTAACACTAACATTCACAAAAAAAAAAAACAGAACTTCATCCATCCTGAACCAAACTTTAGGAAATCATGATGATTGATTCCTATGCAATTCTTCACTACAAGCTCTTCCAATGATCCATCCGTACCAAGGTATTCCAGCCACTCTACACTGTCAATTTTCCCGCAGTTAGTAAGGTGGGGGGCAGATAGACTTGTGCAGCCAACTGAAATCGAGAAAAGCCCAACTGACGTTATTTTGGGTACGGAGTTGAGCCTGAGAGACACCAATGTCTTGCAATAAGCTAAAGAACCAAGCCCAGAGTCATCGTTGCGTGAGCAAAAGCTTAAGGTGAGGTCAATCAGCGAGGAACAGTGAGATGAAAACACATAGATGCCTTTGTTGTCCAGCTGCTTTCCATGTCCAGGTATCCAGCCAGAGTAATCGATTTCCTCTGTCCGCAGATTTGGGAAGCGGACGCACAATGTTGCCAGTGCTTTTGCAGCAGTGCAAAGACTGGAACCAACACGGATATCACCCCTTTGACTCCCCTCTATCTTGTAGAGCTGATTTGACAGAAGGGAAAGAGAATTAAGATCACTTGTCCTGGTGATCCTGTTGAGAATCTCTGTCAACAGAGCCTCCAAGACACCGCTCCATGGCTGGGATGTGGTGATTCAAACTCCCAACTTTCCGAGAGAGATTTAATCCCATCTTCATCCATTTTATAACGAGTGTAGGTTTATCAAGCTGCAGAGCAATTTTTGAATTGTTCCAAGCAGAAGCTGCAAGCTACTCCCCTTCCTCACATGGATATTCACCATCTCCCAATTCAGCCATGACCTTGTAGGCTTGTTGATATACATTGTAGATTGCATAACCGTTGCTACCACTTAAGTCTTGAAAGCCAGGAAGACAGGCTAGACGCCTGAGGGCAACACTGATTACCCTGCAGTCTGGGGATTGAACATAAAGCCCTGTCTCAATGTTGGGATTCAGGGCAAACTCAGCAAGCAGCAGGTTTGGTGTGGTTCCTCCAGAAGCAGCAATCCCAAGTTTGAGAAGATGGGATGGCATGCATGCTTTAGAGGAAGCAAAGTTCTGGACCAGGCCCATATGTGGGCAGGTGCAATAGGAGCAGATGCACAGGGCCCCCAAAATAATGGGGGCCCTAATTTTTTAAAGCAGTACTACTATGTTATTACTAGTACTAATCAGAGACTAAGCAAGTCATGGCCCAACTTGCTGACATGAGCCCACAGCCCAGGCATATCACAGCCTCACCTTCACGGGACTAGAAGCAGCCTGCATACGCTGCAATCCTTCGTCTCCTCGTCTCTTCCCTCCGTTATTCTCTAGTGGATTCACAATTTTTGGAAACAGAGCCATTGATGGCTATGAACTGCTGGTTCGTTTGGGTAGTAGTACCTCATACTTATAAATTGGGTGGATTTGTATTGATTTTGCGTTCGCTCTTTCAAAGTTTCATCCCTCGAGAGCAGAGCAACGAGACTTTCTTTTCTTTCTCTTGGTCGAGGTGCAGAGCAATCGAAGTCCTATGCGCCATCATTTCTTCATGGTGTGCATCCCTCAACAATCAACAACCGTAGGTTACATGTCCCTTTTTGTTTTGCACACCCTTATTCTCAAGTAAATTTGCTGCTCTTTCATGAATTTATTCATCCGGTTGGCATTATAATTTTCTGAGATGTCTTTTAGACATAGGCACGAGTCTAAGAGTACAAGATAGATTAATAGTTTAAAGTAATGATTATATTTATTGGCCAGTAAAAGGGGCCTAAATTGTGATTTCGCACCGGAGCCCGGATTTCTGAGATACGGCCGAGCAGTCGAGCACCTTCAGAGGTAGCACTTGTAAGGAGGAAGTTAGCAGTTAAGAATAGTTATGTGCCCAAATGCATCTCACATAGAAAAACGGTGCTTCATAGACAAGTTGCAAGCAACATCAAGACTGAAAACTGCGATTGTACGGCCGCCCTCCTCTGGCAACGCACACTGCAAAAGCCCCGATGATTGTCCGAAGAAGAGGTCCTAGTGTAAATTGTAGTCAAGTTAGTTAGCTCTCTGCATGTAACCGTCCGAGTCCTAGAGTGATTCTAGGAATGAGAAGTGGTCATGTCTAGTTAGTGCGTGAGTTAGTGGATTAGTGGTGGCAGGTATCGCGAGTCTTATTAGCCCACACATGTAATCTGGTTTGCTATATAAGAGAAATAGATAGAGGAGAAAAGGCAGCCGTGAGGGCAGCACCAATATGTTGTCTCTGTGTTCATCAAGGAAGAGTGTTTTTGGGCAAAACGATTTGGAGTTCTTCCTTGGTTATGCGCGTTTGTGTGTTCACGAGAAAGCTAAGAGAGATTGAGTGAAGAAAAGAGGGAGCTGCGCGATTCAGTTCCAACACCCTACCCTATCAATCTTTATTTAGTTTTAATTTATGCAGATTGTATGGTGCAACTTATAGAAAATATACAATGGTTGCAAGAACAGTGAACTTTTGATCCCAAAATAGCCACAGACATTCTCAATTTTGTTGCCTCGCGGTAGTGCGAAAATGAACTAATATTACCTAAACATTACTCATCAGTTAAGGACGTTGATTTGCTACACTATTAAATGGATACAATGAAAGACTAGATGTTCAATACAAATGGTAATAGAAGTTCGATCCATGGATACAGGGCCGGCCCTGGGCATGTGAAACGTGTGTGGTTGCACAGGACCTCTAATGTCCTAGGTTTCCGTTTATGTACATACAATAAATACATATAGTACGTACATACAACGAGTACTTAATATTGAACAAGCACTTGTTGAGGAACGTTGCAGAAAACAAAAAAAATTCTATGTTTCACCAAGATCAATCTATGGAGTCAACTAGCAACGAGAGGAGAGTGCATCTACATACCCTTGTAGATCGCGAGCGGAAGCGTTCAAGAGAACGGGGATGATGGAGTCGTACTCGCCGTGATCCAAATCACCGATGACCAAGTGCCGAACGGACGGCACCTCCGCGTTCAACACACGTACGGAGCGGATGACGTCTCCTCCTTCTTGATCCAGCAAGGGGAATGAGAGGTTGATGAAGATCCAGCAGCACGACGGCGTGGTGGTGGATGCAAGCAATGATCGGCAGCAGGGCTTCGCCGAGTTCTGCGAGAGGGAGAGGTGTAGCAGGGGAGAGGGAGGCGCCAAGACTTCAGGTGTGGCTGCCCTCCCTCCCCCCTTTATATAGGCCCCTTGGGGGGGCGCCGGCCCTGGAGATTGGATCTCCCAAGGGGGGGCGGCGACCAAGGGGGGTGGAGTGCCCCCCAAGGCAAGTGGAGGCGCCCCCACCCTAGGGTTTCCAACCCTAGGCGCAGGGGGGCCCAAGGGGGGGCGCACCAGCCCACTATGGGCTGGTTCCCCCCCACTTCAGCCCCATGGGGCCCTCCGGGATGGTGGCCCACCCCGGTGGACCCGGGACCCATCCGGTGGTCCCGGTACAAATACCGGTGACCCCGAATCTTTTCCGATGGCGAAACTACTTCCTATATATAATTCTTCACCTCCGGACCATTCCGGAACTCCTCGTGACGTCCAGGATCTCATCCGGGACTCCGAACAACTTTCGGATTACCTGCATACTCATATCTCTACAACCCTAGCGTCACCGCGAACCTTAAGTGTGTAGACCCTATGGGTTCGGGAGACACGTAGACATGATCGAGATGGCTCTCCGGCCAAATAACAACAGCGGGATCTGGATACCCATGTTGGCTCCCACATGCCTCCCTCGATGATCTCCATCGGATGAAACCACGATGTCGAGGATTCAAGCAACCCCGTATATCAATTCCCTTGTCAATCAGGTACGTTACTTGCCCCGAGACTCGAATCGTCCGGATACCCCAATACCTTGTTCAGTCTCGTTACCGGCAAGTCACTTTACTCGTACGTATGCATGATCCCGTGATCAACCACTTGATCACTTTGAGCTCATTATGATGATGCATTACCGAGTGGGCCCAGAGATACCTCTCCGTCATACGGAGTGACAAATCCCAGTCTCGATTCGTGCCAACCCAACAGACACTTTCAGAGACACCTGTAATGTACCTTTATAGTCACCCAGTTACGTTGTGACGTTTGGCACACCCAAAGCACTCCTACGGTATCCGGGAGTTGCACAATCTCATGGTCTAAGGAAATGATACTTGACATTCAGAAAAGCTACAGCAAACGAACTACACGACTTGTTGTTGGAAATATGCCCTAGAGGCAATAATAAATTGATTATTATTATATTTCCTTGTTCATGATAATCGTTTATTATCCATGCTATAATTGTATTGATAGGAAACTCAGATACATGTGTGGATACATAGACAACACCATGTCCCTAGTGAGCCTCTAGTTGACTAGCTCGTTGATCAATAGATGGTTATGGTTTCCTAACCATGGACATTGGATGTCGTTGATAACGGGATCACATCATTAGGAGAATGATGTGATGGACAAGACCCAATCCTAAGCATAGCACTAGATCGTGTAGTTCGTATGCTAAAGCTTTCCTAATGTCAAGTATCATTTCCTTAGACCATGAGATTGTGCAACTCCCGGATACCGTAGGAGTGCTTTGGGTGTATCAAACGTCACAACGTAACTGGGTGACTATAAAGGTGCACTACAAGTATCTCCGAAAGTGTCTGTTGGGTTGGCACGAATCGAGACTGGGATTTGTCACTCCGTGTAAACGGAGAGGTATCTCTGGGCCCACTCGGTAGGACATCATCATAATGTGCACAATGTGATCAAGGAGTTGATCACGGGATGACGTGTTACGGAACGAGTAAAGAGACTTGCCGGTAACGAGATTGAACAAGGTATAGGGATACCGACGATCGAATCTCGGGCAGGTACAATACCGCTAGACAAAGGGAATTGAATACGGGATTGATTAAGTCCTTGACATCGTGGTTCATCCGATGAGATCATCGTGGAACATGTGGTAGCCGACATGGGTATCCAGACCCCGCTGTTGGTTATTGACCGGAGAACGTCTCGGTCATGTCTGCATGTCTCCCGAACCCGTAGGGTCTACACACTTAAGGTTCGATGACGCTAGGGTTGTAAAGGAAGTTTGTATGTGGTTACCGAATGTTGTTCGGAGTCCCGGATGAGATCCCGGACGTCACGAGGAGTTCCGGAATGGTCCGGAGATAAAGATTTATATATGGGAAGTCCTGTTTTGGTCACCGGAAGAGTTTCGGGGTTTATCGGTAACATACCGGGACCACCGGGAGGGTCCCGGGGGTCCACCAAGTGGGGCCACCAGCCCGGGGGGGCCACATGGGCTGTAGGGAGTGTTCCTTGGCCTACATGGGCCAAGGGCACCAGCCCCACTAATGCCCATGCGCCTAAGAGATGGAGAAGGGGCAAACCCTAATGGGATATGGGCCTTAGGGCCCATATTGGTGCGCCTCCCTCTCCCATCCCCTCTTGGCCGCCCCCTTGCTCCCCATCTAGGGCTGCCGCCCCCCTAGGGGTGGGAACCCTAGAGGGGGCGCAGCCCCTCCCCTTCCCTATATATATGAGGCATAGGGCTGCCCATAAGAGGCGATTCGTTCTCTCGTTGGTGCAGCCCTGCATCTCTCTCTCCCTCCTCTTCTGTGGTGCTTGGCGAAGCCCTGCAGGATTGCCACGCTCCTCCATCACCACCACGCCGTTGTGCTGCCGCTGGATGGAGTCTTCCTCAACCTCTCCCTCTCTCCTTGCTGGATCAAGGCATGGGAGACGTCACCGGGCTGTACGTGTGTTGAACGCGGAGGTGCCGTGCGTTCGGCACTTGATCATCGGTGATTTGGATCACGACGAGTACGACTCCATCAACCCCGTTCTCTTGAACGCTTCCGCTTAGCGATCTACAAGGGTATGTAGATGCACTCTCCTTCCCCTCGTTGCTAGTCTCTCCATAGATAGATCTTGGTGACACGTAGGAAAATTTTGAATTTCTGCTACGTTCCCCAACAGTGGCATCATGAGCTAGGTCTATTGCGTAGATTCTATGCACGAGTAGAACACAAAGTAGTTGTGGGTGTTGATTTTGTTCAATATGCTTACCGTTACTAGTCTTATCTTGATTTGGCGGCATCGTGGGATGAAGCGGCCCGGACCAACCTTACACGTACTCTTACGTGAGACCGGTTCCACCGACAAACATGCACTAGTTGCATAAGGTGGCTGGCGGGTGTCTGTCTCTCCCACTTTAGTCGGATCGGATTCGATGAAAAGGGTCCTTATGAAGGGTAAATAGCAATTGGCATATCACGTTGTGGTCTTTGCGTAGGTAAGAAACGTTCTTGCTAGAAACCCATAGCAGCCACGTAAAACATGCAAACAACAATTAGAGGACGTCTAACTTGTTGTTTTTGCAGGGTATGCTATGTGATGTGATATGGCCAAAAGGATGTGATGAATGATATATGTGATGTATGAGATTGATCATGTTCTTGTAATAGGAATCACGACTTGCATGTCGATGAGTATGACAACCGGCAGGAGCCATAGGAGTTGTCTTAATTTATTTATGACCTGCGTGTCAACATAAATGTCATGTAATTACTTTACTTTATTGCTAACCGTTAGCTGTAGTAGTAGAAGTAATAGATGACGTGACAACTTCAAGAAGACACGATGATGGAGATCATGATGATGGAGATCATGATGATGGAGATCATGGTGTCATGCCGGTGACGATGATGATCATGGAGCCCCAAGATGGAGATCAAAGGAGCTATATGATATTGGCCATATCATGTCACTATTATTTGATTGCATGTGATGTTTATCATGTTTATACATCTTATTTTCTTAGAACGACGGTAGTAAATAAGATGATCCCTCATTAAAATTTCAAGAAGTGTTCTCCCCTAACTGTGCACCGTTGCTACAGTTCGTCGTTTCGAAGCACGCTGTGATGATCGGGTGTGATAGATCCTTACGTTCACATACAACGGGTGTAAGACAGTTTTACACAGCAAAACACTTAGGGTTAACTTGACGAGCCTAGCATGTACAGACATGGCCTCGGAACACAGAAGGCCGAAAGGTCGAGCATGAGTCGTATAGAAGATACGATCAACATGAAGATGTTCACCGACGTTAACTAGTCCGTCTCACGTGATGATCGGACACGGGCTAGTTGACTCGGATCATGTAATCACTTAGATGACTAGAGGGATGTCTATCTGAGTGGGAGTTCATAAGATGAACTTAATTATCCTGAACATAGTCAAAAGGTCTTCGCAAATTATGTCGTAGCTCGCGCTTCAGTTCTACTGTTTAGATATGTTCCTAGAGAAAATTTAGTTGAAAGTTGATAGTAGCAATTATGCGGACTAGGTCCGTAAACTGAGGATTGTCCTCATTGCGTCATAGAAGGCTTATGTCCTTAATGCACCGCTCAGTGTGCTAAACCTCGAACGTTGTCTGTGGATGTTGCGAACATCTGACATACACATTTTGATAACTACATGATAGTTCAGTGCGTAATGCTAAATGGTTTAGAATTGAGGCACCAAAGATGTTTTGAAACGTCGCGAAACATATGAGATGTTTTGAGGGCTGAAATTGGGATTTCAGGCTCGTGCCCACGTCAAGAGGTATAAGACCTCCGACGATTTTCTTAGCCTACAAACTAAGGAGAAAAGCTCAATTGTTGAGCTTGTGCTCAGATTGTCTGAGTACAACAATCGCTTGAATCGAGTGGGAGTTGATCTTCCAGATGAGATAGTGATGTTTCTCCGAAGTCATTACCACCAAGCTGCTAGAGCTTCGTGATGAACTATGATATATCAGGGACATATATGATGATCCTTGAGATATTCGCGATGTTTGACACCACGAAAGTAGAAATCAAGAAGGAGCATCAATTGTTGATGGTTGGTGAAACCACTAGTTTCAAGAAGGGCAAGGGCACGAAAGGATACTTCATAAAACGGCAATTCAGCTGCTGCTCTAGTGAAGAAACCCAAGGTTGAACCCAAACCCGAGACTAAGTGCTTCTATAATAAAGGGAACAGCCACTGGAGCAGAATTACCCTAGATACTTGGTAGATTAGAAGGCTGGCAAGGTCGATAGAAGTATATTGGATATACATTATGTTAATGTGTACTTTACTAGTACTCCTAGTAGCACCAGGGTATTAGATACCAGTTCAGTTGCTAAGTGTTAGTAACTCGAAATAAAAGCTACGGAATAAACGGAGACTAGCTAAAGGTGAGCTGACGATATGTGTTGGAAGTGTTCTCAATGTTGATATGATCAAGCATCGCACGCCCCCTCTACCATCGAGATTGGTGTTTGCGTTGAGCATAGACATAATTGGATTATGTCTATCGCACTACGGTTATTCATTTAAGGAGAATAATGGTTACTCTGTTTATTTGAATAATACCTTCAATGGTCTTACACCTAAAATGAATGGTTTATTGAATCTCGATCGTAGTGATACACATGTTCATACCAAAAGATAGTAATGATAGTACCACCTACTTGTGGCACTGCCACGTAAGTCATATCGGTATAAAACGCATGAAGAAGCTCCATGTTGATGGATCTTTGGGCTCACTCGTTTTTGAAAAGTTTGGGACATGCGAACCATGTCTATTGGTATATATGCATGAAGAAACTCCATGCAAATGGACCGTTTTGTACTCGCTTGATTTTGAATCACTTGAGACATGCAAATCATACCACATGGGCAAGATGACTGAAAGCCTCGTTTTCAGTAAAATGGAACAAGAAAGCAACTTGTTGGAAGTAATACATTTTTGATGTGTGCAGTCCAATGAGTGCTGAGGCATGTAGTGGATATCGTTATGTTCTTACTTCGCAGATGATTTGAGTAGATGTTGAGTATATTTACTTGATGAATCACGAGTCTGAATTATTGAAAGGTTCAAGTAATTTCAGGGTGAAGTTGAAAGATCGTCGTGACAAGAGGATAAAATATCTATGATATGATCATAGAGATGAATATGTGAATTACGAGTTTGGCACAGAATTAAGACATTGTGGAAATTGTTTCACAACTGATACAGCCTGGAACACCATAGTGTGATGGTGTGTCCGAACATCATAACTGCACCCTATTGGATATGATGCATACCATGATGTCTCTTATCGAATTACCACAATAATTTATGGGTTAGGCATTAGAGACAACCACATTCACTTTAAATAGGGCACCACGTAATTCCGATGAGATGACATCGTATGGTTTAGAGAAACCTAAGCTGTCATTTCTTAAAAGTTTGGGGCTACGACGCTTATGTGAAAAAGTTTCAGGCTGATAAGCTCGAACCCAAAGCGGATAAATGCATCTTCATAGGACACCCAAAACAGTTGGGTATACCTCCTGTCTCAGATCCGAAAGCAATAAGGGATTGTTTCTAGAATCGGGTCCTTTCTCGAGGAAAAGTTTCTCTCGAAGGAATTGAGTGGGAGGATGGTGGAGACTTGATGAGGTTATTGAACCGTCACTTCAACTAGTGTATAGCAGGGCACAAAGAGTTGTTCCTGTGGCACCTACACCAATTGAAGTGGAAGCTTATGATATTGATCATGAGACTTCGGATCAAGTCACTCCCAAACCTTGTGGGATGACAAGGATGCGTACTACTTCAGAGTGGTACGTAATCCTGTCTTGGAAGTCATGTTGCTAGACAACAATGAACCTACGAGCTATGGAGAAGCGATGGTGGGCCTGGATTCCGATAAATGGCTTGAGGCCATATAATCCGAGAGAGGATCCATGTATGAAAACAAAGTGTAGACTTTGGAAGAACTACTTGATGGTCGTAAGGCTGTTAGGTACATATGGATTTTAAAAGGAAGACGGACAGTGATGGTAAATGTCACCATTAAGAAAGCTCGACTTGTCGGTAAGATGTTTTCTGACAAGTTCAAGGAGTTGACTATGGTGAGATTTTCTCACTCGTAGCGATGCTAAGAGTCTGTTGGAATTATGTTAGCAATTACTACATCATTTATGAAATCTTGCAGATAGGATGTCAAAACATCGTTTCCTCGATGATTTTCTGAGGAAAGGTTGTATGTGATACAACCGGAAGGTTTTGTCAATCCTGAAAGATGCTGATAAGTATGCAAAGCTCCAGCAATCCTTCTAAGGACTGGAGTAAGCATCTCGGAGTTGGAATGTATGTTTTGATGATGATCAAAGATTTTGGGTGTATACAAAGTTTATGAGAAACTTGTATTTCCAAAGAAGTGAGTAGGAGCACTATAGAATTTCTGATGAGTATATGTTGTTAACATATTGTTGATCAGGAATGACGTAGAATTTCTGGAAAGCATATAGGGTTATTTGAAAAGTGTTTTTCAATGGAAAGCCTGGATTAAGCTACTTGAACATTGAGCATCAAGATCTATAAGGATAGATCAAAACGCTTAATGGTACTTTCAAATGAGCACATACCTTGACATGATCTTGAAGGTGTTCAAGATGGATCAGTCAAAGAAGGAGTTCTTGCCTGAGTTGTAAGGTATGAAGTTAAGACTTAAAGCTCGACCACGGCAGAATAGAGAGAAAGGACGAAGGTCGTCCCCTATGCTTAAGACATAGGCTCTACAGTATGCTATGCTGTGTGCCGCACCTGAAGTGTGCCTTGCCATGAGTCAGTCAAGGGGTACAAGAGTGATCCAAGAACGGATCACAGGACAGTGGTCAAAGTTATCCTTAGTAACTAGTGGACTAAGGAATTTTCTCGATTATGGAGGTGGTAAAAGAGTTCGACGTAAAGGGCTACGCCGATGCAAACTTTGACACTAATCCAGATTATTCTGAGTAGTAAACTGGATTCGTATAGTAGAACAGTTATTTGGAATAGCTCCAAATAGAACGTGGTAGCTGCATCTAGGAGATGACATAGAGATTTGTGAAGCACACACGGATCTGAAAGGTTCAAACCCGTTGACTAAAACCTCTCTCACAAGCAACATGATCAAACCCAGAACTCTTTGGGTGTTGGTCACATGGCGATGTGACCTGTGAGTGTTAATCACATGGCGATGTGAACTGGATTATTGACTCTAGTGCAAGTGGGAGACTGTTGGAAATATGCCCTAGAGGCAATAATAAATTGATTATTATTATATTTCCTTGTTCATGATAATCGTTTATTATCCATGCTATAATTGTATTGATAGGAAACTCAGATACATGTGTGGATACATAGACAACACCATGTCCCTAGTGAGCCTCTAGTTGACTAGCTCGTTGATCAATAGATGGTTATGGTTTCCTAACCATGGACATTGGATGTCGTTGATAACGGGATCACATCATTAGGAGAATGATGTGATGGACAAGACCCAATCCTAAGCATAGCACTAGATCGTGTAGTTCGTATGCTAAAGCTTTTCTAATGTCAAGTATCATTTCCTTAGACCATGAGATTGTGCAACTCCCGGATACCGTAGGAGTGCTTTGGGTGTATCAAACGTCACAACGTAACTGGGTGACTATAAAGGTGCACTACAGGTATCTCCGAAAGTGTCTGTTGGGTTGGCACGAATCGAGACTGGGATTTGTCACTCCGTGTAAACGGAGAGGTATCTCTGGGCCCACTCGGTAGGACATCATCATAATGTGCACAATGTGATCAAGGAGTTGATCACGGGATGATGTGTTACGGAACGAGTAAAGAGACTTGCCGGTAACGAGATTGAACAAGGTATCGGGATACCGACGATCGAATCTCGGGCAAGTATCATACCGCTAGACAAAGGGAATTGAATACGGGATTGATTAAGTCCTTGACATCGTGGTTCATCCGATGAGATCATCGTGGAACATGTGGGAGCCAACATGGGTATCCAGATCCCGCTGTTGGTTATTGACCGGAGAACGTCTCGGTCATGTCTGCATGTCTCCCGAACCCGTAGGGTCTACACACTTAAGGTTCGATGACGCTAGGGTTATAAAGGAAGTTTGTATGTGGTTACCGAATGTTGTTCGGAGTCCCGGATGAGATCCCGGACGTCACGAGGAGTTCCGGAATGGTCCGGAGGTAAAGATTTATATATGGGAAGTCCTGTTTTGGTCACCGGAAGAGTTTCGGGGTTTATCGGTAACGTACCGGGACCACCGGGAGGGTCCCGGGGGTCCACCAAGTGGGGCCACCAGCCCGGGGGGCCACATGGGCTGTAGGGAGTGTTCCTTGGCCTACATGGGCCAAGGGCACCAGCCCCACTAAGGCCCATGCGCCTAAGAGATGGAGAGGGGGCAAACCCTAATGGGATATGGGCCTTAGGGCCCATATTGGTGCGCCTCCCTCTCCCATCCCCTCTTGGCCGCCCCTTGCTCCCCATCTAGGGCTGCCGCCCCCCTAGGGGTGGGAACCCTAGAGGGGGCGCAGCCCCTCCCCTTCCCTATATATATGAGGGCATAGGGCTGCCCATAAGAGGCGATTCGATCTCTCGTTGGTGCAGCCCTGCATCTCTCTCTCCCTCCTCTTCTGTGGTGCTTGGCGAAGCCCTGCAGGATTGCCACGCTCCTCCATCACCACCACGCCGTTGTGCTGCCGCTGGATGGAGTCTTCCTCAACCTCTCCCTCTCTCCTTGCTGGATCAAGGCATGGGAGACGTCACCGGGCTGTACGTGTGTTGAACGCGGAGGTGCCGTGCGTTCGGCACTTGATCATCGGTGATTTGGATCACGACGAGTACGACTCCATCAACCCCGTTCTCTTGAACGCTTCCGCTTAGCGATCTACAAGGGTATGTAGATGCACTCTCCTTCCCCTCGTTGCTAGTCTCTCCATAGATAGATCTTGGTGACACGTAGGAAAATTTTGAATTTCTGCTACGTTCCCCAACACTTTGAGCTAAGCTTAGGATTGGGTCTTGTCCATCACATCATTCTCCTAATGATGTGATCCCGTTATCAGTGACATCCCCATGTCTATAGCCAGGAAACCATGACTATCTGTTGATCAACGAGCTAGTCAACTAGAGGCTCAGTAGGGACGTGTTGTGGTCTATGTGTTCACACATGTATTACGATTTCCGGATAACACAATTATAGCATGAACAATAGACAATTATCATGAACAAGGAAATATAATAATCATTTTATTATTGCCTCTAGGGCATATTTCCAACAGTCTCTCACTTGCACTAGAGTCAATCATCTAGTTACATTGTGATGAATCGAACACCCATGGAATTCTGGTGTTGATCATGTTTTGATCTAGGGAGAGGTTTAGTCAACGGATCTGCTACATTCAGGTCCGTATGTACTTTACAAATTTCTATGTCTCCATTTTGAACACTTTCACGAATGGAATTGAAGCGACGCTTGATATGCCTGGTCTTCCTGTGAAACCTGGGCTCCTTGGCAAGGGCAATAGCTCCAGTGTTGTCACAGAAGAGAGTCATCGGCCCCGACGCATTGGGTATGACTCCTAGGTCGGTAATGAACTCCTTCACCCAGACTGCTTCATGTGTTGCCTCCGAGGCTGCCATGTACTCCGCTTCACATGTAGATCCCGCCATAATGCTTTGCTTGCAACTGCACCAGCTTACTGCCCCACCATTCAAAACATACACGTATCCGGTTTGTGACTTAGAGTCATCCAGATCTGTGTCGAAGCTAGCGTCGACGTAACCCTTTACGACGAGCTCTTCGTCACCTCCATAAACGAGAAACATGTCCTTAGTCCTTTTCAGGTACTTCAGGATATTCTTGACCGCTGTCCAGTGTTCCTTGCCGGGATTGCTTTGGTACCTTCCTACCAAACTTACGGCAAGGTTTACATCAGGTATGGTACACAGCATGGCATACATAATAGACCCTATGGCTGAGGCATAGGGGATGACACTCATCTCTTCTATATCTTCTGTCGTGGTCGGACATTGAGCTGAGCTCAATTTCACACCTTGCAACACAGGCAAGAACCCCTTCTTAGACTGATCCATATTGAACTTCTTCAATATCTTATCAAGGTATGTGCTTTGTGAAAGACCTATGAGGCGTCTTGATCTATCTCTATAGATCTTGATGAAGGAAATATGCCCTAGAGGCAATAATAAAGTTATTATTTATTTCCTTATGTCATGATAAAAGTTTATTATTCATGCTAGAATTGTATTAACCGGAAACATAATACATGTGTGAATACATAGACAAAACAGAGTGTCACTAGTATGCCTCTACTTGACTAGCTCGTTAATCAAAGATGGTTATGTTTCCTAATCATGGACAAAGAGTTGTTATTTGATTAACGGGGTCACATCATTAGTTGAATGATCTGATTGACTTGACCCATTCCGTTAGCTTAGCACTTGATCGTTTAAGTATGTTGCTATTGCTTTCTTCATGACTTATACATGTTCCTGTAACTATGAGATTATGCAACTCCCGTTTACCGGAGGAACACTTTGGGTGCTACCAAACGTCACAACGTAACTGGGTGATTATAAAGGAGTACTATAGGTGTCTCCAAAGGTACATGTTGGGTTGGCATATTTCGAGATTAGGTTTTGTCACTCCGATTGTCGGAGAGGTATCTCTGGGCCCTCTCGGTAATGCACATCACTTAAGCCTTGCAAGCATTGCGACTAATGAGTTAGTTGCGGGATGATGTATTACAGAACGAGTAAAGAGA
This sequence comes from Triticum urartu, assembly GCF_003073215.2. Lineage (NCBI taxonomy): Eukaryota > Viridiplantae > Streptophyta > Magnoliopsida > Poales > Poaceae > Triticum > Triticum urartu. The sequence continues at coordinate 3,613,131 of NC_053026.1, read as the reverse complement.
CTTGCCAGTAACGAGATTGAACTAGGTATGGGATACCGACGATCGAATCTCGGGCAAGTAACATACCAATGACAAAGGGAACAACGTATGTTGTTATGCGGTCTGACCGATAAAGATCTTCGTAGAATATGTAGGAGCCAATATGGGCATCCAGGTCCCGCTATTGGTTATTGACCGGAGACGTGTCTCGGTCATGTCTACATTGTTCTCGAACCCGTAGGGTCCGCACGCTTAAGGTTACGATGACGGTTATTATGAGTTTTAATGTACCAAAGGTTGTTCGGAGTCCCGGATGTGATCACGGACATGACGAGGAGTCTCGAAATGGTTGAGACATAAAGATTGATATATTGGAAGCCTATGTTTGGATATCGGAAGTGTTCCGGGTGAAATTGGGATTTTACTGGAGTACCGGGAGGTTACCGGAACCCCCCGGAAGCTAGATGGGCCTTAATGGGCCTTAGTGGAAAAGAGAAGGGCCAGCCCAAAGTGGGCCGCGCGCCCCTCCCCTCCCTTGGTCCGAATAGGACAAGGAGAGGGGGCCGGCCCCCCTTTCTCTTTTCCCCCCTCCGCGAGTCCTATTCCAACTAGGATTGGGGGGGGGGACCCTACTCCCAGAGGGAGTAGGACTCTCCTGGCGCCTATGATGGCCGGCCGGCCTCCCCCCCTTTGGTCCTTTATATACGGAGGCAGGGGCACCCCAAAGAAACACAAGTTGATCCACGTGATCATATTCTTAGCCGTGTGCGGTGCCCCCTTCCACCATAGTCCTCGATAATATTGTAGCGGAGTTTAGGCGAAGCCCTGCTGCAGTAGTGCATCAAGATCGTCACCACGCCGTCGTGCTGACATAACTCTTCCCCGACACTTTGCTGGATCGGAGTCCGGGGATCGTCATCAAGCTGAACGTGTGCTAGAACTCAAAGGTGCCGTAGTTTCGGCGCTTGATCGGTCGGGCCGTGGAGACGTACGACTACATCAAACAAACGCTTCCGTTGTCGATCTACAAGGTATGTAGATCATACTCCCCCCCCCTCGTTGCTATGCATCACCATGATCTTGCATGAGCGTAGGAAATTTTTGAAATTACTACGAAACCCAACACTTGATGCCTAATATATAAGCAGCTTCTCCAAGGTCCTTCATTGAAAAACTCTTATTCAAGTAGGCCTTAATGCTATCCAAAAGTTCTATATCATTTCCCATCAAAAGTATGTCATCTACATATAATATGAGAAATGCTACAGAGCTCCCACTCACTTTCTTGTAAACGCAGGCTTCTCCATAAGTCTGCATAAACCCAAACGCTTTGATCATCTCATCAAAGCGAATGTTCCAACTCCGAGATGCTTGCACCAGCCCATAAATGGATCGTTGGAGCTTGCATACCTTGTTAGCATTCTTAGGGTCGACAAAACCTTCCGGCTACATCATATACAGTTCTTCCTTAAGGAAACCATTAAGGAATGCCGTTTTGACGTCCATTTGCCATATCTCATAATCATAGAATGCCGCAATTGCTAACATGATTCGGACGGACTTCAGCTTCGCTACGGGTGAGAAAGTCTCATCGTAGTCAACCCCTTGAACTTGTCGATAACCCTTAGCGACAAGCCGAGCTTTATAGATGGTCACATTACCATCCGCGTCTGTCTTCTTCTTAAAGATCCATTTATTTTCTATGGCTCGCCGATCAACGGGCAAGTCAGTCAAAGTCCATACTTCGTTTTCATACATGGATCCTATCTCGGATTTCATGGCTTCCAGCCATTTGTCAGAATCTGGGCCCGCCACCGCTTCTTCATAGTTCGAAGGTTCACCGTTGTCTAACAACATGATTTCCAAGACAGGGTTACCGTACCACTCTGGTGCGGAACGTGTCCTTGTGGACCTACGAAGTTCAGTAGCAACTTGATCTGAAGTTTCATGATCATCATCATCAACTTCCTCTCTAGTCGGTGCAGGCACCTCAGGAACATTTTCTTGAGCTGCGCCACTTACCGGTTCAAGAGGTAATACTTCATCAAGTTCTACCTTCCTCCCACTTATTTCTTTCGAGAGAAACTCTTTCTCTAGAAAGGACCCATTCTTGGCAACAAAGATCTTGCCTTCGGATCTGAGGTAGAAGGTATACCCAACAGTTTCTTTAGGGTATCCTATGAAGACGCATTTTTCCGACTTGGGTTCGAGCTTTTCAGGTTGAAGTTTCTTGACATAAGCATCGCATCCCCAAACTTTTAGAAACGACAGCTTAGGTTTCTTCCCAAACCATAATTCATATGGTGTCGTCTCAACGGATTTCGACGGAGCCCTATTTAAAGTGAACGCGGCAGTCTCTAAAGCATAGCCCCAAAATGATAGCGGTAAATCAGTAAGAGACATCATAGATCGCACCATATCTAATAGAGTGCGATTACGACGTTCGGACACACCATTACGCTGAGGTGTTCCAGGCGGCGTGAGTTGTGAAACTATTCCATATTTTCTTAAGTGTGTGCCAAATTCGTGACTCAAGTATTCTCCACCACGATCTGATCGCAAGAACTTGATTTTCCTGTCACGTTGATTCTCAACCTCACTCTGAAATTCCTTGAACTTTTCAAAGGTCTCAGACTTGTGTTTCATTAAATAGACATACCCATATCTACTCAAGTCATCAGTGAGGGTGAGAACATAACGATAGCCACCGCGAGCCTCAACACTCATTGGACCGCACACATCAGTATGTATGATTTCCAATAAGTTGGTTGCTCGCTCCATTGTTCCTGAGAACGGAGTCTTGGTCATTTTACCCATGAGGCATGGTTCGCACGTGTCAAATGATTCGTAATCAAGAGACTCTAAAAGTCCATCTGCATGGAGCTTCTTCATGCGTTTGACACCTATATGACCAAGGCGGCAGTGCCACAAGTATGTGGGACTATCATTATCAACCTTACATCTTTTGTTATTCACACTATGAATATGTGTAGCATTACGCTTGAGATTCATTAAGAATAAACCATTCACCATTGGAGCATGACCATAAAACATATCTCTCATATAAATAGAACAACCATTATTCTCGGATTTAAATGAGTAGCCATCTCAAATTAAACGAGATCCTGATACAATGTTCATGCTCAAAGCTGGCACTAAATAACAATTATTAAGGTTTAAAACTAATCCCGTAGGTAAATGTAGAGGTAGCGTGCCGACAGCGATCACATCGACCTTGGAACCATTCTCGACGCGCATCGTCACCTCGTCCTTCGCCAGTCTCCACTTATTCCGCAGCTCCTGCTTTGAGTTACAAATGTGAGCAACCGCACCGGTATCAAATACCCAGGAGCTACTACGATTACTGGTAAGGTACACATCAATTACATGTATATCACATATACCTTTTGTGATGCCGGCCTTCTTGTCTGCTAAGTATTTGGGGCAGTTCCGCTTCCAGTGACCACTTCCCTTGCAATAAAAGCACTCAGTCTCGGGCTTGGGTCCATTCTTTGGCTTCTTCCCGGCAGCTTGCTTATCGGGTGCGGCAACTCCCTTGCCGTCCTTCTTGAAGTTCTTCTTGCCCTTGCCTTTCTTGAACTTAGTGGTTTTATTCACCATCAACACTTGATGTTCCTTTTTGACTTCTACCTCTGCTGATTTCAGCATTGAATATACCTCAGGAATGGTCCTTTCCATCCCCTGCATATTGAAGTTCATCACAAAGCTCTTGTAGCTTGGTGGAAGCGACTGAAGGATTCTGTCAATGACCGCGTCATCCGGGAGATTAACTCCCAGCTGAGTCAAGCGGTTATGCAACCCAGACATTCTGAGTATGTGCTCACTAACAGAATTATTTTCCTCCATCTTACAGCTGAAGAACTTGTCCGAGACTTCATATCTCTCGACCCAGGCATGAGCTTGGAAAACCATTTTCAGCTCTTCGAACATCTCATATGCTCCGTGTCGCTCAAAACGCTTTTGGAGCCCCGGTTCTAAGCTGTAAAGCATGCTGCACTGAACGAGGGAGTAATCATCAGCACGTGTCTGCCAAGCATTCATAACGTCTTGGTTCTATGGGACGGGTGCGTCACCTAGCGGTGCTTCTAGGACATAATCTTTCTTGGCAGCTATGAGGATGATCCTCAGGTTCCGGACCCAGTCCGTATAGTTGCTGCCATCGTCTTTCAACTTGGTTTTCTCTAGGAACGCGTTGAAGTTGAGAACAACGTTGGCCATTTGATCTACAAGACATATTGTAAAGATTTTAGACTAAGTTCATGATAATTAAGTTCATCTAATCAAATTATTCAATGAACTCCCACTCAAATAGACATCCCTCCAGTCATCTAAGTATAACATGATCCGAGTTAACTAGGCCGTGTCCGATCATCACGTGAGACGGACTAGTCAACATCGGTGAACATCTTCATGTTGATCGTATCTTCTATACGACTCATGTTCGACCTTTCGGTCTTCTGTGTTCCGAGGCCATGTCTGTACATGCTAGGCTCGTCAAGTCAACCTAAGTGTTTGCATGTGTAAATCTGTCTTACACCCGTTGTATGTGAACGTTGGAATCTATCACACCCGATCATCACGTGGTGCTTCGAAACAATGAACTGTCGCAACGGCGCACAGTTAGGGGGAACACTTTCTTGAAATTATTATGAGGGATCATCTTAATTACTACCGTCATTCTAAGTAAACAAGATGCAAAAACATGATAAACATCACATGCAATCAAATAATAGTGACATGATATGGCCAATATCATATAGCTCCTTTGATCTCCATATTGGGGCTCCATGATCATCTTGTCACCGGCATGACACCATGATCTCCATCATCATGATCTCCATCATCGTGTCTCCATGAAGTTGCTCGCCAACTATTACTTCTACTACTATGGCTAACACGTTTAGCAATAAAGTAAAGTAATTTACATGGCGTTTCTCAATGACACGCAGGTCATACAAAAATAAAGACAACTCCTATGGCTCCTGCCGGTTGTCATACTCATCGACATGCAAGTCGTGATTCCTATTACAAGAACATGATCTCATACATCACATATATATCATTCATCATTCATCACAACTTTGGCCATATCACATCACATGACACTTGCTGCAAAAACAAGTTAGACGTCCTCTAATTGTTGTTGCAAGTTTTACGTGGCTGCAATAGGGTTCTAGCAAGAACGTTTTCTTACCTACGTAAAAGCCACAACGTGATTTGTCAACTTCAATTTACCATTCATAAGGACCCTTTTCGTCGAATCCGCTCCAACTAAAGTGGGATAGACAGACACCCGCTAGCCACCTTATGCAACTAGTGCATGTCAGTCGGTGGAACCTGTCTCACGTAAGCGTACGTGTAAGGTCGGTCCGGGCCGCTTCATCCCACAATACCGCTGAAGCAAAATAAGACTAGTAGCGGCAAGAAAGTTGACAACATCTACGCCCACAACAAATTGTGTTCTACTCGTGCAAAGAGAACTACGCATAGACCTGGCTCATGATGCCACTCTTGGCGAACGTTGCAGAAAACAAAAAAAATTTCCTACGTTTCACCAAGATCAATCTATGGAGTCAACTAGCAACGAGAGGAGAGTGCATCTACATACCCTTGTAGATCGCGAGCGGAAGCGTTCAAGAGAACGGGGATGATGGAGTCGTACTCGCCGTGATCCAAATCACCGATGACCAAGTGCCGAACGGACGGCACCTCCGCGTTCAACACACGTACGGAGAGGATGACGTCTCCTCCTTCTTGATCCAGGAAGGGGGAAGGAGAGGTTGATGAAGATCCAGCAGCACGACGGCGTGGTGGTGGATGCAGCAATGATCGCAGCAGGGCTTCGCCGAGCTTCTACAAGAGGGAGAGGTGTAGCAGGGGAGAGGGAGGCGCCAAGACTTGAGGTGCGGCTGCCCCTCCCTCCCCCCCTTTATATAGGCCCCCTGGGGGGGCGCCGGCCCTGGAGATGGGATCTCCCAAGGGGGGGCGGCGGCCAAGGGGGTGGAGTGCCCCCCAAGGCAAGTGGAGGCGCCCCCACCCTAGGGTTTCCAACCCTAGGCGCAGGGGGGCCCAAGGCGGGGCGCACCAGCCCACTATGGGCTGGTTCCCCTCCCCACTTCAGCTCATGGGGCCCTCCGGGATGGGTGGCCCCACCTGGTGGACCCCCGGGACCCATCCGGTGGTCCCGATACAATACCGGTGACCCCGAATCTTTCTCGATGGCCGAAACTACACTTCCTATATATAATTCTTCACCTCCGGACCATTCTGGAACTCCTCGTGACGTCCAGGATCTCATCCGAGACTCCGAACAACTTTCGGATTACTGCATACTCATATCTCTACAACCCTAGCGTCACCGAACCTTAAGTGTGTAGACCCTACGGGTTCGGGAGACACGTAGACATGACCGAGACGGCTCTCCGGCCAGTAACCAACAGCGGGATCTAGATACCCATGTTGGCTCCCACATGCTCCTCGATGATCTCATCGGATGAACCACGATGTCGAGGATTCAAGCAACCCCGTATACAATTCCCTTTGTCAATCGGTACGTTACTTGCCCGAGACTCGATCATCGGTATCCCAATACCTTGTTCAGTCTCGTTACCGGCAAGTCACTTTACTCGTACCGTAATGCATGATCCCGTGATCAACCACTTGATCACTTTGAGCTCATTATGATGATGCATTACCGAGTGGGCCCAAAGATACCTCTCTGTCATACGGAGTGACAAATCCCAGTCTCGATTTGTGCCAACCCAACAGACACTTTCGGAGACACCTGTAATGTACCTTTATAGTCACCCAGTTACGTTGTGATGTTTGGCACACCCAAAGCACTCCTACGGTATCCGGGAGTTGCACAATCTCATGGTCTAAGGAAATGATACTTGACATTCAGAAAAGCTACAGCAAACGAACTACACGATCTTTGAGCTAAGCTTAGGATTGGGTCTTGTCCATCACATCATTCTCCTAATGATGTGATCCTGTTATCAATGACATCCCCATGTCTATAGCCAGGAAACCATGACTATCTGTTGATCAACGAGCTAGTCAACTAGAGGCTCACTAGGGACGTGTTGTGGTCTATGTGTTCACACATGTATTACGATTTCCGGATAACACAATTATAGCATGAACAATAGACAATTATCATGAACAAGGAAATATAATAATAATTTTGTTATTGCCTCTAGGGCATATTTCCAACAGCACTTACTAGTGAAACATAGCAAACAGTCCAATATCCAACAATTTAACCTAAAACATGAAGATACAATGATCCCTGATGACAGGAACAAAGAAGTTGGACACCTATCTCAGAAACAAATTGAAATAAGTCTCCTAACTACACCCTGAGCATGATTGAGGCGGATCATCCACTGCCCGAGCTTTAGTAGTTAGGCACTGACTATGGTGTGCTTTGTATATACCAATGTCCCTAGAATGTCCTAAGCGGTTTCACCTTTTAGCTTCTCCTGCCTAGCTTGAGATTTGAGCCTCTACTCCGGTTGTCTTCTATAGTGAGTGTGGGTCATGATAACCAAGGCCAATCTTGTTTTGCTGCTCCTTGACGTTAGAGTGAACCCATAGACCAAGAAAATAGGACGACAACTTCAGGCTCAATGGCGAAGGCACACACACTCATGCTCACACTACATGAAGCTTTCATATAAATCACCACATTACTAGTGAAAATGTGTTGCCTCTAAGAGCCAAATATATAGAAATCATTAAGTGTCTAAAGAAAATAAGAGACCCAATTTGTAATAGCAAGTTCACACTATAAAGCAATTTTACTTCGAATGCAAGTATCCCTCTTTGGTGAACGCTTTACAAGTTGTACTAAAGGGAGTAATATTATTTCAGTACTAAGTACATATCGTATGCACATCATTAACATATTATTGTACCCATAATAATATGTTCCACATATTTTACTAAAAAAATGAATAACGCAACATAGCAATCATTAGGTACCAAACTCCTCGTGTACTCCAGATTTTTCTATTTGCATATATCTAAACATGAAGTTCATTATCAAGATACATATGCGTACCCCACATTTATTAAGATAATTATGACACACACATCATATAGGCACTTTAATACAAGATTCAGAAATTAATCCAAGAAGACATGAATTTTTGTCATTTATTATTTAATCACATTTAAGTTGAATTGATTTAGACATGTTATAAGATGTATTTTTATTGAGAAATGTATATTTCCATCTTTAAATTTACCATAATAATTATCTATCAATGTGAGTTAGGAAAAATGACTTCTAAACAAGTATTATTATTTAGTATAAATATTGATATTTATTTGGCTGGCACCGGGCCTCAATATTTGTTGGACCGTCCATGTTCTAGACTAGTTGAAGCTTCTAAGAAGCTGGTATGAGCTCAACGTATAAATAAGCTGAAATTGGTTAGCCTCAGCCTGAACAGAGCCAATTGAATCTAGCAAACATATCGAATGTAATATCTGCACATCAATAAAACCAAATCAGATTAATTATTCTTAGAGAAGGCAAATACGCATTACAAAAGGCAGACTTTTAGAACACACACAAAGGATAACTCTTGGTATTTATAAAACTCCATGATTACCTGGTTAGCTTTGCTGAGCATCTTAATACCTTTTTTACGTCAGAATCCGACAAAGTGCAGCTGTTTAGCTCCTCATTTTTTAACTTGTAAGTCACGGTCATGATTAACGCTTTGCATAGTGCATGGGAGTTTCCATCATTCTCACCATTTCTTGCAACACCAAAAAGTTTTGCTGCAAACTTAAAGAATTCATAGCCAAGATCGTTCTTCTGCTGCTTTGCCGCCTGAATGCCCATATTCCAACTATAGACTGCAAACTAGTCAAGTTCATGCTCCCCGACAGCTCCATTGCCAAAAAAGTCTTCCACGTCAAGTTCCAACATCCGTCAATTGGCACGCCACAAGCACTTCATGTTAATTGTTCCAAGATAAGTTAATGAAGCAACTGCAACCTGGACAACCCTGCAATCAATAGCCTCTTGCCTCATGAGCATCAGAATCTTGGGGTTGAAGTCAACATAAGCAGTCATCGTTTTCATCTGCTTAATAACTTCATCTTGGTCATTTTTCTTAAGATAAATTTTGACCTACATAATTTTCTGGGTTAGTAAACAACAACATGGTCAAATAAGACCCATGTACAATTAACACGCATAATTGTTACCTTCAGAAAGGCACGGTCGACACTTTGTTGTACCTACACATACATATTTTGAGCCAATCATTACTTCATTAAAAGCATTCAAGACAAGGTTGTTTACAGAACGTCGACGAGCAAACCAAACTCCACACAGAGTCGTACCACATGCCAATGACGACACCGACCAACTAGCAGTCTAGATGGGTTCGAAAAGAAGAAAAAGAAAAAACTTGGTTTGAATTAAGAACTAATATATTCTTTGTATACTGTTTGATATTTTTTAGAAAATTTTCAATCTATTCATCTTTAAACATGGTAGTACAACGAACATCGAAAATAATAAAAATTACATCCAGATTCATAGACCACCTAGCGACGACTACAAGGACTGAAGCGAGCCGAAGGCGCGCCGTCGTCATCGCCCCTCCATCGCCGGAGTCGGGCACAACTTGTTGTAGTAGACAGTCGGCAAGTCATCGTGCTAAGGCCCCATAGGACCAACGCACCAGCACAGCAACCGCCGCCGATGAAGAATAAGGTAGATCTGAAGGATCCAATCCAAAGACACACGAACGTAGACGAACAACGACGAGATCCGAGCAAATCCATCAAAGATAGATCCGCCAGAGACACACCTCCACACGCCCACCAACGATGCTAGACGCACCGCTGGAACGGGGACTAGGCGGGGAGACCTTTATTCCATCTTCAGGAAGCCGCCGCCGTCTCATCTTCCTGGGCAGGACACAAACCCTGACAAAACGGAAAGAAGCGACAAAGATCGAAGGCACTTGAAAAGAATATTGTAAGTCAATCTGGGCTCCAGCCCAAGAAACCCGGCCCACACTATAGCAAGTCCAGGCCCATTGGGTCCACACTATCCAGTCGCACCTTGGCGTCCAGCCTTCCACCTAATTCGTCGACGAAAATGCCGCCGCAGTGGCCGTGGCTCCAGCCCGCCGCCGCCGCCGCCGCCGCTCGCCGCGCCACCCCCTTCGTCTTGCGCGGGAGGCGCTGCTCCTCCTCGGTCTCCACCTCCGTCTGCGCCCCGGCGCCCTCCGGCCACGCCCGCGAGCAGGTAACTAGCCCAGCTCAGCCGCCGGCCTATCGCCGCCGCCCCTAGCTCCTGACGCCGGTGTTCGCCATGTAGGAGGATGAGCAGTCGCTGGTTGTGGTGGGCGGCGGCGCCGCCGGGGTGTACGCGTCGATAAGGGCCAAGACCCTGGCCCCCCACCTCAACGTGGTGGTCATCGAGAAAGGGAAGTTCTTGTCCAAGGTACCAACCATGCCAATGCCTTGATTTCCATTGGACTGAAAATCTACTGCTATGGTGTTGCTTAAGTATGAATTGCTGGAATGGATGGCTGCAGGTCAAGATCTCCGGCGGAGGGCGGTGCAATGTCACCAACGGGCACCAGCTCGACCCATCGGTACGTGTACGCCCCATACTCTGCTGCGTCGATTGCTTTTCAATTGCATGCTCTGCTGCATTGCAACTGTGGCCTAGACATATGCTAGGAATGCATGGTGTGCCCATCTGTATTCTAGCCATTGTGCTGTGTCAGTCAGTGAGTTTGCTGTCCATTCATCGACTGAATTAGATGGTGGCAATGTGTGTACCATTTTGGTTCGTTACCGTAAAATTGATTTACGCTTATTACATGTGTTTTGTAAGTCTGCCTTTGTCACCAGTCAAATATTATTTGATCCTCAGGGACTTGCGAGAAATTATCCTAGGGGGTACAAAGAACTCCGGGGATCCTTCTTTCGCACCCATGGGCCACAGGATACCATGCACTGGTTTTCGGATCATGGTGTGGAGCTTAAGGTAATCTTAATTTACATCAGGATCTTTGCTTGTGCATTGTCTGAAGCCAGTTTTTCTTATGTGTGTCTACTGTTTTGATTGCCGTGTCAGACCGAAGACGATGGAAGAGTCTTTCCTGTCACCGACAACTCTGCTTCGGTAGTAGACTGCCTGCTGAATGAAGCGAGAAGACTTGGAGGTAGCTAAATGCTATATGAATCTGCTGTCCATTCGTCCACACGCCCTTCACCGCGAAGAAACAATTTCTGGAATTGAGTTCTTTTTGAAGTTTCCCTGCAGGCTGGTAAATCCGTGTCGGGTGCATCTGTCAATGACAATGGGAAATTTGTTGTGGAAGTTCAGAAGCGTACTGTTGATTTTGTTGATTACATCGACGCCAATTATGTCTTGGTTGCGACAGGCAGTAGCCAGCAGGTATGTGAATAGATGCTTACTCTACTAGACAGCAGACACAATATACTACCTCCCTTTCATGTTCTCTTACTTGCAGGGTTACTCGTTTGCTGCGCAACACGGCCACTCTATTATTCCGCCTGTGCCCAGCTTATTCACATTTAAAATTGCAGACAAGCGACTGGCTGATCTCTCTGGGGTATTGATCCATAACTGCTATTGCAAATCTCATACTCACAAGTAGTGACTGACTGGCTGGACAAAAAATGACCCCCCCCCCCCTTTTTGTCTCTTGTCATGTAGGTTTCGTTCACAAGGGTCACGGCAAAGCTGATGCTAGATGGCATTCAGAAAAGCGCTCCTGAGTTAACTCAGGTGAGCCGACCACCTTCAGCAATAGGCTCCGTCATAGATGTTTGCTTACATCAATTGTTTGCCCATTGCAGACTGGACCTATGTTGGTTACACATTGGGGGCTTAGTGGCCCTGTTGTTCTTCGATTGTCTGCATGGGGAGCACGTGAACTATATCAGGACAAGTACCAAGGTGAGGCCCGAAGAAATTGTACACGAATGGCACTACATTTTTAATACGGAACATAGCTGGATCTAGTGTTTTGTTTCTTCAGCTTGTGCATTTTGTGTTTCATCAATCACATGAAACTTTCCATTACAATAGTATCTTAAAACAGCATGTAAGATCTACTCCCTCTGTCCCACAAGCTTGCAAAAACGTCTTGTATTGTGGAACGGAGGGAGTAAAAGATATTGTCGAACTCATCCACTTCTCTTGTTGGAATATGTATATTTCTTTCAACACAGCAAAGCTTGTGGTTGACTTCATACCGGACATTCACATCGAGGACGTGAAGCGGATCCTATTCCAGCACAAAGACCAACATGCGGTTCTGATCTTTCCCTGTCCTTCGTTAATGTCTTCATCTGAGAGAGTCTGAGTTCTTTTTAGAAATAGAGAATCCGAGTTTTAAATTTTTAACTCTGCTTTTGAATGCCTCTTGCTTTAATAAATTAATCGACCAGTTCTTGTAAATGCCTTCAACAAGATGGGCATAGCTTTCTGTTTCTTTATATGCCTCCCTTATTAGGCTTTCTGAGTTCAATTTTAATGAAGATTTGCTACTGCAGATACAGATACTTATAGCCACCTTTACAACATTCTGTTTTATCTGTCATGTTGGGGTGCTTTAACCAACCTCCGTCCAGAAATACTTGTCATCCATTTCTCCAACAAGTATTTCCGGACGGAGGGAGTGTTTTGTATGATTTATGTAATTTTGTCACAGAAGTATTCCCTGAATATTCCGATTTTCCTTGTAAAACATTATGGTGAAGCTGTACTAAGATTTTTTTTTAATCTCTGCAGAAGAACAAAGTAAATAACGCCTTTCCCAAGGAGTTTGGTCTGGTGAAGAGGTTTTGGGGATTCCTTCTAGAACAAGAGGTTGCAGTAGCTGAATCCTGGTCCTTACTCAGCCCCTTAATTTGATGTTTTACTCAGTCGAAGTTTTCTCTTGCAGAGTTTAGATGGTGACATGCACTGGGCCACCGTGCCAAAAAGTCATCTAAATGCGATAGCCCTTCGCTTAAAACAGTGGATGTTTGAGGTTGTTGGGAAGGTATGTGCGTGATATCTTAAGTATATCACCTGAAAAGCTCGATAGCGGTTTTTTGATGTATCTGTGCTCACTGATGTTCCCTCATCGTCATATGTAGGGTCAATTCAAAGATGAATTTGTGACAGCTGGAGGTGTTCCACTTTCAGAGGTATCTATTAGTCGACAACTTAATGGCAGTTTTCACAAACATGGTTCAACTCACGAAAATTTCAACTTGTTCATCTGTTGTAAAGATATCGCTTAGCACCATGGAAAGCAAGAAGCAGCCCAATCTGTTCTTTGCAGGAGAGGTAACAGCACAACTGTTCTTGAACTTGCAACCTTCTGGTCATCTTATCTTACAGAGTGTGATCCTGCTGTAGGTACTTAACGTCGACGGGGTCACGGGCGGATTCAATTTTCAGGTAAGGAGCAGATATTTTCTCTTCCTGGAGAGCAGTGAATTAGTAAAAACTTTTGAAGTGAGAACACAAGGTTTCAACTGGCATTTTCTCTTTGTTTTGCACAGAATGCATGGACTGGTGGGTATATAGCTGGGACAAGCATTGGCACATTGGCATCAAACAGCATTCTCAAAGAAGAGCAAGCCTGTTTGCAACTACAAGGATCTTAAGGACATGTACGAAATCATGACAAGGAGGGATTCTTAGTTCTTACTGGCTGAGTAACTTTGTAAAAACTTGAGAGTGTAGCTTAGCTGCTAGTCCACAGTATTGTAGCTAAAAAACAAGCAAAGATAACCAAGATTCACATCGAGTAACTGTATCGTTGTCTTGTAGCGACAATTTTGTAATGGAGTAAGATCCTAGTTGAGCAACTTGTGAATCCTTGTAAACTTGGCAGTAAGAATCAGAAGATCAATATACCCAGTGCATTCATTGCTTTTCCTGAGCTACAGTACCTGGTCTACTGAAACATAGAACAATTCTCATTGTCTAATCAAGAATGCAACAAATCAATTTCTTGATGTTCCTTTTGTTGCGAAAGAATTTCTTAATGTTCTTTTTAAACAATCAGAATGCAACAATGCAGTCCCTAAATGTCTGCACACTCGCTACAGATGAAACTATAACAGATGAAATTACACACAACCAAGATTCAGAAAGGTACATCGACTACTCGTTCGTCGCATCGTAGCAGCAATTTTGCTGTGAAGCAAGTTCCTGAATTGATGCAAACTTTGGTGTAACAATCAGAAGACCGATGCATTGCTTTCCAGAAGGTTGGATTGGAACTTACAGCTACAGCAACATAAGTCATTGTCTAATTCAGAATGCAACAATGCAATGTCTAAATGTTCTCATCACATCACAGATAAAAAAGTTTGGAAACATAAGAACTCAACCGTCACTACATTTTCTTAACACACACATGCTACAGGCGACGAAACTAGAACAGATGCTTCCTTCATCAAAGAGAATGGTTGCTCCACAAAACTGCACCTGTTCATCAGCTAGCTAAAAAGTGTTTATTCCTGATGATACATAACGTAACCTAGCAGAAGAAGCAGGCCCTAATTAAGAACTGACTAGAGCAAATGCATGCGCTCGACATAGGGGTTGTGCAGCCACTGACTGAGCGGCTCCCCGCACCCGACAAAGCAGCCGGTGTTGCCGCGGGCGGCGAAGAGCGGGAACTGGAAGAGATGCAGAAGCTTCTCGATGGACTGGCGGACCAGCGACGAGCCGGTGACCCTGCTCCTCCTCCCCCAGCCGGTGACGATGTCGATCCTCTCGGGGCAGGAGCCCATGAGCAGCATCTGCCTGTGGAACCAGGCGAGCGTCCTGGAGAGAGCGGTGACGGCGGTGCCCTCGGACATGAGGTGGAGGTTGATGAGCCAGTAGGAGGAGCTCTTCTCCCTGACGGAGTCCGGGTAGACGTTCTTCTGCGCGGCCACCTCCCAGATGAAGCCGGCCTCCTCCTTGAGGCCGGACTTGTGCAGGAAGTCTATCACGGCGTCCATTATGCCCCTCTTGCTCTCCCGGTCCTCGCTGTGCATCATGTCCAGGAAATACCTGGCGTGGTCCCTCACGTTCTCGCCGCCGGGCTCGGCGTCGGGCAGGTACAGCAAGAACATGTGGGCGGGGTGTCCGGTGATCGCCATGAGCTGGCAGCATAGCCCCATCTGCGCATGAGCATCGGTGCAGCAGCTGAGCAGCAAGGTGTATGTCTGGAGAGACGGAACGAGCCCCTGCGCAAGCATGTTCTGGAGCACGCTGTAGGCGTCCTGGAACCTGTTGAGCTTGAGGAAAGCACTGAGTAGGGAATTGCAGGTGGGCACATTGGGCTGCAAACCATCCTGGAGCATCGCATGGTACCACCCTAACGCCTTGTCGACATTGCCGGCCTTGCCCCAGAGGTCCACCAGAAGACCATACACGGGCTCGTCAGGAGCCCAGTCGCGCCTCATCTCGAGGAACACAGCCTCAGCCTCGTCCAGATGACCACAGTGACCAAGAACCTCCATGACAATGCTGTAGGTTATCTTGTCGGGGCGGAATCCGGCGATCTGCATGTCTTTGTACAGCTTCACGACATTGTCGTAGTTTCTTGCCTTGGCCTGCAGGGCGATTATTATGTTGTAGGTAACCAGGTTGGGCGTGCACCCGTTCCCGATCATCTCGCAGAAAAGCTTGTAGGCGGCCGCCAGCTGGCCCCCTTTTCCAAGGCAATTCACCATGGCGCTGTAGGTGAAGGTATCGGGCGACAGGCCGACTTCTTGCATCCTGCCATACAGATCCATGGCCACTTCCAGGTACCCTGACTTAGCATGGATATCAATCAGTGTGCAGTATGTGACGCGATCAGGCTCGTAACCAGCTCCCTCCATCTCCTCGAAGACCTTAACAGCCTCTCTTAGAAAGTTTGCACGGCCATACGCGTGTATTATTCTGTTGTATGTCACCACAGTTGGCTTGCAGTTTACCAAGCTCATCTCATCGAGAAGCTTTCTCATCGTGCCAAACTGCTTTGCCTGTCCGAGGATCCCTATCATGGTGGTGTAGGTATGGCCGTCATGCTTGAACCCTGGCTGCCGCTTCAACCAATGGAAGAAACCGAGCGCGATATTGTGGTCATGAAGCAGCTTCAGCACTTGATTAGCCTGGAACGCGTCAATCTTGCAACGGAGATTATCAAGAACATGTTCCGTCATGGGACCCCACTTCATCTGCTGCAGCGTATGGTAGTACTGTTCGACTGCCCGCAATGACTTCAGTGATCTTAAATTAGACTGCGGTCCTCCGCCATGACCTTTTATTGTTCCTACTAAAGGGCCCTGAGATTTGTCAGAGGGACCACTATAAACAGTTGGAGCTGAGAAGTTGCGAGTTTGAACTCCAGCCCACCTGCCATCTGAATTGGGACTACTATTAGAATGGTAATTTGAGTGGCCTTGATTAGGATGCCTTTGATTCCTTATTTGTGATGGTGAACCGGAAACTGCAGCCGCTGGCCCCGAGAAATTCTGCTTTGGCTTTGCGTATCCAGATCTTGAGCCCCCCTTCCCAAAATCAATTTGCATGGAAGGGGTATTTGCCCCAGCATGGCTATGCTGATTATTTGCCTTGTTATTAGAAGACTGGCCACCAGATAATGGCTTGCTAGAATAGCTGGCACCAGCCTGTGGAACTTGCTTAGTGCTTCCATTATTCGAGGAGGACTTCAAATTTACCAACTCATTATACACACCAGCTCCTGCAATTCCCGACTGAGAAATGCCCCTGGCGGCCTGCTTAGATGGCTGCACATAATTATTTCCTTGAACCTGACGGTTACCAGGATGGTTACTTCTGTTGCTTGATGCTGGCTCCTTGTCTGGAGATGAGGTGGAAGGAATGACATTAACAGCTTGAGCTGGGTATCCAGCAGCACTACCAGCAACATGCTGCGCAGACGGAGGCGGAGCCTTCACAGAAGATCTGCGCTCGATAGCACTCGCAGTCTGCCTCTTTGAACCACAAGTGTCATCATCAGGGCACGTGCACGAAGCTCCATCCGCGCTACCACACCTTGACCCACTAAGATAGAAGGACCGTGCACACTGGGTTAGCGTGCTGAGTTGCTTTGCCCTCAACATGAACTGCAATATAAAGTTTACATAGTGTTATCAACTAGAACAACCTTTTATTTTACATAAATAAGAGATTATGCTTTCATAATCTGGATAAAAAAACCAAGGTCATGCATGACAACATTTGTTTCGATGGACTATTATAATCAAAGACACAAGAATCGCAGAAACAGTACAAGCCACAAGGAAAAATAAGCTACAGAGAACAGGACATGAATATTATCAAGTGAACGCAGAAAGCTTGCAACTTCTTGTCTGTGATACAATCGTGACCGTTAACCAATAAACAAAAGTCTAAAACATATTTACAAGTTCGACAACAGGGTTTTTTCAATACTGTTGGTATAAAAGAATCAGACTGCGCGATGAATGCTAGCATGCAGTACACTGCATAATGACCAAGTAATGTAGCTATTAAGTTCGAGAATTACATCTAGCCTTGCTTGTTACGATTAATTTAGCAATGGATATTGCAAAAAATATTTTCCATGCAGTTGGCCCAAATTGAATATACAGACACCATATTATGGTGCTCCATTTTGCAGTTGGCCCAAATTGAATATATAAATAAAACACCATATTATGGTGCTCCATTTTAGCTAAGGTTATTTTAGCGATGTAATTGCTTACCCAGTTGCATTTTGGAAGACCCTTTTCATTCAAATGAGAAGCATAACAATATACAATTAGATAGACAACAAGGTAGTGTTTAACTAGAAAAAGTTTGAAGCTAGATATGGTGCATAAATGGGCTACAAGCTTAATGCGATTTCTTGACTCCTTTCATGTGCTCGTCCCTCATCTAGTCATATCTTTTGTCTTTTAAGAAGACGAGAGAGAATGATATTATGTACTGTCAAGGATATAATTTAATACTCCCTCCGTCCCAAAATAAGTGTCGCTGATTGACGTTTATTTTGGGACGGACGGAGTAGTATGCATAAAAGTAAAAATGTATGTCGGCAACTCATAGAAGGTTTACCAGCATGCGTAAATGAAGAAATGTATGTTGGGGAGGGAGGGAGGGACTTACTGGTTAATAAATTAATCAACAAATTTCAAGAATGCCTATATATGTCGACTTCTACCAACCAAAGAGCTCCATGTTGGCCCTCATTGGCAGACCTGCAAAAAAAATGTGGTCAAAATTTGTGTATAGCACTATACTGCTTACTAGGATGCATTATTTTATTAGCTGTAAATCAAATCAGTAGTAGCATGAACTCAATTGGCCCAGTAGATTATGTACAGCAAAACAAGTGCCTTATATAGTTAACCTAACTTGTGTTATTACCTCTCCTATTTCTGCATGGTGAAAAGCTTATGGATGTCCGAAGCAGAAACCAAATGATGAACAAGCAACAACTTCGTTTACTAAGCTAAAAGTGCAGTTCTTAGTGAAACTTTCTTCAGAAACAGAGAGTTCCTTCTGCCAAATGGGTGGCTGTCACGGCCAATCAGAAGTCAGCTTTACTGGATTTTAGCTTCGACTACAAAATTGATGTTGGATTTACAGTCTAACCCGAAAAATCCCCCAATGCTTGGCCTAGTCAAGGCTATCTGCAGGGCTCTAGTTGGATGAGAGCTTAAGAATAATTCCATAATCTAGACCCCTGCTGCGCCTTAGCTTGAAACCTTCAACTTGTATAAGCCAAAATGGTGATACCGAAGCACGGAAACAAGTCCTGAACAAAGGGCAAATTGATCCGTTTGCAGAACCATTGGTGTCCAACTGTCCTGATCCAAGATGATTCTCTCTAAAAGATTGTTTCCACAAAGATGCTACGAATAACAGGGGAAAGGTTTGTTCTCTGAGCTAAGGTTTGATAGGGGATAATACTGCCACATCATTGGGTACATCAATCGGTGTAATAGTCCAAAAATGGGAGCTCGTGTGTGAGAGCTGAATGCAAAGGGGGGAAACATGATTTTTTGGTTGTTGTTGCTGGAAACAAAAAATTTGACCTTCGCGGCTTGTGGGGATTCAATCAACCGGTTTGGCGTACTGGTACTAGCAAGAACACAAGAGGGCGGCCCTCTTCTCGGTGGCCGGCGCCGGCGGGGGCCGGGCTGGGCTGGGGAATTAGGGCTGACGCAGCCCACCCCCGGGCTGCAGAGGGCGGCCGGGCGGGAAAGAGGGTTGCGGGGGTAGGTGGCGGCGAAGGCAGGCCACCGGCCACCGCGACGCGTTATCCCGAGGACAGGACATTCGCAGAATCCCCTGTGGCGGAAGCAGTAGCGATGGCGCGCGTGAGCAGTGAAAGCAGATCCTTTTCTCTCACCTTGAGACGGGGCATCCGACGCGAGAGGAAGGGAAGGCGACCCGGCGGCGGCGTGCCCTGGCCGTGGCCGGCGGCGACGTCGCCTTCTCCCCCCGGGTCAGGCGATCCCTCCTGCGGCTGTGAGGAGGGCGGCGGCGGTGGTAGGTTGGAGAGAGGAGTGCGCGATCGAGGGAGGCGGCGGGGAGATTCGGGAGGCCGGATTTGTTGGTGTGCGCGCGGCGATCGTGGGGGATCTCCGGAAAGATCTCTGCTTTCGGCGGGGCGGCGCACGGGTGGGTGGCGGGCGCCGCTGATGGGAGGGGAACTGGATGGAGGATCGTTTGGTGACGACATGGGGAGGATGGAGGGGGTATGTGCAAAAAGGAGGGGACACGCAACTTCCTTCGCAGGTCAAGACGGTCAGCGCCCGCGAGCTTCTCGGACGCTTCCTTATCCGATTATTATCCAAAAATATCATAAGGGCCGAATGATACGATAACAAACTAACAAATGCTTGCCATAAAACTTTTTGTTTTTCAAAAAAACTTTCGATCTATTCATTAACTGTCGGGTCGTACAAGGAACATCAGAAGTAAAATTTGCATCCAGGTCCGTAGACCACCTAGCGACAACTAGAAGCACTGGAGCGAGCCGAAGGCGCGTCGTCGTCATCGCCCCTCCATCGTCGGAGCAGGACAAACATTGTTGTGGTAGACAGTCGGGAGGTCGTCGTGCTAAGGCCCCATATGATCAGCGCATCGAAACATCAACCGTCGTCGATGAAGAGAAGCGGATGATCCAACCTGCAGACACGCAAATGAGACGACGAATAACGGATCCAGACGGATCGACCAAAGACAAACACCGATCAGATCATACAAGATTCATCAAAGACACGCCTCCACACGCCCTTTTGACGACGCTTGAAACATCACCGGTACGGAGCCAGGCAGGAAGAATCTTATTTCATATTCAAGTAGCATTAGTGGAGAAAGATAAAAATTAACAATCATTAGCAAAGAGGATCCCGACCTAAATGCATCCCTCAAAAAGTCATAAGGATCTTTAACCAAACGGCGCAGTGTCAGATGATACTCCTAAGAAGAATGACAACAAGAGATGCTCATGGTGGAAACACACGGCATTGTGAGAATCCCAATTTTTTTTTCAAAAGATGGTGAGGCCGACGGTAGGCGTGATGTTGGTGTTGAGGCCGGCCGGAGTTAGGGTGTCCCAAATGAGGTCCATGGACGTGGGGGCGGCCGAGGCAGAGGATGAGCCACACCTGCGTCGCCGCTTAAGGACACGGGAGAAAATAAGGGCCTCGTGTCTTGCTCATTCGAATCCTACACGATCCAAGTATGTTTGATTGCAACAACCCATGGATGTGCACCAGATGCGACGGATCGGTTACGGACAACAGAGCGAGGAGGTAGATATATCTGAGAGTCTAGAGGACGGCGACGCTGGTCATCGGGTGGGGGCTGCGAGTGGCGAGGTCATGGGCAGAAATTTCAACAACAATTTTGATAGACAAGTGAAGTAGTATGATATTCTCTTTTTTTTTGAATTTTGTAGTATGATATTTCTTTTGCGGATGAAGTAGTAAAGATAAAAGAAAATGTAATCATATAAGGTACAAATGAATGTCCCCGCAAAAGAAAAAGGAAAAATAGATACAAATGAACGCGTGCATGAGAACGTGTGTTCGCCTTTTAGGACGTGTGTTCAGATTTGGGCCGTGAGAAATCGGTGGTTGGCAATGCATGAAACCAAAAGAAAAGATCCTTAAAGAAAACCAAAAGAAAGAAGCTAGCTCGTGAAGCAAAAAGGTTATATGAGAAACAATAAGAAATGTACTCCCTCCGTTCCGAAATAACTGACTGAACTTTGTACTAAAACTAGTACAAAATTGAGTCGTTTATTTTGGAACAGAGAGTATTAGTTAGTAGTAAAATATCTGGTGATGTGCCCCCTCACTCACCCACGGCCTACATTCCTCCACGAGTCGCTTCATTTTCTGTTGCATGCATTACACACACGTGTGAGTTCCTTCCATCCACCCATGTCACCGTCCAAATCAAAACAGTACATGGCTGGCTGGCTCTAGGACGGATGCATATTTCGCACGAAAGCCCTATGCAAAACATGCTATTAGTATTTCCCACCTGGAATAGATTGCGCTTGTCGCAGTCCTATTGGCCGTTCGTCCGGTAGCTTATTATTTCTTGGATGGACATGCAATACATACCGGCCGAGCCGAGCAGGCGAATATCCTGTCTGCAGGCTGCAGCACAGCAGCACGGAGAATTGACCAAGTTTTTCCTTTTTTCTTTTTTTGCTTTTTGCGGGGGGAGAATTGACCAAGTTCAAGTTCGGCGAGGCCCTGCCTTGCTGCTCAAGCTTCCGCGGTGAATTTCGCCGTAAACCGGCATGTGCTATGCGTTGTAACAGGGCCATACGTATTGTAGTAGTGATCATTCAGTCTGCCGCTCGACGATACCTTTTATAATTAATAACATGATCTTGTCGGCCAACGCTCGATTATATTTTTCATAATTAATAGCACGATCCTTCTATCCAAAGAATGATACTCTTCATAATTAACGTGATACTCTCATCGAAAGGATGATACTTTTGGTAATTAACTTGGTTAATTGGGCAAGAGATAACTGGAGTAGCTGTTCAGCCTCCGTGCCGCTCCCCTCCACGGTCGATTTGCATGAGCCTGTGCAAAGAAGGCAAGCTTGCGGAGCTTGGGCATGCTGCCGTCGTTGAACCATTGTCTCCCTTCCGATGCATTCCCGTAGTCTCTAGCGAGCGTCTAGGCCCAGGCGACCCGCTTCGGCCGCCACGCGTTGATTCAACCATCGTCCTGGCCGATTCACACCCTCCCCGTCTTCGGCAGTATCTTTATTTCTATTTTTTTTTTGAAGGTTTGGGTATCCAGTTTTAGGTATGTTGTAAAAACAGAAGAAAAAAAATGGTTGCATGTATCTTCTCTCTCCCTGCTTCCGATGCACTCCCTTAGCCTGAAAAATGGATTTAGGTATCCAAAATGTTGGTCTGTTGTTGGTGTTGCTGAAAATTTGTTGTTGGACTGATAACTGGCCAATAGTTTGTCACTATTAATTCTTGACATTTGAGTTTCTTCTCGGTTTACTTCCACGCGTATTATTATATCTACACAAAATGTTAGTTAGAAACTTGAAATTAACCATATGTCTCTGTTCATACAGAGTTAACTATAGCAAATGGAGCATCACATATGCCATACCACTGGACCAAAACTTGGCATATTGGCATGTCATGTTGAAATGGATGTGTAAATAATATTCTAACCCAGTGGCCTAACGCAACTTGAAGAGGAGACAACGTAAGAGAGAAGGATTGTCAAGGAGGCAATACTCAAGTAATCATATAATTTTATTCATTCATCAGCACACACCATTATAATTTCCCTAATCTGAACACAATTACGTGAAGAAAAGATAAGTCTTAAGTTCTACACATGTGGGTCTGTGAATCCGTTCAGGGATAAGAAGATCAAAATGTGTGTTTCTTATAAATTTACATATGCTCAACCTATTCATGGTGTCAATTAGATCATCACATATCAAAGCTTCAAAGTTCGTGAATCCGTCCAGGGATAATAAGATCAATCTCGCCCTGCAAAAAGAAAGGAAGATCAAACTAGAGATTGAGGACTTGGATCTAGAGCACCACGTCATGCCATGGTGGCAAGGATGTGGCTTCAATCATCGGAAGCAATGTCATCAGGGGAGGGACAAGATCATTGTAGTGTACATGCAAAAGCATCATCGAAATCAAGAAGATCTTGTACCAGGCGTCTAGCGACTTCATAGAGAGGGAGGATCATCCCACGCATGCCAACTGCGCCACTGGATCAGATCACCTGTCATTGTGCAAATCAGGGTGGCGCATGTAGCCGATGTTAGTGAAGAGGGTGACTTCGTAAAATTTTAAAATGATATGCCGGCTCAGTCTCTCAGAGGTTCTCATAGGGATATGATGTGTACGTTCACAGGATGAGTGTATGCGTGTTTATATGAGCGCTTGCATTTATATTGTGTTAAAAAAAGAACAAGGTATGGGAAGGTTTAATTAATGTGATTGAATGGCATATGGGAAGGTATTAATGTGATTGAGCGGTGTACGATAATATGCAGTTAAATAAGGCGTGGTGGGACAAAAAACCGGCTGGACAGAAAAAGTAGATGAAGGGACATGGTGATAGGGGTTGAATCGGTTGACGAAGAGTTCTGCCTTGTCACAGAAAAGTTCTGCCTGGTAGGGGTTGAACCGGTTGATTACTTTACATAGATTTAATCTTTAAAGATCGATTAGAGATCATCGTGATTGATTCCTTTCCATAACAATATTACTAAGTTTGGCATATAAAAATCGGATTAAGAAGATCAGTGAACTAAAAACCCAGTTTAAATAAATTAATGGGATAGAAAAAAAATCGATGATGCAGGTTTACCCAATTCTAATAGTATGCCGAACACAAAATAATATGTTGGTCATAGAAAAAAAAGAAAAAGAAAAACACATGTACGTGTCAAATGGACCGGCCAAATTTGATTATAGTCGATGTTTTGGTAAAAATTGATAAGATTTGGGTGTAAGTAGTGGAAGGCAAGTAAAATTTTAATTTAGTTGAGATTTTCTTAAGACTTGATTTGAATATGTTATTTTTTGAGAAATATTTGAATGAGTTAATGCATTATGTTATTTTAAGAAAAAGCCAATTTAATTGAATTAATGCACATGTCAAAGGGCCAGCCTAAATTTACCATGCTTGAACGAAAGGTCGTCGATAAGACGCTTACGGACTTAATATAGGGCTGATGGGAGCCAAATCCTATTTGGCGTCTTTTGCGCCCGATACAGCTATTTCTACAAACGGGTGCACCCCCCTCCCTCCCTTCTTTGGTATTAACGGGCCTATATCCGGTACTCCCCCCTTTCATCTATATAGGACCTAATGCGTTTTTAAGACCGCCTTTGATTATTGACAAGATTAATAGTACATGATATGCACAATGTGAAATTTATATCATTTAAAGCTCCTTTCACACACGAATTTAATGATGTGCTTTATGTAAGTTACATGTCATATATTATTACTCTAATATTTGATCAAAGTTAGCCTCAAAAAATGCATTAGGCCCTATATAGATGGAAGGAGGGAGTATATGTTATTACTCTAATATTTGATTAAAGTTAGCCTTGAAAAATGCATTAGGCCCTATATAGATGGAAGGAGGAAGTATATGTTTTATAACGCAAAAAAGGGAGCTCAACACAGAATCGAACCCTCGACCTCCCACTTCGTAAGACATTGCAACAACAGACGTGCCACATAACCTGATGTGATAACTTACATCTTTTCTATCCTTTCTTCCTTTCCTTTTTCCTTTTTTTCAAATCCGAGAAATTTTCTTTCTTCACATTTTTTTTTCTGAAAATGGACGAACTTTTTGTTTACAAATTCAATGAACTGTTTCCATAATTGATGAACTTTTCTTTAACTTCGATGAACTTTGTTCGAATCTGATGAACTTTTTTTTTCGTTTTTGATGAACATTTTTCAAATCTGATGAACTTTTTTCAATTTTGTGTTCAAATTTGATTAACATTTTCTAGAATTGATGAGCTTTTTCAAATTCGTGAACTGTTTTTTAAATTTGTATTTTTTTAGATCCATGAGTTTTTTAGTTTTGTTAACGAAGGGACAAACAGCAAAGAAAAACAAAACAACGAACGAACGAAACGTGCTCGAAGGAAAGAATCGAGCGATCGAAGAAGAGAAGGTGTGAGCGTGCTAGCTGGGCCGGCCCACACGAGGCTGCTACGTGAGCGCCTGCTAAGCGAGCATACGCTTAAGGCGGGAGCAACTAGTTAACGAGCACAACGATCAGCGCCACTTGGCGCGCTCTCAGCCATTCGCCACGTGTCGCGCTCTGGACGCTTTCTTTGGATTTTTTTTATTTTTCCGCACGCGTTTTCGGCATTTTAAATGATTTTTTTGGATTTTTCGACGTTTTGGTTTCCCCCGGTCTTCCTTAAATTTTTGATAAAAAAATAAAACAAAATCCGTGAAAAAAACGTTTTTTTTTCTTTCGCGAAAGTCATGGTTTTTTCCGCGAGAGGCACAGTTGTGCTTTAGCGAGAGTCACGACGTGCCTTTTGGAAACGAAAAAAAAACGTATTTTCTGTTTTTTTTTTCGCGAGAGTCACGGTTTTGCTTTCGCAAAAGGCACAGTTGTGCTTTCGCGAGAGTCACAGCCGTGCCTCTCGAAAAGGAAAAACAAAACACGTTTTCTGTTTTTTTTTCTTTCGCGAGAGTCACGGTTTTGCTTCCGCGAGAGGCACGGTTGTGCTTTCGTGGGAGTCACGACCGTGCCTCTCAAAAAGGGAAAAAAATATGCGTTTTATGTTTTTTTCATGAGAGTCACGATTTTGCTTCCGCGAGAGTCACGGTTGTACTTTCGCGAGAGTCACGGCTGTGGCTCTCGGAAACGGAAAAAACGTGTTTTCTGTTTTTTTTTTCTTCCATGAGAAGCACGGGTGTGATTTCGCGAGAGGCGCGGATGTGCCTCTTACAGAAAGGGAAAAAACCATGCTCCCGGTTCGGTTTTTTCGCCCGGCTTTTTTTGTCCAGTTTTTTCATGAAAAAATGTTCGTCAAACCTATCAACATAGGATCTAGTTTTGAAGATCTCAACGCGAGAAATTCAATGGTGAAAATAGTTCAAAATTTGAACGCACGTTTTAAAAGATAAAACATTTTAAATAAACGGATCTACGAAAAAAGGGAAAACTCCCAGGTGGCGACAAATGGTGCACAGCGTGCCACTTGTCGCGACCTGGAAAAGTGGAATGCTCTTTGCAACGAGTACTCCTTAATTAGAGATTTCGGCCTAAGGCGCCAAAGTGGAGGTCTCTTGACGGGGGAAATTCCTATTGGACGCTCGTTGCGTCAAAATGTCGAGCGAACGCGTAGGGGAGCGATCAGCTGGGCCGGCCCATCTCCCACTGTAGGCAGTTTCAGTTTTGGAAACACGGTTTTTATCGGTTTGAAAACCTTCTACAAGGTTCCTTAAGCTGGTTTTCTATTTTCCTTTTTATTTCTTCTTTTCCTTTTTTTCTTTTTTCATGTTTCTTTTTTTTCTCTCCTTTTTTCTTTTTTTGCTTCCTGCTTTTATTTTTTTCAAAAAATATTTGTGTTTTTAAAAAAATGTGCGTAAATTTCAAAAAATGTTTGCATTTATCATAAATTTTTTAAATTTGAAAAAAAGTTTCCACTTTAGAAATTTGTTCAGAAATTCAAAAAATATTCGCTTTTAAGAAATGTTTGTGCTCTTTCAAAAATTGTGCAGAAGTTTGAAAAATATTCCTGTTTTCAATTTTGGTTCAGAAATTAAAAAAATGTTCCCGTTTTAAAAATTTGTTCAGAAATTCAAAAATTATTCAAGAATTTAAAAAATCTTCATTCTATTCAAAAATTGTTCAGAAGTTCCAAAAATGTTCCTGTTTTCAATTTTGGTTCACAATTTATAAAAAAAACCGTGCTTTTCCGAAAAATGTTCCTGTTTTAAAATTTTGTTCAAAAATTCAAAAAATGTTCTTTGCTATTCAAATTTGTTCAGAAGTTCAAAAAATGTTCCTGTTTCAATTTTTGTTCATAAATTCAGAAAAAATTCACAAATTTTAAAAATTGTTCAGAATTAAAAAAAGGCAGTTGAAGTTCCAGGCGCTACAGTACAACAATGTTCGCATTTAGAATTTTCAAAAAATGTTTCAGAATCTGGCGCTGATGTTAGTTCTTGAATATTTCGGGTTGTGTACTAGAAAACAACTGTCGTCATCACCCGCAAATGGGCCGGCCCAACATAGCGTCGTCTTTGCGTTTGCTCGGCTGTTCGACGCAAAACGCGTCGAATAGGAGCTCCCATGACCTTGATGGGAGCCTTTCTCCCAGGTCACAATTTCAAAAAAAAAATCAACTCATAGATTTAGGAGTATATATGTATGAAGAAGTGTGGTTGATCCGAGAGGAGGTGGATCGAGGGTCCGGCCGGGCCGGCAAGGGAGGGTCCGCATCAGAGGTTAGCGGCCCATGCGCTGCCGCGAACGTCGGCAGCGTGGCGTGGTAAGTCTTTTGGGTTGTGCTCCAGCCGTCGGTATTGTTCGGAAGGGAGGAATGAATTGACAAGCAACACGGCGGCCGGCGGCGAGTGAGCGGCCTAATGAGAGACAGACAGACGCGGGCGTACGTGCTACCCCTCCTTTTCGGTTTATATGGCTCAATTCAAAAATCTCACCAATCAAGGTAGATGGTGAGTGGTGAAATAATTGTTGTAGTTTGCAAAAGCACTCAATTAATGACGCAGGCGTACGTGCTACCCCCTTCTTTTTGGTTTATATGGCTCAATTCGAAAATCTCACCAATCAAGATAGATGGTGAGTGGTGAAATAATTGTTGTAGTTTGCAAAAGCACTCAATTAATGTGTTTGTTTTCCTCAAAAAATTGTGTTTACCAATGTATTAATTGCAATGCATGCATTGTATAAAGTACATGCATTGATCAATTTTCTTTGAATACTTGCATGCAATGATTCAATGCACCTTGAAATCTGAACATGTGATGAGGAACAACCAAATTAAGCCTTATAAAACAAAAAAAACTAAAATTTTGAGATAAGCCCTATAAACCGGAAAGGAGGGAATACTTAATTAGCACCACCAACCGATTCACCGGATCGATCGATGATTGAGGAAGAAAAAAAGTTATCTTAAAACCGGCCTTAACATGCATGCGTACATACACAGTATAATCCGCGCTAATTAATTTGCACGCATGATATTATTATTTCTTAGGACCCAATTATTAGATCAAATCTTCCGGTGCACTCGTCATAGTGATATCTATTCAAGTTCTATACGATGATGCAAATTTTGCAGAGTTGCATAAGCCGAAGACCTTGCCACTGCACCAATAAAAATCGACATTTTTTTACCAATCCCTATTTCTTGACAAAACCAATTGCATCGAGACTTGGAACAAAAGAAACAAAAAATAGCTCATTCTCTCACCGACCTCTGTGCATCCCAAATAAATTAAGGGTGAGATATACTATGTTACAACAATAATGAGGCATCAATTGTAACAATATACCATGTTACACTATGGCATAATTGGTAACACGTACGTAATAATTGGTAACAGTCCGTGGCAGCTTGTTTTGTGGTGATACTTGTAGTCAACATCATATTTAAAAATATATTTAAGAAAGCTAGAACACACCTGCACTCATACTGCTTCCTAAGAGCACAAGTATCACCACAAAACAAGTTGCCACAGGCTATTTGTCCATCCTTGAATTCCACACCCGAGGAGGCCGAGGAATTATATATAATAATATCAAAGGATAAGGAGCGACGTATCATATCTATAGACTAAAAATAAAATAAAAATGTATCCATAAGATATCATGACCACCGACCAGCAGGTGGTCCCCACGAGGCTAAAGGGATAGATGATGTATTTTTTTGCTGAGATAGGGATAGATGATGCTAAAGGGACAGATGATGTCAAATGGATATGGTCCAACAAGCCTTCTATAGACCTCTAAAAAAGACATAATAAAATGCATGCAAAAAAAAATATTAAGACCAAAGAAAAACCCGCGGTTCTCACTCACATCGTAGTTATTCTATTATACTAACAAACATGCCTGTGCGTTGTAACGGGAGACAAAAATATTATATCCTAACCAAATAAGTATGGCTCGATACCCCGACATATGAGCGTCCTCTATTTTAACACGATGGCCCATCATGTTGTCACTTATATTTTTTTTCTCACCCTTGCTGTTGATGGCCGCGGTGTCCACGTAAAACTGATCTTGTCGACAACGAATTATTCCCAACGCCAAGATATATAAATTCTTTCCAGAAACTAAGTAAATCCTAGACATAGACTTAGCCGCCCAAATTCTTGAGCTATCTTGTCACGCCCCAAGACCGGGCCTAGGCGAGACAGCCGCCGCGCGCCTATAGCCCAGGAAGACTATAGTCACGCAAGGCGTGATTAAGCAGGCATTAACCAACAATGGATCACAAAGGTTCATAAATTTGCTTTTACAGATTCTTTACATTTACAACATCTCAAATAAATCAGCCTATAGTCGCTTCCCACCCACCGGTCCAGCCTAATTTTAGATGACGACATCTTCTAAACATGCTTATGTTACATCGTCTGCATATAAAAAAACAGAGAAAGCAAGGGTAAATACGACAAGTCATACTCAGCAAGTAGATACTTTACTATTCAACAAGAGTAGAATTTAAGGATATTGATACAGTAACAACAGGTTGACTGTATCTAAAGGAGCATAAATAGCGTGACAAATTGCTGGGGCCAATTTCATTGGAAATAGGTAAAAGAACAACATAACCAGATATAATGAAAATAGACCAAGAAATTATTGGCGTCACACATGGCTGCAAGCTTCCCAACCCGAGAGTCACATGGGTGAAATTTCACACATTTACGCTCTTAAGAGGGGTACTCTGACGTCGACAGCCTCGACTAGAATCACACAGGTTCGAGAAGAGCAGAGCTCTTTATTCCTCCAAGAACCGACCACTCGACTTACTAGTGTCGATCGCTCCTACGGATCCATCATCAACACGCTTCCGAACGAGTGCCGTTCTTAGCGGAGAACTCAGACAGTCCCATACCTGAACTGTGACCGGTACAATACGTTTGCCGTCGTGACACCAATATAGATGGATATGCGTTTGAATCTTATCAGTCAAAGACAATACACTCAGGACTTTTCATGAGTTCCTCCAAAATACTCTGGTTCCATCAACAAATGGATTATGAAGACAACACATTCCTCTCTCAAGGATCAACAGAGGATCAACAAAGATCAAGGTGCAATAATATTATCAGATAATCAAGGAAGACAACAATAATGCGAGACCAAGAAGTTTAGCAAAGCAGCTACTTGCCTCAGATAATATGATTTCTCCTTTAGAATAATATTCTGCCAGAAGATGAAACTCCATCATCTTTGTATAAAATCTGACGAACACACATATACTCATATTTCTTCTGATGTATGGCTCGGCTCTTCCCTCCAGCAGCACCTAAACGCTGTATTCTTCTCCAAATATGGATGCATGCATGAATTCTTCATCTCTCTTCTTTATCTTTCCGGTGTCTTTCTTTTTCTCAGGCTCTCTCCTCCAGTGTCTATGTCTTTCTCTCAGAGCTGTGCTTTGAGCAGCGTGACCCGCAGCTATTTATATGAGGCAAGCACCCGTGCAAGTCTAAAATATCTTGGCATGGCTCTCACTTAAGCACTAAGAAATGGCCACGTATAGGACACGTAAAAGCTGACTTCTATTTTCTATTTCTACGTTCCTCTAGTACTTGGCCACGTTGCAGCCCACGTAGGAAACTTGGGTTTCTAGCGATGCAGCCGATGCATGCATCTACCCACGTTTGCTTCCATTCCTCTCCTGTACGTGTAGTTGATTCACTAGAGTTTTCTAAACACCTGACATATGCATGCATATCCTCTAGAACCAAGCCACGTTGCCTCTTCCTCATGATTACATGCATGTACCTAGTTGACTTGGAGCACTCGTATTAGGAAATATCTACCAAGTATCATTTCTACCTGACCCAAATCCATCTAGTCTAATTCCATGTTAACTCTCTTAATTATCTAGATTATACTACCACCTACTACCACATACAAACACCACCATGTGAGTGCATGGATGCTAGTCTCACGTGCACAAATGCACACCCTATCTGATTGTGTGGATATTCCATCTATTATTGCAGGGAGAAAAATACATGTCTATTATATTTCTTTGAAACAGTGCTCAATCATTTGTTTAAAGAAATAATACAGATTTAATTATTCATCTTAACTTCAGAACAAAAAATAATAATAACCCTAAAAATCCGGGTTATTACATATCTAGAGCAATCTCATGGAAAACTACTAAAATAGACCACATGATATTTTTAAAAAAATCTCTATGAGCACAATTTCAAACAATATGGAAATCAACATTAAGCCACTGGTCTACATAAACCTCACATCAGCAGTTTAGTGTACACCGGTTTTGGGAAATGAACCTTTTTTGCCTCGCTTTTATTTTTATTATTTCACATTTTCTTTTAAATTTTCTTTTTTCGTTTAAGGTTTTTTTTTCAAGTTTGGTTTTCTTTTCTTTGTATTTGTCCCTTCCCTTTTCATTTTCAAATTTTAGATTTCATTTTGCGAACGCCTTTGAAATTCATGAATAGTTTTTGAAATCGTAAACATTTTTGGAATTAAATACTTTTTGTAATCATGAACATTTTTTGAAATCGCAAACGTTTCCCTTTTCCTTTAAAATTTTCTTTTTTGTTTATTTTTTAAGTTCGTTTTTTTCAATTTACCTTTTCCATTTTGTGAACACCTTTAAAATTCCTGAATATTTTTTGGAAATCGTAAACATTTCTGGAATTCAATATCTTTTTGAAATCGTAATTTTTTTTTCATATTCACGAACATTTTGTACAAAGTCTTGAACATTTTATGAAATTGTGAAAATTTTAAGAATTCGTGAACATTTCTAGGAATATTTTCAATCGGCAAACATATTTTTGAATCAACAAGCATATTGTTTAAAAATTTGGGAACACATTTTGAAACTCACAAACATTTGTTTTGTTTAGAAGAACATTTTGTGAAATGAATGAACAACTTTCGAATTCATGAACAGTTTTGGTATCAGCGAACATTTTTTGAATCGATGAGCTATTTTTGAAATTGGGGAACAAGATCCAAAATTGATGTTTTTTTTGAATTTTTGTGTACATGTTATAAAATTTCATGGAATTTTTTGAAAATCACGAATATGTTTTGAATACACGATAATTTTTCAAAACCAAGAACATTTTTATTTTCCAAATATATTTTGAAAATACTGAATTCTTTTATAATATGCGGACAATTTTTTAAAATCACACAGTTTTTTTAATCCGTGAATTTTTTATGATTTGGTGAACATTTCTTGAATTCACAAACATTTTATGATTTTGCAAACATATTTTTTCAAAACTCACAATTTTTTGAAATTCGGAATTTTGGGAAATCCTGAATTAATATAAAGAAGGAAAAATAAAAACATAAACAATAAAAGAAAAGGCAAAAAAGGGTTTGCTGTTAGAGAAGCATTTAGAACAATTTCGGTGGCAGTTTTTTCGGAGTGATGATGGCGGTTTCTGTTAGAGAAGCCAATTTTCGTTTCTAAACTTCCATCGGTCGATCTCGTATCAGAATTAAAACTGCCATAAAAAAGGGTTTGCTTGCCACCCTTCTCTCAGCGATTGGTCGCCAGCTAACTTTTCCAAAAACTTAAAGCATCTTGGAGATATGCTTGATGGGATTAGTTTCTGAGGTCTAGACTATTCCTTAAGTCAAAAAGAAAAGGATCATTATGCGACTCGAAGTATGAAAATTGACCAATGCATACAGGTACAAATACATACTACTACGTGCCGGACAAGTGTGCATAACATTGGCGATTCCCTCAGGCTTCAAAGCACGCTGAATTTCTTGCTTATTTGAAAAAAAACTAACAGCGAGGATCCAGCCAGTCTCTGTAATCAAAATTTTAGGGATGACTCAAACACCGTGCGGGTGGTCGAGCATGACGCCGGGATCGATGGCGCCGGAGCCGCTGAATCGTGTGATGTTGAGCTTGAAGAGGACGGCCTCGGTGCACTGGATGGCAAGGGTGGGCTGGACGGGATCCACGATGGACTCGAGGGGGAGCCGAGCTGGGAGAACGTATCCTGTGAAACGGACGGACTCATGCACCAGGTGCACCACCAGGTTATGGGCCATTAGATTCGAAATCAAGGGGCAAGATGCATCTGTAAGGGGAGCTGTTGGTACATTTGCAAAACAGACCTTCAAATCTAGCTTAATATATCGGATGGACCTCCCAAGGCTAGTTCGTCTACCTCGCTTTTCCTCTGTTCTGTGCTACTACTCCAGGTCGCTCTGTACTACCGAGCTTCTGTTTTAAACAAGCTGAGGAATTTGACAAGTTGTGCTCTTGTATCAGCTAATCTAACTGTTGTGTGATTGCCCATTGCTGACTTTAGCAAAAATTACAAAAAAAATCAAATTGATTCTTCACGCAGTTGGAATGCTCAACAATATTAAGAAGTACTGTATCAGATAAGCAGAGAAGCAGATGTGGCCTCTTTCCTAAAAAAAGTATCAGAGAAGCAGATGTTGTTTTGCAACTAAACCAAAGATCTTTAGAAGCTTCTATGGAAGAACATCACATCTTTTACATTGAGACATCACAAGCATACACATCAATTGTACAGCAACCGCCCTTCTAAACTACAAACAAGCCGCATACTAAATTTTGTTACCAAGTGTACTTTCTTGCTGATTACATGGTTCCAGAAAAATCGGAGTCTGAGACAACCAGACATGATCTGTACTAGTATGGGAGGTGACATTATCAGTTTCATGAGCTGCCAACTAGGAGACATATGAAGATGACTCCTACTCTGAAGATTATCCGGTCATGCCTTCAACTAATCGATTTGAAGATCAAAGGCAAACTATTGTTGGAGCATGAAAGATGGTCCTGAATCTGAATAATCACCGAATAGTCAGTTCTGGAGCAACCATAAAAAACATGATATAGAAATATTTACCTGCCAATGAGTGGTCGCGGAAGAGGCTTATGTGGCCTGACAATATGTATGTAAGTAATCTTGATATGTCATTCTTCACTGCAGCTATATAGTATAAACAGTCGTTATTGGGAAGCAAAGGATAGCGAGATGGAGGAAGGGACAATAACTCAAAACGAAAAACAGAAGAAAAAGAGGTACAACAAGTTTGCATTCAGATTTCTGAAAAAATATGATAATCTCATATCTTTTTTGTCAAAAATAGCCCCAACATATTAGATGAAAACAATAAAGTGAAAGTGTACCTAAATATTATATGAAATAAGTTGCTGTGATATTACCTCAAATTAAAATCAGTACCAATATCTAGTCATATAGTTTCTAAAACAAATCCTCCAGTACAGTGGCATGCAAATAAAGTGAGCATGAAATTCTATCCACTGAAGGAATCAATTTCGCAACCTAAATAAGATGATAATAAGGTACAAGGGTGTGCTTCCAAACCAGGGACATGCCACATATGCAACCAAGAGCAGGAAATGGCGATGCATTGTTTTATGCATAATTCTTGGATGCAACAACTTTGGCTACCTGCCTTGTCAATGTCAAAAGCAGCTTCTGATTTGCATAAGAACATGAAGAATTGCAGCCCTGTTTGCGGTCCGCATCTTCAACAGATTTACCAGCTCCAGGCAATAAGACTCCATAATGACCTTCCAACATAGTAATGAGCCAAGCCAAACTTTGGAGTGACACCCCATCTTGCAAATCCATTGAAACTAACATAGGTTATGAATCTCATAGCAATCACATAAGCAATCATAGGCAGCTCTATCCTCTATGCGAAACTAACATTGGATTGTCTTTTACTAAAAATTTGCTACCAGATAAAACAGGGATCCCAAAGTATCACATTTATAGAATAAAAAGGTCAGTTCACTACTATATCATGTTTTTTCAAACAAATTATAGGGAACAATATATGAGGTTTTGCAATGGATTGTAAGGAACACCGACATTCTGCAAGTCATGGTTTAGTATACATTGTATATAGGAGACTGAAAAAAACCAGTTTTGTCCAAAAGATGAACTACTGTAGATAATAAAATCAGGAAGATGAACTTGTTAATGCTTTCACGAAGTTCAGTTGAACATTGTAAAGTACAAGTTCTGTTTAATATTGTTTACGAATAAAGGATCCAAACAGGGAGTGCATCCCTTGTAATTTGCATGAAGATCGTAGAAATATACTCGTAGCTCATACCTAAATATTGTGCTGACAGCGCACTATTCCAAATCTTAATCAATAAAAAGATGCCTTTTGAGAAGAAGCATACAGACCTAGATCTAGATCCTTGAGCTGCTGTAGTTGGATAGTGCCACCGGCGGCGTTAGTGGTAGATTGAGTATGCCCTCACAACGAGGCGCTGCTGCGAAAGACGAAATCAAGGCACTGCTTTCAACAAATCAGATCACCCATCTGGATTTCAGTGAGACGACGCTCCATTGGTACATGATTGAGAGAGATCAAGCGAAATTTACTAACCTATTTTGCCTGTTGGAGTGGTACAGAAGAGGGAGAGAGAGAGAGAGAATACTGATTTTGGTGAAGATCTGAGATCAGTTCTTGAGCTCGCTGGACCTTAACAATAGCACCAGGCGGCTGCACTGGTACAGAATCTGGCAAGGGGAAGAACACGATCTGGATATGGTGAGGTCAAATCGCTGCATTTAACTGCACTGCAAGGACTGTTCTGCAAATGTGCCAGCAGTCCCATCATCTCACTGAATCCTGTCCCTCTATTTTGAATCCAACGGCCCATGTATCGCTGGAGCATCTGGTGCACCAGTTTGCTCGTTTCACCAGATACGTTCTCCCGAGCTGGTAGTAGGAGTGCAGCACGATGGCCTTGCGGCCAGCGGGAGGGATTGGAGGCGGTCGGTGGTGGGAGGGAGTCCCGCGAAGGCTTCATGGTGGGAACAAAGATGGTGATGCCGGTGCCGCGCTCGTAGGCCTTGAAGTCGTCCACGACGCTGGAGGCCTCGAGCGCCATTGAGGCAGTCACTGGCTATGTCTAGTGGCCATCGGTGCCTGTGTTGTTCCGGCTCCGTTTGAAGACCTCGAGAACCGATAGGTGCCTCCGGCGAGCTCCGGAGTCCGGCGGAGCGGCAATCTCCGATTTCCCGGGTCCAAGAAGGCGTTGCGTAGAGGCGGTGCGCGTGCCTCCGTAGGAGGAATTTTTGGCAGGGGTGAAATTGACATGGAGGGATTACAGGAGCTTTGCTACACCTACATAACAATCGTTACGAAACCTACTTACAATCTGAGCTGCCTAATTTCATTGGAAGGCAAAAAGGCCCAGGCCCACCCCCTGAAAATCAGGGGGGGGGGGGGGGGGGGGGATGGTTAGTTCAGATGGAAAGAAACTTAGCTTTACGTAACTGGTTATGTAGGTATAGCATTTTTGGGATTACAGAAGAAGATCGATTCGTGGATTAGTGGGACGGAATATTCCTCTACGGGCGGAGTCGTTCCGTCGTATACTATTTAAATTGCTAATTGTACATTTGATGACTCAAGATTAAATTAATCATAACCATTAGATTTTATTCAGGAGTCTAATTTAGCAGTGCTAATCAGGCTAGGTACACTGGTGGGTGTCTTGAAGGAAAAAAAGAATAGTTTGTTTGTTTAATAGTACTCCTTCCGTCCATAATATAAAGCGTTTTAGACATCACACTCGTGTTAAAAACGCTTTTATATTAGAGAAAATTTCTTATTTGACACTATCTTAAAATCTGCTTCCTTATTTGACACTGAAAAAGTTTTTCTTCTTTATTTGACACAAATTTTAAATTTTATTCCCTATATAACATTTTCGTCCATTTTAAGCCTAAATGACACCTGAAAAGACTCTTTTGCCCCTCATGTGGTATGTGTGTGGAGGGCAATAGCGCACACACGCACAGTGCGAAAGCAGAAGCACACACGCATCAACACATACACATGCACCAACACACACGCACGCGCACACACACGCACGCGCGCGTGCACACACACACACGCAGCAACACACACGCACGCAGCACACACCCACATACACACACGCAGCAGCACACACACATGCAACACATAGGCACGCAACAACACACACACGCGCACGTACACACGCAGTAGCAAACACACACGCAGCAGCACACCTGCACACACACATGCAGCAGCAGCACACATGCACACACACATGCAGCGGCAGCACACATGTGCGCGTGCACCCACACACGCAACAGCACACGCACGCGCGCACACATACCACATGAGGGGCAAAATCATCTTTTCAAGTGTCATTTAGACTCAAAATGAACGAAAGTGTCGTATAGGGAATAAAATTTAGGACTAGTGTCAAATAGGAAAGAAAAACATTTCCAGTGTCAAATAAGGAACCAAATTTTAAGACAGTGTCAAATAAGGAATTTTCTCTTTATATTACGGAATAGAAGGAGTAGTATATAGAAGATATGGATACATTTTTCTTGCAAGAAAAAAAGGTATAGATACACTTGTGGGGCGGCTTACTTTTTTCTTGCGAGAAAAGAAGGCATAGATACACTTGTGGGGTGGCTTGAAGAATAAAAATAGTTTGCTCGTTTCATAGTAATATAGATATAGATTACGCTAGGTTTTTTCCAAAAGTATCCATAGGAAAACGGAGCTGCTAAATCTCGTCTCAGTCGTGTTAAAAAAAAATCTCGTGTCAGTGGACGAGTGAGCCATTGGATGTTTTGTTCGCTTTAAGATTTGCGCTAGGTGTGTTTGTCCTTGTTTCAGCCTGTATAAGGCGACCAGCCCGTTTCTTTGTTTTGTTGGGCCTTTTTGTAGCGCGCGTGCGTTGCTTTTGTGCTAGGCGGGTGTTCTGGCGGGCTTTTTTCTTTGTCTTTTGCGTTTCTGTCGTTGCTTTCTGCTGACTTCGCACTGGATTGTTTGCTTGCTTTGCTCCCATTTTTCCTTTTCCCATTTCTTTTTCTGTTTTCTATTAGCTTTTGTTTTTTCATAAATACTACCACATGTTTTTTGTTTTTGTGCGTAATTACATGTCAACCATCGGTGTGCAACTTTTTCTTTTCTTTTCAAGAGTATTGTCATCGGTCACATCCATCGATCATACGGAGTTCCATGCGCATCAGCCACACACACTATTATATGTCTGTCATCCGCGTGCAATTTATCTCCCCCCTTTTAAGAGTATTTTCTTGCTAGTCAACTGCAAGTGTCGTCCCGACTGCAATTGTATGTCTTCAACTTACTAGTGTTTTGTCGAGGAGGAAGTTGCATGTCTGGCACTAGGCGTGCAACTGCAAGGGGCGCCTCCGACTGCAACTGTGTGTCTTCAACGCGATTGCAACTTACTAGTGTTTTTTCGAAGGGGGGAGTTGCATATCTGGCACTAGGCACGCAACTGCAAGCGTCGCCTTCGACTGCAACTGCATGTCTTCAATGCGATTGCAACTTAGTGTTATTTTTGTCAGAGGGTGGAAAACAATTGCATGTCTTGTACTACACATGCAACTGCAAGTGTTGCGCTCGACAACAACTGCAAGTCTTCAACGTGACTGCAACTCTGTGGTGTTTTTGTTCGGGAGGGCGTAGTTGCATATCTGCCACTAGGCATGCAACTGCAAGTGTAGCCCCCGACTGCAACTGCATGTCTTCAACGCGACTACATCTCGGCGGTGTTTTGTTTGAGGGAGGGGGATAATTGAATGTCTACTACTAGTCAAGCAACTGCAAGTGTCGTCCCTGGCTACAACTCGGATACATTTCCTGCTGATGGAGGGATCCCATGTCTGCCACTAGCGTGGAATTGCAAGTATCATCCACACAATTACTACTTTTATTACAACTATTATTATTATCATCATCATATTTTTATGCTTAGTTTTTGTTGTTTTTGTATTTTTTTTCTTTTCAAAACACATGGTGAATTTTTTTTAAGAAACATGATGGTTTTTAGGAACAAATTTTTCAACACATGTTGAATAATTTTAAGAATAAAAGAGCACTTTTTCCAAAACATTATGATAAATGTAAATAAAATGCTTCCATTTTCTTTTTTATAATGAGCCGATAACTAATTTTTCAAAGGAAATAAACATTTAACAGACAACAGAAAAAACAGAAAAAACAAACAAAAACAACAAAAAATGGATGGAAGAAAAATCATCCAAACTTACTACTGGCCCGGCCAGTGTGCCAAACTAGCAGCATCTCCAGAAACTCTCGATAGAGTAAAAAAACGCAGACCAAAAAGCACAGAGCAACCGAGAAAATGACAAATGCATTAGACGCAATAGCAGAGCCGGCCCAACAATAGTAGAAAAGTAGCAGATTAAATGAGAAATTAAAGATGGGCTGGGCTATTGTTGGACGATGTCATCTGACCGAAGTCTCACTCGACTAAGATCTAGACGGACCTATAGGAAAAATGGTTCTGCTTCTATACTACTATCTCCCTTCCTAAATATAAGACCTTTTAGAGATTTCACTATGGACTATATACAGAGTCCGTATATAGTCCATAGTGAAATATCTAAAAGGTCTTATATTTAGGAATGAAGGGAGTAACATATTCTCTAGCAGATAAATTAAACCTGATATCATGGACAATAACATTTTTATCATCCGTGTTGATGTCAAGATTTTCTGTTGTAGGATACTCATCTTCTAGATTAAGATTCGTTTATTCCTCTGCAACAACTATTGTTGATTTTTTTTGAAGTGCTTGTTCTCTTACAAACTAATCAATGGATCATTTCTATGATTAGTAGCTAAATACCTGTGTTTTCCTACAGGATAAAACAATATTTGAATAATGGTGGCGTGTTACCGAATGTCCTCAAAGACACGATTAGAGCCCTCGACCTTAAGTAATCACATTAATGACTCAACTTTCAAACTGATTCGACAAAGAAAAATCCCTATTTAAATGGAACTAATTAATTGCACAGGTAATTAACTTGTCTTACTAATTAATTTTAATAGTGGTCTTATTTTCAAATCGATTCGGCTCTCGAATTGCCATGTGATTAATTCAGTGCACTAATTACTTGATTTTTAGATGGATTCGGTGCAGTAAAATCTTAATTTAAATGGAACTAATTAATTGCACA
Source organism: Triticum urartu (assembly GCF_003073215.2). Taxonomy (NCBI): domain Eukaryota; kingdom Viridiplantae; phylum Streptophyta; class Magnoliopsida; order Poales; family Poaceae; genus Triticum; species Triticum urartu. Next base: position 3,572,808 of record NC_053026.1, on the reverse strand, counting down.
AATAATTCACTGTTTGGTGGATTAATTTCTTAATTTCCAAATTGATTCGGTGCTCGGTTTCATATTATTTTCACATTAATGGCCGAACGACTACATACACATCTTTTTTTAATAGTAGAGATTAGAGATCACCATGATCGATTCCTTTTCGTAACAATGTTACTAAATTTGGCAGATAAAAAAGGATTAAGTAGATTAGTGGGCTAAAAACCACTTTAACTAAACTGGCAGGATAAAAAGAGTCGGTGTGGAAGATTTAACCTGAATGGAGGCAATACTATGAGCTTGCGTATAGGCCTGTGCCGATTCTGATAGTACGCCGAGCACATAATAATAGGTTGATATGATATGATTTGATTTGGATATGAGTAGTGGAAGGAAAGAAACGTTTGCATTTTAGTTGAAATTTTCTGAAGATTTGATTTGAATGAGTTAATGTTTGACGTTGTTTTGAGAAAGTGCTGACTTGATTGAGTTAATGCATGCGTCAAATGTGTCGGTCCATATGGGGAAGCAAAAGGCCGCCAACAACCACTTACGAGTTACGGCCGATGACAAATTGACCTCGGCATCCGGCCAGGAACACACATGAGTATGAGTACGAAAACCAAGGCCTCACCTGAACAGGGAATTCGCCATTGGAGCTGCTAGCCATATTACTAGTCGTTCAAACGGACAGCGATATGGATTGAAGGGAGTAATAACTCTATGAATTTCGCCTTTCGCTGAGACTAGACATATTATTATCACTTCCAAACATAACTATGCGACTCCAGGATACAAAGTGCCCAATTATTAAATCAACACTTCAAGTGCACTTGGCATAGTAAATGTCTATCCAACTTCTATAAAATGGTGCAAACTTTGCAGTTGCAAAAGCTGAAGACCGTCCCAGCGCACGAGTAATGCGCGAGTTTTCTCTTAGATGCCTCTGCATCCAGATGACAGAGCCGCGCGCAGATAGAATTGGTGCATATGGTCAATATATTGCCCGTTCTCTCACAGATCTCTGTGCATCCCAAATAAATTAAGGGTTAGATATACCATGTTATAATAATAGCAAGACATCAATTGTAACAACATACCATGTTACACTATTGCATAACTGGTAACACATAATATGCATGCCTCAAGGACACATAAAAAAATGCGCGCCAACATCATATTTAAGAAAACTTCTGGTATTACGATCTTGAAATATACTACTACATGTTTTGATAGGTTATTCCTAAAAAATAACCTATTCCATAAGAAACCTACTTCAGAAAAACAATAGCTAGCACATACCTGCACTCATACTGCTTCCTAAGAGCACAAGTATCACCACAAAACAAGCTGTGACAGACTGCTTGTCCATTCTTGAATTCCACACCCGGCGAGGCCCAAGGAATGATATATAATGTTACAGGAGAAGGAACGACGTATCGTATATATAGAGTCAAAGAGAAATAAAACTTCTCCATTAAGACATCTTGACCGCATACCAGCAGGTGGTCCACACTGTGGTCAAAGGGATAGATGATGTCAAGGTTCAACAAGTCATCAATTGACCTCTAGAAAAAGACATAATAAAGTGCATGCAACAAATATTATGACCAAAGAAAAAACAGTTGTTTTGACTCACATCACAGTTAATCTACTCCATCCATTCCTAAATATAAGTATTTTTAGAGGTTCCAATATGGACCACATACGGTGCAAAATAAGTGAATCTACACTCTAAACTATGTCTATATACATCTATATGTAATCCATATTAAAATCTCTATTAGGACTTATATTAGGAATGGAGGCAGTATTATATTTTTAAATTACTAGTGACTAACCACATAAAAGAGAATTCTGATGGAATATCTCAAGAAAAAATCGCTCACCCCTCAAAGAAAAATGTGAGAGAAGAGAGAAATCGCTCGACACAAGAACGAATGGGGGCTGGTCGAAAGATAGAGTATGCGGCGGCCGCTCGATTCAGGCGAAGCGGGCGACCTGCAGTGGGATCCAGCCTACGCTGGCTAGCGCGAGGGGATGAGCATGAGTGGAAGCGACTGATGCGAGTGAAGGGGAGGGGAGGGGGGGGGGAGGGGGCTGGTCGCTTGGGTTCATCCTTATCGTTCAGACAAGGAGTAAATCAACAATTTCTACGTGCAATTTAATAATTGGAAAGGAAGTGTACCACACATCAAGATGACAACGGGGACGAAACCCATCGAGTTTTGCTTTTCCAAACCCGTCCCCACGAGAAAATCGCAAGCCCGTCCCCGTTCCCGTGCACGGGGGCAGTTTTTGCCCGCCCCCTAAGCCCATCGGGTTTACAAAACCCACGGGGACCCGTCCCCGCGAGTAGTCAGTGAAAACCTCAGCTTTTGATAGAAAAAATGAGCATATTACAACAATAGCAGCAGGAAAAATCAGCATATTAAGCAACAAACATAGTATATTTGCAGCAGCAACATAAGAGCATCTCCAGCCGCGCCCCCAACAGGCCCCCCAGGGCGACTTTTTTCACGCCGGCACCGAAAAAAACCCGCAGTCGCGCCCCCAAGATGCCGAAATCCGCCGACTCGGCCCGTTTTGGGCCCAATGATCCCAGGCCGAACCAAGCACACTGAGGGGGGGGGGGCGCTCAGGGGCTCCGGCGGAAGGGAAACCCACGTCTGGGCCACACTGTCAGGCCAAAAGTCAAGACAATCGTCCAGATTCGCCCACCCCCGCGCGCCCTGCCGCCACCCTGCCGATCCCGGTGCTGCCCACCGCCGCTAGATAGGCCATTCTCCGCCGGAAAAGAGAGATGGTTTCACCGTGGAAACCTCTCCACCACCTTCCTTGGGCGAGTTTTTCGGCGCTCCAGCCGCGCAGGGCGGGATACCGGCGGCTGTGCGCCCACCACGCCCGCCAGGTGTTTGACGATTGGTCTGCCCGGCGATGGACTCGGACGAGGAGGAGGCTCTTGTGGCGCTGCTGGAGGAGGAAGCCGATGCCGACGTCCAGGACGAAGAGCATCTCATGGTCCTCGCCGGCCAGGCCGGCCTGCTCGCGAGCAATGCAAAGTCGCGGCGAGCTGGTGATGACCCACAAGTATAGGGGTTCTATCGTAGTCCTTTCGATAAGTAAGAGTGTCGAACCCAACGAGGAGCAAAAGGAAATGATAATCGGTTTTCAGCAAGGTATTCTCTGCAAGCACTGAAATTATAGGTAACAGGTAGTTTTATGATAAGATAATTGGTAACGAGCAACAAGTAACAAAAGTAAATAAAGTGCAGCAAGGTGGGTCAATCCTTTTTGTAGCAAAGGACAAGCCTGGACAAGTTCTTATATAATGTAAAGCGCTCCCGAGGACACATGGGAATATCGTCAAGCTAGGTTTCATCACGTTCATATGATTCGCGTTCGGTACTTTGATAATTTGGCATGTGGGTGGACCGGTGCTTGGGTATTGTCCTTACTTGGACAAGCATCCCACTTATGATTAACCTCTATTGCAAGCATCCGCAACTACAACAAAAGTATTAAGGTAAACCTAACCATAGCATGAAACATATGGATCCAAATCAGCCCCTTACGAAGCAACGCATAAACAAGGGTTTAAGCTTCCGTCACTCTAGCAACCCATCATCTACTTATTACTTCCCAATGCCTTCCTCTAGGCCCAAATAATGGTGAAGTGTCATGTAGTCGACGTTCACATAACACCACTAGAGGAGAGATAACATACATCTCATCAAAATATCTAACGAATACCAAATTCACATGACTACTAATAGCAAGACTTCTCCCATGTCCTCAGGAACAAACGTAACTACTCACAAAGCATATTCATGTTCATAATCAGAGGGGTATTAATATGCATATAGGATCTGAACATATGATCTTCCACCAAATAAACCAACTAGCATCAACTACAAGGAGTAATTAACACTACTAGCAACCCACATGTACCAATCCCGGACTTGGAGACAAGAATTGGATACAAGAGATGAACTAGGGTTTTGAGAGGAGATGGTGCTGGTGAAGATGTTGATGGAGATTGCCCTCTCCCGATGAGAGGAGCATTGGTGATAACGATGGTGATGACCCCCCCCCCCCCGGGGGGAAGTTTCCCCAGCAGAACAGCTCCGCCAGAGCCCTAGATTGGTTCCGCCAAGGTTCCGCCTCGTGGCGGCGGAGTCTCGTCCGGGAAGATGGCTTATGATTTTTTTTCTCATCGAAAGACTCCATATAGCAGAAGATGGCCATCGGAGGGCCACCAGGGGGCCCATGAGGTAGGGGGGCGCCCAGCGGGGTAGGGCGTGCCCCCCACCCTCGTGGGCAGGGTGTGGCCCCCCTAGTGAACTTCTTGCGCTTAGTATTTATTATATATTCTGAAAATGTCTTCCGTGAAGTTTCAGGACTTTTGGAGCTGTGCAGAATAGGTCTCTAATATTTGCTCCTTTTCCAGCCCAGAATCCCAGCTGCCGGCATTCTCCCTCTTTATGTAAACCTTGTAAAATAAGAGAGAATATGCATAAGTATTCTGACATAATGTGTAATAACATCCCATAATGCAATAAATATTGATATAAAAGCATGATGCAAAATGGACGTATCAACTCCCCCAAGCTTAGACCTCGCTTGTCCTCAAGCGAAAGCCGAAATCGAAAAATATGTCCACATGTTTAGAGATAGAGGTGTCGATAAAATAAAATACGGACATGAGGGCATCATGATCATTCTTAGAATAGCAACTTATATAATTCTTGTCATATGATCTCTTATGCTAAAGTAACAATTCAGTCACAATTTCAAGTATGAATCATAAACTTCATTGAAAACTAACAAACTATTATCTCAGTCATTGGAGCAATTGCAATTTATCATAACATAGGAAAGAGTCAATATAAGAGCTTTTCAGCAAGTCCACATACTCAACTATCATATAGTCTTTCACAATTGCTAACACTCGCGCAATACTTATGGGTATGGAGTTTTAGTCGGACACAGAGAAAGATAGGGGCTTATAGTTTTGTCTCCCAATGTTTTACCTCAAGGGTAATGTCAACAATAATAGTTCATGAAAACTCACATCCAGTTAGCCATATATACAAGGATCTTTCCAACATGTTGTGCTTGCCAAAAGATAAAATGTAAAAAGGAAGGGTGAAGATCACCATGATTCTTATGTAAGGCAGGAGATAAAAGTAAAAGATAGGCCCTTCGCAGAGGGAAACACAGTTTGTCATGCGCTTTTATGGTTGGATGCACAAAATCTTAATGTGAAAGAGCATCACTTTATATTGCCACTTGTGATATGGACCTTTATTATGCAGTCTGTCGCTTTTATTTCTTCCATATCACACGATCGTATAAAGCTCATTTTCTCCCACACTAATAAGTCGTACATATTTAGAGAGCAATTTTTATTGCTTACACCGATGACAACTTACTTGGAGGACCTTACTCAATCCATAGGTAGGTATGGTGGACTCTCATGGCAAAACTGGTTTAAGGGTGTTTGGAAGCACAAGTAGTATCTCTACTTGGTGCGATGAATTTGGCTAGCGTGAGGGGGGAAGGCAAGCTCAATCATGTTGGATGATCCATGACAATATAATTTATCTCAGATGTAGGAAAACATAACCCATTACGTTGTCTTCCTTGTCCAACGCCAATTCTTTAGCATGTCATATTTTAATGAGTGCTCACAATCATAAAAGATGTCCAAGATAGTATATTTATATGTGAAGACCTCTCTTTCTTTATTACTACCTATTAATTGCAACGATGACCAAAACTATGTTTGTCAACTCTCAGCAACTTTTAATCATCATACTCTTTCTATGTGAGCTCATTACTCTCCATAAGATCCATATGATCTCTTCTATTACTTTTATTCTTTCTCTTTTCTTTTATTCACTCAAGATCATGGCAAAATAATCAAGCCCTTGACTCAACACTAATCTTTATTATATAGCTCACGGACTCGATTACATAGAAGGATCATAAAGCAAAACTCACAACTAGATCATACTAAAAGCTTTATACTACTAGATTAAGATATTACCAAAAGGATCAAACTAAGAAAAATGGTAAAGATAAAAGTGATGGTGATACGATATCGGGGCACTCCCCCAAGCTTGGCAGTTGCCAAGGGGAGTGCCCATACCCATGTGATTATGTCTCCTTTATTGGTGAAGAAGTTGACGGTTTGTTGATGGCGTAGCCTTGTCGTCCTTCTTCCAAGGCATAGGCTCACCATCATAGAAGGATGATCGAGTCTCCTAAAACCTCAAATCTACAGCCAAACTCATCCTCTTGAATCTATATTCATACTCATAGTTTTGATTTTGCAGGTCATAGATCTGGGCTTGGAGGTGCTCGATTTTCTCATGAAGCTTGAAGATGGTGTTGGGGAACGTAGTAATTTCAAAAAAATTCCTACGCACATGCAAGATCATGGTGATGCATAGCAATGAGAGGGGAGAGTGTTGTCGACGTACCCTCGTAGACCGAAAGCGGAAGCGTTAGCACAACGCGGTTGATGTAGTCGTACGTCTTCACGGCCCGACCGATCAAGCACCGAAACTACGGCACCTCCGAGTTCTAGCACACGTTCAGCTCGATGACGATCCCCGGACTCTGATCCAGCAGAATGTTGGGGAAGAGTTCCATCAGCACGACGATGTGGTGACGATCTTGATGTTCTACCGTCGCAGGGCTTCGCCTAAGCATTGCTACAATATTATCGAGGATTATGGTGGAAGGGGGCACCGCACACGGCTAAGAGATCAATGATCAATTGTTGTGTCTTTGGGGTGCCCCCCGCACCCGTATATAAAGAAGCAAGGGAGGAGGAGGCCGGCCTAGGAGGGGGCGCGCCAAGTGTGGAGTCCTACTAGGACTCCCTAGTCCCAGTAGGATTCCACCTCCCATATGGAATAGGAAAAGAGGAAGGGAAAAGGAGAAGGAAGGAAGGGGGCGCCCCCCTTCCCTAGTCCAATTCGGACCAGACCAAGGGGAGGGGTGCGGCCACCCTTGAGGCCCTTTTTCTTCTTTCCCGTATGGCCCAATAAGGCCCAATACGTATTCCCGTAACTCTCCGGTACTCCAAAAAATACCCGAATCACTCGGAACCTTTCCGACGTCTGAATATAGTCGTCCAATATATCGATCTTTACGTATCGACCATTTCGAGACTCCTCGTCATGTCCCCGATCTCATCCGGGACTCCGAACTCCTTCGGTACATCAAAACTCATAAACTCATAATATAACTGTCATTGAAACCTTAAGCGTGCGGACCCTATGGGTTCGAGAACAATATAGACATGACCGAGACACGTCTCCGGTCAATAACCAATAGCGGAACCTGGATGCTCATATTGGCTCCCACATATTCTACGAAGATCTTTATCGGTCAGACCGCATAACAACATACGTTGTTCCCTTTGTCATCGGTATGTTACTTGCCCGAGATTCGATCATCGGTATCTCAATACCTAGTTCAATCTCGTTACCGGCAAGTCTCTTTACTCGTTCCGTAACACATCATCCCACAACTAACTCATTAGTTGCAATGCTTGCAAGGCTTTAAGTGATGTGCATTACCGAGAGGGCCCAGAGATACCTCTCCAACAATCAGAGTGACAAATCCTAATCTCGAAATACGCCAACCCAACAAGTACCTTTGGAGACACCTGTAGAGCACCTTTATAATCACCCAGTTACGTTGTAACGTTTGGTAGCACACAAAGTGTTCCTCCGGTAAACGGGAGTTGCATAATCTCATAGTCATAGGAACATGTATAAGTCATGAAGAAAGCAATAGCAACAAACTAAACGATCAAGTGCTAAGCTAACGAAATGGGTCAAGTCAATCACATCATTCTCCTAATGATGTGATCTCGTTAATCAAATGACAACTCATGTCTATGGTTAGGAAACATAACCATCTTTGATCAACGAGCTAGTTAAGTAGAGGCATACTAGTGACACTCTGTTTGTCTATGTATTCACACATGTATTATGTTTCCGGTTAATACAATTCTAGCATGAATAATAAACATTTATCATGTTATAAGGAAATAAATAATAACTTTATTATTGCATCTAGGGCATATTTCCTTCAGTCTCCCACTTGCACTAGAGTCAATAATCTAGTTCACATCGCCATGTGATTTAACATCAATAGTTCACATCACCATGTGATTAACACACATAGTTCACATCGACATGTGATCAACACCCAAAGGGTTTACTAGAGTCAATAATCTAGTTCACATCGCTATGTGATTAACACCCAAAGAATACTGAGGTGTGATCATGTTTTTCTTGTGAGAGAAGTTTAGTTAACGGGTCTGCCACATTCAGATCCATAAGTATTTTGCAAATTTCTATGTCAACAATGCTCTGCATGGAGCTACTCTAGCTAATTGCTCCCACTTTCAATATGTATTCAGATTGAGACTTAGAGTCATCTGGATCAGTGTCAAAACTTGCATCGACGTAACCTTTACGATGAACCTTTTGTCACCTCCATAATCGAGAAACATATCCTTATTCCATTAAGGATAATTTTGACCAATGTCCAGTGATCTACTCCTAGATCACTATTGTACTCCCTTGCCAAACTCAGGGCAGGGTATACAATAGGTCTGGTACATAGCATGACATACTTTATAGAACCTATGGCTGAGGCATAGGGAATGACTTTCATTCTCTCTCTATCTTCTGCCGTGGTCGGGTTTTGAGTCTTACTCAACTTCACACCTTGTAACACAGGCAAGAACTCCTTCTTTGACTGTTCCATTTTGAACTACTTCAAAATCTTGTCAAGGTATGTACTCATTGAAAAACTTATCAAGCGTCTTGATCTATCTCTATAGATCTTGATGCCCAATATGTAAGCAGCTTCACCGAGGTCTTTCTTTGAAAAACTCCTTTCAAACATTCCTTTATTCTTTGCAGAATAATTCTACATTATCTCCGATCAACAATATGTCTTTCACATATACTTATCAGAACTGCTGTAGTGCTCCCACTCACTTTCTTGTAAATCTAGGCTTCACCGCAAGTCTGTATAAAACTATATGCTTTGATCAACTTATCAAAGCATATATTCCAACTCCGAGATGCTTGCACTAGTCCATAGATGGATCGCTGGAGCTTGCATATTTTGTTAGTACCTTTAGGATTGACAAAACCTTCTGGTTGCATCATATACAACTCTTCTTTAATAAATCCATTAAGGAATGCAGTTTTGTTTATCCATTTGCCAGATTTCATAAAATGCGGCAATTGCTAACATGATTCGGACAGACTTAAGCATAGATACGAGTGAGAAACTCTCATCGTAGTCAACACCTTGAACTTGTCGAAAACCTTTTTGCGACAATTCTAGCTTTGTAGATAGTAACACTACTACCAGCGTCCGTCTTCCTCTTGAAGATCCATTTAATCTCAATGGCTTGCCGATCATTGGGCAAGTCAATCAAAGTCCATACTTTGTTCTCATACATGGATCTCATCTCAGATTTCATGGCCTCAAGCCATTTCGCAGAATCCGGGCTCATCATCGCTTCCTCATAGTTCGTAGGTCTCGTCATGGTCAAGTAACATGACCCCCAGAATAGGATTACCGTACCACTCTGGTGCGGCTCTCACTCTGGTTTACCTACGAGGTTCGGTAGTAACTTGATCTGAAGTTACATGATCATCATCATTAGCTTCCTCACTAATTGGTGTAGTAGTCACAGGAACATATTTCTGTGATGAACTACTTTCCAATAAGGGAGCAGGTACAGTTACCTCATCAAGTTCTACTTTCCTCCCACTCACTTCTTTCGAGAGAAACTCCTTCTCTAGAAAGGATCCATTCTCAGCAACGAATATCTTGCCTTCGGATCTGTGATAGAAGGTGTACCCAACATTTTCTTTTGGGTATCCTATGAAGACGCACTTCTCTGATTTGGGTTTGAGCTTATCAGGTTGAAACTTTTTCACATAAGCATTGCAACCTCAAACTTTAAGAAACGACAGCTTAGGTTTCTTGCCAAACCATAGTTCATACGGTGTCGTCTCAATGGATTTAGATGGTGCCCTATTTAATGTGAATGTAGCTATCTCTAATGCATAACCCCAAAACGATAGTGGTAAATCGGTAAGAGACATCATAGATCGCACCATATCTAATAAAGTACGGTTACGATGTTCGGGCACACCATTACACTGTGGTGTTCCAGGTGGCATGATTTTGTGAAACTATTCCACATTGTTTTAATTGAAGACCAAACTCGTAGCTCAAATATTTGTCTCGGCGATCAGATCGTAGAAACTTTATTTTCTTGTCACAATGACTTTCCACTTCACTCTGAAGTTCTTTGAACTTTTCAAATGTTTCAGACTTATGTTTCATCAAGTAGATATACTCATATCTGCTGAAATCATCTGTGAAGATTAGAAAATAATGATACATACCGTGAGCCTCAATATTCATCAGACCACATACATCAGTATGTATGATTTCCAACAAATCTGTTGCTCGCTTCATTGTTCCGGAGAACGGAGTCTTAGTCATCTTTCCCATGAGGCATGGTTCGCAAGCATCAAGTGATTCATAATCAAGTGATTCCAAAAGTCCATCAGCATGGAGTTTCTTCATGCGCTTTACACCAATATGACCTAAACGGCAGTGCCACAAATAAGTTGCACTATCATTATTAACTTTGCATCTTTTGGTTTCAATATTATGAATATGTGTATCACTACGATCGAGATCCAACGAACCATTTTCATTGGGTGTGTAACCATATAAGGTTTTATTCATGTAAATAGAACAACAATTTATTCTCTTACTTAAATGAATAACCGTATTGCAATAAACATGATCAAATCATATTCATGCTCAACGCAAACACCAAATAACACTTATTTAGGTTCAACACTAATCCCGAAAGTATAGGGAGTGTGCGATGATGATCATATCAATCTTGGAACCACTTCCAACACACATCGTCACTTCACCCTTAACTAGTCTCTGTTCATTCTGCAACTCCCGTTTCGAGTTACTACTCTTAGCAACTGAACCAGTATCAAATACCGAGTTGTTGATACGAACACTAGTAAAATACACATCAATAATCTGTATATCAAATATACCTTTGTTCACTTTGCCATCCTTCTTATCCGCCAAATACTTGGGGCAGTTCCGCTTCTAGTGACCAGTCCCTTTATAGTAGAAGCACTTAGTCTCAGGATTAGGACCAGACTTGGGCTTCTTCACTTGAGCAGCAACTTGCTTGCCGTTCTTCTTGAAGTTCCCCTTCTTCCCTTTGCCTTTTTCTTGAAACTGGTGGTCTTGTCTACCATCAACACTTGATATTTTTCTTGATTTCTACCTTCGTTGATTTCAGCATTACGAAGAGCTTGGGAATCGTTTCCGTTATCCCTTGCATATCATAGTTCATCACGAAGTTCTACTAACTTGGTGATGGTGACTAGAGAATTCTATCAATCACTATCTTATCTGGAAGATTAATTCCCACTTGATTCAAGCGATTGTAGTACCCAGACAATCTGAGCACATGCTCACTGCTTGAGCTATTCTCCTCCATCTTTTTAGCTATAGAACTTGTTGGAGACTTCATATCTCTCAACTCGGGTATTTGCTTGTAATATTAACTTCAACTCCTGGAACATCTCATATGGTCCATGACATTCAAAACGTCTTTGAAGTCCCGATTCTAAGCCGTTAAGCATGGTGCACTAAACTATCAAGTAGTCATCATATTGAGCTAGCCAAACGTTCATAACGTCTGCATCTACTCCTGCAATATGTATGTCACCTAGCGGTGCATCAAAGACATAATTCTTCTGTGCAGCAATGAGGATAATCCTCAGATCACAGATCCAATCCGCATCATTGCTACTAACATTTTTCAACATAATTTTTCTCTAGGAACACAATAAACTGGGAGCAACATCGCGAGCTATTGGTCTACGACATAGATATGCTAATACTATCAGGACTAAGTTCATGATAAATTAATGTTCAATTAATCATATTACTTAAGAACTCCCACTTAGACAGACATCCCTCTAATCTTCTAACTAATCACGTGATCCATATCAACTAAACCATGTCCGATCATCACGTGAGATGGAGTAGTTTCAATGGTGAACATCACTATGTTGATCATATCTACTATATGATTCACGCTCGAACTTTCGGTCTCCGTGTTCCGAGGCCATATCTGTTATATGCTAGGCTCGTCAAGTTAAACCTGAGTATTCCGCGTGTGCAACTGTTTTGCACCCGTTGTATTTGAACGTAGAGCCTATTACACCCGATCATCACGTGGTGTCTCAGCACGAAGAACTTTCACAATGGTGCATACTCAGGGAGAACACTTATACTTTGATAATTTAGTGAGGGATCATCTTATAATGCTACTGTGAATCAAAGCAAGATAAGATGCATAAAAGATAAACATCACATGCAATCAATATAAGTGATATGATATGGCCATCATCATCTTGTGCTTGTGATCTCCATCTTCGAAGCACCGTCATGATCACCATCGTCACCGGCGCGACACCTTGATCACCATCGTAGCATCATTGTCGTCTCGCCAATCTTATGCTTCCACGAATATCGCTACCGCTTAGTGATAAAGTAAAGCATTACAGCGCAATTGCATTGCATACAATAAAGCGACAACCATATGGCTCCTGCCAGTTGCCGATAACTCGGTTACAAAACATGATCATCTCATACAATAAAATTTAGCATCATGTCTTGACCATATCACATCACAACATGCCCTGCAAAAACAAGTTAGACGTCCTCTACTTTGTTGTTGCAAGTTTTACGTGGCTGCTACGGGCTTAGCAAGAACTGTTCTTACCTACGCATCAAAACCACAACGATAGTTTGTCAAGTTGGTGTTGTTTTAACCTTCGCAAGGACCGGGCGTAGCCACACTTGGTTCAACTAAAGTTGGAGAAACTGACACCCGCTAGCCACCTGCGTGCAAAGCACGTCAGTAGAACCAGTCTCGCGTAAGCGTACGCGTAATGTCGGTCCGGGCCGCTTCATCCAACAATACCGCCGAACCAAAGTATGACATGATGGTAAGTGTTGGGTTTCGTAGTAATTTCAAAAAAATTTCCTACCCACACGCAAGATCATGTGATGCATAGCAATGAGGGGGAGAGTGTTGTCTACGTACCCAACGCAGACCGACTGCGGAAGCGATGACACAACGTAGAGGAAGTAGTCGTACGTCTTCACGATCCAACCGATCAAGCACCGAAACTACGGCACCTCCGAGTTCGAGCACACGTTCAGCTCGATGACGATCCCCGGACTCTGATCCAGCAAAGTGTCGGGGAAGAGTTCCGTCAGCACGACGGCGTGGTGACGATCTTGATGAACTACAGCAGCAGGGCTTCGCCTAAACTCCGCTACAGTATTATCGAGGAATATGGTGGCAGGGGGCACCGCACACGGCTAAGGAATAGATCACGTGGATCAACTTCTGTGTCTAGAGGTGCCCCCTGCCTCTGTATATAAAGGAGTAGAGGGGGGGAGGCTGGCCGGCCAAGCTTGATGCGCCAGGAGAGTCCTACTCCCTCTGGGAGTAGGATTCCCCCCCCCCCAATCCTAGTTGGAATAGGATTCGCGGAGGGGGAAAAGAGGAGGAGGGGGCCGGCCACCTCTCCTAGTCCTAATAGGACTAGGGGAAGGGGGGAGGCGCGCAGCCCATCTAGGGCAGCCCCTTCTCTTTTCCACTAAGGCTCACTATGGTCCATATAGCTCCCGGGGGGTTCCGGTAACCCTCCCGGTACTCCGGTAAAATCCCGATTTCACCCGGAACACTTCCGATATCCAAATATAGGCTTCCAATATATCAATCTTTACGTCTCGACCATTTCGAGACTCCTCGTCATGTCCGTGATCACATCCGGGACTCTGAACAACCTTCGGTACATCAAAATGCATAAACTCATAATATAACTGTCATCGTAACCTTAAGCGTGCGGACCCTACGGGTTCGAGAACAATGTAGACATGACCGAGACACGTCTCCGATCAATAACCAATAGCGGGACCTAGATGCCCATATTGGCTCCTACATATTCTACGAAGATCTTTATCGGTCAGACCGCATAACAACATACGTTGTTCCCTTTGTCATCGGTATGTTACTTGCCCGAGATTCGATCGTCGGTATCCAATACCTAGTTCAATCTCGTTACCGGCAAGTCTCTTCACTCGTTCCGTAATACATCATCTCACAACTAACATATTAGTTGTAATGCTTGCAAGGCTTACGTGATGTGTATTACCGAGAGGGCCCAGAGATACCTCTCCGACAATCGGAGTGACAAATCCTAATCTCGAAATACGCCAACCCAACATCTACCTTTGGAGACACCTGTAATGCTCCTTTATAATCACCCAGTTACGTTGTGACGTTTGGTAGCACCCAAAGTGTTCCTCCGGTAAACGGGAGTTGCATAATCTCATAGTCATAGGAACATGTATAAGTCATGAAGAAAGCAATAGCAACATACTAAACGATCGGGTGCTAAGCTAATGGAATGGGTCATGTCAATCAGATCATTCAACTAATGATGTGACCTCGTTAATCAAATAACAACTCATTGTTCATGGTCAGGAAACATAACCATCTTTGATTAACGAGCTAGTCAAGTAGAGGCATACTAGTGACACTTTGTTTGTCTATGTATTCACACATGTACTATGTTTCCGGTTAATACAATTCTAGCATGAATAATAGACATTTATCATGATTATAAGGAAATAAATAACAACTTTATTATTGCCTCTAGGGCATATTTCCTTCAGTAAGCAGTATGACTTATATCGCCCACAACTCACTTGTGTTCTACTCGTGCACAACATCTACGCATAAAACCTAGGCTCGGATGCCACTGTTGGGGAACGTAGTAATTTCAAAAAATTTCCTACGCACACGCAAGATCATGGTGATGAATAGCAACGAGAGGGGCGAGTGTTGTCTACATACCCTCGTAGACCGGAAGCGGAAGCGTTAGCACAACGCGGTTGATGTAGTCGTACGTCTTCACGGCCCGACCGATCAAGCACTGAAACTACGGCACCTCCGAGTTCTAGCACACGTTCAGCTCGATGACGATCCCCGGACTCCGATCCAGCAGAATGTCGGGGAAGAGTTCCGTCAGCACGACGGCATGGTGACGATCTTGATGTTCTACTGTCGCAGGGCTTCGCCTAAGCACCGCTACAATATTATCGAGGATTATGATGGAAGGGGGCACCGCACACGGCTAAGAGATCAATGATCAATTGTTGTGTCTTTGGGGTGCCCCCCTGCACCCGTATATAAAGGAGCAAGGGAGGAGGAGGCCGGCCCTAGGAGGGGGCGCGCCAAGTGTGGAGTCCTACTAGGACTCCCTAGTCCTAGTAGGATTCCACCTCCCATATGGAATAGGAAAAGAGGAAGGGAAAAGGAGAAGGAAGGAAGGGGGTGCCCCCCTTCCCTAGTCCAATTCGGACCAGACCAAGGGGAGGGGTGCGGCCACCCTTGGGGCCCTTTTCCTTCTTTCCCGTATGGCCCAATAAGGCCCAATACGTATTCCCGTAACTCTCCGGTACTCCGAAAAATACCCGAATCACTCGGAACCTTTCCGATATCCGAATATAGTCATCCAATATATCGATCTTTATGTCTCGACCATTTCGAGACTCCTCGTCATGTCCCCGATCTCATCTGGGACTCCGAACTCCTTAGGTACATCAAAACTCATAAACTCATAATATAACTGTCATCGAAACCTTAAGCGTGCGGACCCTACGGGTTCGAGAACAATGTAGACATGACCGAGACACGTCTCCGGTCAATAACCAATAGCGGAACTTGGATGCTCATATTGGCTCCCACATATTCTACGAAGATCTTTATCGGTCAGACCGCATAACAACATACGTTGTTCCCTTTGTCATCGGTATGTTACTTGCCCGAGATTCGATCGTCGGTATCTCAATACCTAGTTCAATCTCGTTACCGGCAAGTCTCTTTACTCGTTCCGTAACACATCATCCCGCAACTAACTCATTAGTTGCAATGCTTGCAAGGCTTTAAGTGATGTGCATTACCGAGAGGGCCCAGAGATACCTCTCCGACAATCGGAGTGACAAATCCTAATCTCGAAATACGCCAACCCAACAAGTACCTTCGGAGACACCTGTAGAGCACCTTTGTAAACGGGAGTTGCATAATCTCATAGTCATAGGAACATGTATAAGTCATGAATAAAGCAATAGCAACAAACTAAACGATCAAGTGCTAAGCTAACGGAATGGGTCAAGTCAATCACATCATTCTCCTGATGATGTGATCTCGTTAATCAAATGACAACTCATGTTTATGATTAGGAAACATAACCATCTTTGATCAACGAGCTAGTCAAGTAGAGGCATACTAGTGACACTCTGTTTGTCTATGTATTCACACATGTATTATGTTTCCGGTTAATACAATTCTAGCATGAATAATAAACATTTATCATGATATAAGGAAATAAATAATAACTTTATTATTGCCTCTAGGGCATATTTCCTTCATATGGCCTCCCCAATGTCCCTGACGTCCAGCTTGTGGTTGTTGGTGAACTCCGTGATCATAATGTGATTGGAATCAAGTCCACGCTCCACCATCTCCTGACACTTGAAAACTTCTTGCTCCAATGCCTCGAGCCTTGCCTCCGTGCTTCCGGTCTTCCTTGGTCCCTCAGCATCGCGGATGTGCAACAACCCCTCACGCATCTCAATGGTTTGAGGGTATTGCGGCACTTCTATGAGGTAGGGCTTGATGACCTTCTTGAAGAACTGGTCCTTGGGGGCACTTGAAGACGACATGATGACCTGGATCTGTCAGAAAAACAGCTCGAAACAAAGACAGGAGATTTTTGCGTGATGCGGTGGTCAAAACCTTCGGGAGGTTATATAATGAATTTTTACTGACCAAAATACGTGTCGTGTAAGAAAACGGAGTCCGGAGAGCACACGAGGTGCCCACGAGGTAGGGGGGCGCGCCCAGGGGGTAGTGCGCGCCCTCCGCCCTCGTGGAGCCCTCGTGTCCTTCCCGGACTGCTTCTTATTTTTCTATTTTTCTAGATATTCCAAAACGGAAGAAAATTGCCATTAGAACTGTTTTGGAGTCGGTTTACTTACCGTACCACATACCTATTCCTTTTCGGAGTCTGAAACGTTCCGGAAAGTGCCCTTATGTATTCCTCCAGGGTTACGGTTTCAATAACATTGGTTTGAACATTTATAGGATTACCTGAGATATAATGTTTAATTCTTTGACCGTTCACCACCTTCGGATTTGTGTCTTCGAATTTGTTGATTTTTATGGCACCGGAACGACAGACCTCCTCGATAACGTAAGGACCTTCCCATTTAGAGAGAAGTTTTCCTGCAAAAAATCTTAAACGAGAGTTGTATAGCAATACATAATCACCTACATTAAACTCACGCTTTTGTATTCTTTTTTCATGCCATATTTTAACTTTTTCTTTAAATAATTTGGCATTCTCATAGGCTTGGGTTCTCCATTCATCAAGTGAGCTAATGTCAAATAACCTCTTCTCACCGGCAAGTTTGAAATCATAATTGAGCTCTTTAATAGCCCAATAAGCCTTATGTTCTAGTTCGAGAGGTAAGTGACATGCTTTTCCATAAACCATTTTATACGGAGACATACCCATAGGATTTTATATGCAGTTCTATAGGCTCATAATGCATCATCAAGTTTCTTGGACCAATTCTTTCTAGATCTATTAACAGTCTTTTGCAAAATTAATTTGATTTCTCTGTTGCTCAATTCTACTTGACCACTAGACTGTGGGTGATAAGGAGATGCAATTCTATGATTAACATCATATTTAGCAAGCATTTTACGGAAAGCACCATGAATAAAATGTGAACCACCATCAGTCATTAAATATCTAGGGACTCCAAACCTTGGAAAAATAACTTCTTTAATCATTTTAATGGAAGTGTTATGATCAGCACTACTAGTTGGAATAGCTTCTACCCACTTAGTAACGTAATCAACAGCAACTAAAATATGTGTATATCCATTAGAGGCAGGAAAAGGTCCCATATAATCAAAGCCCCAAACATCAAATGGTTCAATAACAAGCGAATAATTCATAGGCATTTCTTGACGTCTACTAATATTACCAATTCTTTGATATTCATCACAAGATAAGACAAACTTACGTGCATCCTTGAAGAGAGTAGGCCAATAAAAACCGGATTGCAATACCTTATCTGCAGTTCTATCTCCAGCATGGCGTCCTCCATAAGCCTCGGAGTGACACTTGCGTAGGATCTGTTCCTGTTCATGCTCAGGTACACAACGTCTAATAACATCATTTACTCCTTCTCTATAAAGATGTGGGTCATCCCAAAAGTAATGTCTCAAATCATAAAAGAACATTTTCTTTTGCTGGTATGTGAATCTAGGTGGTATAAATTTAGCAACAATGTAATTAGCATAATCAGCATACCATGGAGCAGTATGAGAAGCATTTATGACATTTAGTTGTTCATCAGGAAAGCTATCATCAATAGGTAGTGGGTCATCAAGCACATTTTCTAACCTAGACAAGTTGTCTGCAACGGGGTTCTCAGCTCCCTTTCTATCAATAATATGCAAATCAAATTCTTGTAGAAAGAGAACCCATCTAATAAGTCTAGGTTTAGCAACTTTCTTTTCCATGAGATATTTAATAGCAGCATGATCAGTGTGGATAGTTACTTTAGAATCAACAATATAAGGTCTGAACTTATCACAAGCAAATACATCTGCTAAGAATTCGTTTTCAGTAGTAGCATAATTTCTCTGAGCATTGTCTAGAGTTTTACTAGCATATTGAATAACATTTAATTTCTTATCAACTCTTTGCCCTAGAACAGCACCTACAACATAATCACTAGCATCACACATAATTTCAAAGGGTAAATTCCAATCAGGTGGCTGAACAATAGGTGCAGAGATCAATGCTTTCTTAAGTATTTCAAATGCTTCTACACAATCATCATCAAAAACAAATGGTATATCTTTTTGTAATAAATTAGTCAGAGGCCAAGAAATTTTTGAGAAGTCCTTAATGAACCGCCTATAAAAACCGGCATGACCAAGGAAACTTCTTATACCTTTGATGTCCTTGGGACATGGCATCTTTTCAATAGCATCAACTTTGGCTTTATCAACTTCAATACCTCTTTCAGAAACTTTATGCCCCAAGACAATACCTTCATTAACCATAAAGTGGCACATTTCCCAATTCAAGACAAGATTAGTTTCTTCACATCTCTACAAAACTCGGTCAAGGTTGCTTAAGCAATCATCAAAAGAGGATCCATAGACGGAAAAATCGTCCATGAACACCTCACAAATCTTTTCACAAAAATCAGAGAATATAGCCATCATGCATCTTTGAAAGGTAGCAGGTGCATTACATAAACCAAAAGGCATACGTCTATAAGCAAAAGTACCAAAAGGGCAAGTGAAAGTAGTCTCTTATTGATCATTGGCTGACACAGGTATTTGAAAGAAACCAGAATAACCATCTAGAAAGCAAAAATGAGTATGTTTGGATAATCTTTCTAGCATTTGATCGATAAAAGGTAAGGGGTAATGATCCTTTTTAGTAGCTTTATTTAATTTGCGAAAATCAATTACCATCCTATAATATGTAATAATTCTTTGCGGGATCAACTCATCTTTATCATTAGGAACGACATTACTACCTCCCTTCTTAGGGACACAATGGACATGACTTACCCACTGACTATCAGCAACGGGATAAATTATACCTGCCTCAAGAAGCTTTAGTATTTCCTTTCTTACCACTTCCTTCATCTTAGGATTCAGCCGTCGTTGATGATCACGAACTGGTTTGGCATCTTCCTCCAAATTTATTTTGTGTTGACATAGAGTGAGACTAATTAATGCCCTTAAGATCATCGAGAGTATATCCAATAGCAGCATGGTGCTTCTTCAGAGTTTTCAATAATCTCTCTTCTTCATGCTCTGAAAGTTTAGCACTAATAATAACAGGATATATCTTTTTCTTATCAAGATAAGCATATTTAAGAGTATCAGGTAACGGTTTAAGCTCAAACACGGGATCACCCTTGGGTGGAGGAGGATCCCCTAGGAATTCAACAGGCAAATTGTGTTTCAGGATGGGTTCCTGTTTAAAGAATACTTCATCTATTTCCCTTCTTTCATTCATAAACATATCATTTTCATGGTCTAGCAAATATTGTTCTAAAGGATCACTAGGAGGTACGGCAATAGAAGCAAGACCAATAATTTCATCTTCACTAGGCAATTCCTCTTCACGGTGTTGTCTACGAAATTTAAAGAAATTAAACTCATGAGACATATCACCTAAACCAATAGTAACAACATCCTTTTCGCAGTCTATCTTAGCATTAACAGTGTTCAAGAAGGGTCTACCAAATATACTGGGACAAAAGCTATCTTGTGGGGAACCAAGGACAAGAAAATCAGCAGGATATTTAGTTTTCCCACACAAGACTTCAACATCTCTAACAATTCCAATTGGTGAAATAGTATCTCTATTGGCAAGTTTAATTGTGACATCAATATCTTCTATCTCAGCAGGTGCAATATCATGCATAATTTCTTTGTATAAGTCATGAGGTATAGCACTAGCACTGGCACCCATATCACATAAGCCATGATAACAATGATCTCCTATTTTAACAGAAATAACAGGCATGCCTACCAAAGATCTAGGTTTATCTTTAGCACAAGGTTTAGCAATTCTAGCAGTCTCATCACGGAAATGAATAACATGCCCATCAATATTATCAGACAAGAGATCTTTAAAAATAGCAATATTAGGTTCAACTTTAATTTGCTCAGGAGGTGTATAAGTTCTAATATTGCTTTTACGAACCACAGTTGAAGCTTTAGCATGATCTTTTATCCTAACAGGAAAAGGTGGTTTCTCAACATAAGAAGTAGGAACAATAGGATCATTATAAGTGATGGTCTTTTCTTCAACTTTAATAGGTGCATCTACTTTTACTTCTATGGGAGGATGATATTTAAACCACTTATCCCTAGGGAGATCAACATGAGTAGCAAAGGATTCATAGAAAGAAGCTACTATCTCAGAGTCAAGTCCATATTTAGTGCTAAATTTACGAAAAACATCGGTATCCATAAAATATTTAACACAATCAAATTTAGGTGTCATACCTGACTCCTTACCTTCGTCGAGGTCCCAATCTTCAGAGTTGTGTTTAATTCTTTCCAATAAATCCCATTTGAATTCAATAGTCTTCGTCATAAAAGAGCCAGCACAAGAAGTATCGAGCATGGTGCGATTGTTATCAGAAAGCCGAGCATATAAATTTTGAATAATCATTTCTCTCAAGAGCTCGTGATTGGGGCATGAATATACCAGAAATTATATATATAATTGCGATCACGATGAACAAGATGCATAGGATAAAACTTCTGATGAAATTCCAATTTCAATTGTTTGTAGTTCCATGACCCAGTATCATCACATAGCCTATACCATGTCAATGCATCTTCCTTCAAAGATAAAGGGAAGACCTTCTTCTTAATAACATCTCCGGGTACTGATACGTCTCCAACGTATCTATAATTTTTGATTGCTCCGTGCTATATTATCTACTGTTTTGGACATTATTGGGCTTTATTATCCACTTTTATATTATTTTTGGGACTAACCTATTAACCGGAGGCCCAGCCCAGAATTGTTGTTTTTTGCCTGCTTAGGGTTTCGAAGAAAAGGAATATCAAATGGAGTCCAAACGGAATGAAACCTTCGGGAACGTGATTTTCTCAATGAACAAAACCCAGGAGACTTGGACCCTACGTCAAGACACGAAAGAGGAGGCCACGAGATAGGGGGCGCGCCCCCCCCCCCCCCCCCCAGGCGCGCCCTCCACCCTCGTGGGCCCCCTGTTGCTCCACCGACGTACTCCTTCCTCCTATATATACCTACGTACCCCCAAACTATCAGATACGGAGCCAAAACCCTAATTCCACCGCTGCAACTTTCTGTATCCACAAGATTCCATCTTGGGGCCTGTTCCGGAGCTCCGCCGGAGGGGGCATCGATCACGAAGGGCTTCTACATCAACACCATAGCCCCTCCGATGAAGTGTGAGTAGTTCACCTCAGACCTATGGGTCCATAGTTAGTAGCTAGATGGCTTCTTCTCTCTTTTTGGATCTCAATACAATGTTCTCCCCCTCTCTTGTGGAGATCTATTCGATGTAATCTTCTTTTTGTGGTGTGTTTGTTGAGACCGATGAATTGCGGGTTTATGATCAAGTCTATCTATGAACAATATTTGAATCTTCTCTGAATTATTTTATGTATGATTGGTTATCTTTGCAAGTCTCTTCGAATTATCAGTTTGATTTGGCCTACTAGATTGATCTTTCTTGCAATGGGAGAAGTGCTTAGCTTTGTGTTCAATCTTGCGGTGTCCTTTCCCAGTGACAGTAGGGGCAGCAAGGCACGTATTGTATTGTTGCCATCGAGGATAACAAGATGGGGGTTTCATCATATTGCATGAGTTTATCCCTCTACATCATGTCATCTTGCTTAAGGCGTTACTCTGTTTTCATAAACTTAATACTCTAGATGCATGCTGGATAGCGGTCGATGAGTGGAGTAATAGTAGTAGATGCAGGTAGGAGTCGGTCTACTTGTCTCGGACGTGATGCCTATATAAATGATCATACCTAGATATTCTCATAACTATGCTCAATTCTGTCAATTGCTCAACAGTAATTTGTTCACCCACCGTAGAATACTTATGCTCTCGAGAGAAGCCACTAGTGAAACCTATGGCCCCCGGGTCTATCTTCATCATATTAATCTCCCAATAGTTAGTTATTTCCTTTGCTTTTTACTTTGCTTTTATCTTACTTTGCATCTTTATCACAAAAATACCAAAAATATTATCTTATCATATCTATAAGATCTCACTCTCGTAAGTGGCCGTGTAGGGATTGACAACCCCTTATCGCGTTGGTTGCAAGGATTTATTTGTTTTGTGCAGGTGCGAGGGACTCGCGTGTAGCCTCCTACTGGATTGATATCTTGGTTCTCAAAAACTGAGGGAAATACTTACGCTACTTTGCTGCATCATCCCTTCCTCTTCGGGGAAAACCAACGCAGTGCTCAAGAGGTAGCAAGAAGGATTTCTGGCGCCGTTGTCGGGGAGGTCTACGCAAAAGTCAATATACCAAGTACCCATCACATACCCTTATCTCTCGCATTACATTATTTTCCATTTGCCTCTCGTTTTCCTCTCCCCCACTTCACCCTTGCCGTTTTATTCGCCCTCTCTCTCTCTATCCTCCCTCTCTTTCTCTATTTGCCTCTTTTTGCCCGCTTGCTTTTTGTTTGCTTGTGTGTTAGTTTGCTTGTTTGTCATGATGGCTCAAGATAACACTAAATTGTGTGACTTCACCAATACCAACAACAATGATTTTATTAGCACTCCGATTGCTCCTCTTACCGATGCTGAATCTTGTGAAATTAATACTGCTTTGCTGAATCTTGTTATGAAAGATCCGTTTTCAGGCCTTCCTAGTGAAGATGCCGCTACCCATCTAAATAGCTTCGTTGATTTGTGTGATATGCAAAAGAAGAAAGATGTGGATAATGATATTGTTAAATTGAAGCTATTTCCTTCTTCGCTTAGAGATCGTGCTAAAGCTTGGTTTTCGTCTTTGCCTAAAAATAGTATTGATTCATGGAACAAGTGCAAAGATGCTTTTATCTCTAAGTATTTTCCTCCCGCTAAGATCATCTCTCTTGGAAACGATATTATGAATTTTAAGCAACTTGATCATGAACATGTTGCACAAGCTTGGGAGAGAATGAAACTAATGATACGTAATTGCCCTACTCATGGTTTAAAGTGGAGTAAGGTGGCCCAATCCTTTTTGGAGCAAAGAACAAGCCTGGACAAACTCTTATATAGAGAAAAGCGCTCCCGAGGACACATGGGAATATCGTCGAGCTAGTTTTCATCACGCTCATATGATTCGCGTTCGGTACTTTGATAATTTGGTATGTGGGTGGACCGGTGCTTGGGTATTGTCCTTACTTGGACAAGCATCCCACTTATGATTAACCTCTATTGCAAGCATCCGCAACTACAACAAGAGTATTAAGGTAAACCTAACCATAGCATGAAACATATGGATCCAAATCAGCCCCTTACGAAGCAACGCATAAACTAGGGTTTAAGCTTCTGTCACTCTAGCAACCCAGCATCTACTTATTACTTCCCAATGCCTTCCTCTAGGCCCAAATAATGGTGAAGTGTCATGCAGTCGACGTTCACATAACACCAATAGAGGAGAGACAACATACATCTCATCAAAATATCGAACGAATACCAAATTCACATGACTACTAATAGCAAGACTTCTCCCATGTCCTCGGGAACTAACGTAACTACTCACAAAGCATATTCATGTTCATAATCAGAGGGGTATTAATATGCATATAGGATCTGAACATGAATATGCTTTGTGAACACGAGGCGTGGCCCCCTTGGTGGGCAGGGTGTGGCGCCCCCACCCTCGTGGGCAGGGTGTGGCCCCCTTGGTGAACTTCTTGCGCTCAGTATTTATTATATATTCTGAAAATGTCTTCCGTAAAGTTTTAGGACTTTTGGAGCTGTGTAGAATAGGTCTCTAATATTTGCTCCTTTTCCAGCCCAGAATCCCAGCTGCCGGCATTCTCCCTCTTTATGTAAACCTTGTAAAATAAGAGAGAATAGGCATAAATATTGTGACATAATGTGTAATAACAGCCCACAATGCAATAAATATCGATATAAAAGCATGATGCAAAATGGACGTATCAGCTAGCGGCGCCGGTGCAACTTAAAGCAAAGATCTGTCATTGTCTGGAAGACTATTGCATGCTCTACTCTAACTACTTCGCGGACGCTCCACTGCACAATGACAAAGTGTTTTGGCGCCGTTATCGGATGAGCCAAAAGCTTTTTCTCGGGATTGTGAATTCCATCCGGGAGTTCGACAACTACTTCAAGTGCAAGAAGGATTGCATCGGCAAACTTGGATTCACCTCAATCCAGAAGTGCACGACATCTATGAGGATGGTTGCATACGAAGCTCCTGGTGATTCACTCGACGACTATGGGCGCATGGACGAGTCCACGACCATTGAGTATTTCTATGAGGATGGTGGCAGTGTTTGGACCGCAATACTTGCGATCACCCAATAATGCTGAAGACACCGCTCGGATCCTAGCACAGAATGCAGCAAGAGGATTTCCTGGGATGCTTGGAAGCATCGACTGCATGCATTGGAAATGGAAAAACTGTCCATTTGCTTGGCAGGGGATGTACAAAGGCGCCAAAGGCGGTTGCAGTGTGGTACTTGAGGCAGTGGCCATATAGGACCTCTGGATTTGGCACTCCTTTGGTATGCCAGGAACTCACAATGACATCAACGTGCTGCAGTGCTCCCCTGTCTTTGCCAAGCTTGTTGAATGTCATTCTCCTCTAGTGAATTTCGAGGTCAATGGGCAGCACTACAACAAGGGATACTACCTAGCAGATGGCATCTATCTGAGATGGTCTACATTTGTGAAGACTATCTCAAACCTTATGCTAGAAGGCAAGAACTCCCACTTTGCGAAGGTTCAGGAGGCTTGCAGGAAGGATGTCGAGCGGGCATTTGGTGTGCTCCAATCTCGATTTTCTATTGTACGGTACCCCGCTCAGACCTGGTCGAAATATCAAATGTGGGAGATCATGACTTGCTGTGTCATCTTGCACAACATGATCATTGAGAGCGAGCAGGGAGAGCCAGTGTTTGACATGAACCATATTACAGGCAGGGTCCTCTTGCCCAAGTTGATCACCAGCTACCGGCAACCTGGAATCCCTTTCTCAATATGCGTCAGGAGATCCGAGACCCACAGGTGCATCAACAACCGCAGCAGGATATTGTGGAGCACCTATGGAGGCTCAAGGGCAATGCCTAGCTCGACGTGTCATGAAATATCAGTTTTTATTTGTTGAACTATATAGTTTGTATTGAACTATTGGTTGAACTATTTGATTTCTATTAATTTTCTATGATGAACTATGTGATAAAAAATAACTTCCGTTGAATTTGCGCTGAAGCATGACGAATATGTGCTGATTTGTGCCGATAGCGGGCCGATTTTGCACCGAAAGTGGGCTGAAAAACGGGCAAATTTGCGTCAAAATTGGGCCGATATCAGCGCCTGGGGGCGGCGACTGGGAACCGAATCGCCACCAAGCCGATTTTAGTGCCGGCTCTCCCCCAGGCGGCGATTTTTCAATCCCCCTGGGG
This sequence comes from Triticum urartu, assembly GCF_003073215.2. Taxonomy (NCBI): domain Eukaryota; kingdom Viridiplantae; phylum Streptophyta; class Magnoliopsida; order Poales; family Poaceae; genus Triticum; species Triticum urartu. The sequence continues at coordinate 3,546,365 of NC_053026.1, read as the reverse complement.
GGGCAACGGCTAGAGATGCTCTAAGGTAAATAGTAGCAACAAAGGGATAGTATTTCAGCATCAAACATAGTATATTTCAGCATGAAAAAGGAGCATATTTTAGTACAATACAATAGTATGTTTCATCAGCATTTCAACAATAACAGTAGCTAAAAGGAGTATATTTCAGCAACAAACATGAGCAAATTTCAGCCATACATGGTTCAACAAGGTGGGCCTCGAGCTTGGATCAGTACATGGACGTACTCTGAGACGGGTATGTCGGGTTTTGGGTCCGGTACTACTCAAACGGGTTTAAACCCGTCAAACATGTTGGGTTTTATAATGTACCCATTAGTAACCCGTGGGGTTAGAAAGATGCTCGTTCCCGTCCCCTAATAGGGTAAAAACCACAGGGACACGAGTTTCGGAGCTTGTTGCCATCTTGAACCACATGCCGATGGCAGATGGACAGGCCAGGGAGGTAGCCCACCCGTCGAAACAAGCGAGGCTACATCGATTCGGATAGGCAACAAATTATTAAGAGCATTCTGATGCATGCGGCATGTTAGAATTGAGTGGCTGCAAGGCAACCCGATTGTTCCCATAGGTTTGCTCCTTTTACCCGTCCTCCTCCCCTCTGCCGCATGTGCTCTTATGCTTTTTTCAATACGTGCTTATGGAATTATTCTAGCAATACTGGATTAAAGAGTTTGATAGAGGTTTAAGTACAGATAATATACACTGATTTGTTGGATTCTTTCTTTGCTAGGATCCACTGTTAACAGAATTCTATTGCAAATGATTGAGCAAACTCCTTTTTTCTTGATACAGTAAGCATTATTTGGAGAGCCACCATATTGATTCGCCTCAAATACGTACATTCTCCAAGGTGTGGCAGATGGTAATTCTGAAATTCAGGTAACAAATTTTCTTAATTTCCATCTAAAACAAGTTCCCAAAATTCTTAATAGCACCCAGTAAATTTTATATGATATAAGCGCTTTTCTGTGATTTACTTTTGGAGATCCTCCAATAGCATACTTGAGGAAAATTACAACTCTGAATAAATGAAGCGGGTGTGTTCTGTAACTAGCATACTCCAGATGAAATGAGAGACATTGCTAAATGGCGTTTCATTGTGATTCCGAAGCCCATTTTAACACATTCTTTTTGCTGGTTGCAGGTTTAATATGATTACAACATGCACACTTTCTTGAACTGATACCATGATACTTGTGATCACTTACATGTCTACTATTTCGAATTGTGCACACATATTACTTTGTTCAATAAAAAGAATGTAGACATTATTGGTAATAATCTATCCATTCATCGTGCCTTACAACTGTTTTAGGCAGGTTTTGTGACCGGCATATCTGCATGCTATCCATATGTTCAGATTTCCTAGACATAAATCATTACTGGTCGTCTGACAAAAACTAATGCCATGGGCTTCAAATATATCACCTTCAACACCTGAATCAAAGCAACCGCTGCCGACTCCTCTCCATCAGTGCTTGCCAAATGCCAAATGGCTTACTCTTATTTAATAACAATATTTATATTGCTCTCATGCCTTCTTCCATACAAAACATTTATACCGTGCTTTTCTTTCACCAAGTTTTTAATAACGAGAGACTTCAAAAACGAGACTTATAGTGTGATCTTGGATTTTATCTTTCACAACATAATACCTTATGTCTATTGTTTTCGCAGCATTACTCGACTAGTAACATGTTATGTTACTCTAAGCACCTCTCTCCTCATTAAGTACATGCCATATAAGTAAAATTTTCTTGAAATGCGCTATGTTACTACCTAACTTATGACTAATCTTAGACTAGCCACAATGGAGAGTAACACACACTAGTAACATACACGTATCCCTAGACTATGTTACTACTTTCATAGTGGGTAGTAACTTAAGTGTGGTAACATGCAATGATCCATTTATTAAGTTATAGACTCATATTGCATTGGGACATGTGATATTACAGTAACTAGCTAAGTTACTACAACTACCTCTCTCCTCATTAACTCATTGCCACATAAGCAAATTTGCTGAGTTGGACTCGATGTTACTGTTAAAGTTACTCCCACTATGGCTAGTCTTAGGCTAGCCATAGTGGGGGTAACTTAGGTAGTAATTTAACACATTCCAAGACAATTTTATTTATGTGGCAAGTATTTAACAAGAAAAGAGATGCTCGTGATAACATAATATGTTAATGTAACATAGCGCTTTCCAAGACAAAATGAGTCTATGAGCTAATAAATTATGACTAGTCTTAACGAGCAATGCTTTCATTGGGTAACACATGTGTTTAATGTGTAGCGGAGATCGTGGGCGACTGAAGATCCTCGGAACCGACTGAAGATCCTCGCACGAGTAGAGGAAAGTTGCCTGACCGGAGGCCTGACTTGCACTTGAAAGTGACCCTCGTCGGCCGTCCCATGTTTTGTAATCGATCTGCATGGGCCTAGGCCTTTAGCTGTGCCGCATGTCATCGTAGGCCTCCCCGATGGGCAAGTCCCTCGTCAGCCACCAAAATGTGCACCTGGCATGGGTGCTCTGGGCCGGCCCTGTTATTAGTTTCCCTTACTGTTGGTCCGTTTTGCACCGAGAGGATGTTGGACCGATTGGTTTTGAGTCGGTTTTCCAATGAAAGCCGACTACCTTTGGAATTTTTAAGAATGTTCGCGAATCTTTCTTCTTATTGTAGCTGGGCCGGCCCCTTTTTTTACTGACCGCTTTATTTTTGACATTTAACGTTTTCAAATGCTTCATTAACGTTTTTCAGATTTGGTACTTTTTTATTTTTGTATGTTTTGGTTTTATATTTTCTTGGTCGGATTTTTATTTTTCTGTTTTTCTTCCTTTTCTTCATGGTTTTCACTAGTTTTTCCTTTTTTTATTCGTTTTTATTTGTTTGTTTTTCCGTTTGCACTGTTTGTTTTCTTTTCTTGCTTTCTTTGTTTTTCATTTGTTTCTTTCCTTGTTTTCATCTGTTTTTTTCGTGTTTCTTTCTCGGCTTTCTCTACTCCCATTCTTTTGCATTGGTTTTCTTTCATTTTCATTTTCTTTTTTTCGATTTTTTTATTTTTTTTATTTGTGGTTTTATTGGATATCTTCGGTTTTCTTAGTTTCTTTGTCGTTTTTCATAGGTTTCTTTGTTATTCAACACATGTGAACTTTTTTGGTACAAATTCTACACTATTCATATCAATCGATTTTTTTTATATGCATGCTTAAGATTTTGAAATGCATAATTCACATTTTTTGAAAACTTATATTTTTTTTCGGTCTACTTTTTTCCATACACATTGTACATTTTTTGTATGTATCTAATACATGTTTAACACTTTTACAATACAAGGTTAACAATTTTTAAATAAACGGTTAACATTTTTATATACACACGTTTAGTATTTTTCAATAGCTTGATTACATTTTAGAAAATACAATATTAACATTTCTTTAATACATGGTCAATATTTTTCTATACACATTTAACGTTTTCAAATTTTTGATTATCATTTTTCAAATACACGATAAAGAATTTTTGAATACATGGTCAACCTTTTTTCTATACACATTTAATTATTTTTCAAAGTATTTATTAAAAAATTTAAATACTTGTTTAACATTTTTAGTACATTGTCAGCATTTTTCTATACACATTGAACATTTTTCAAACACTTGATTAACATTTTCCAAATACTTTTTAAGATTTTTCAAATACTTGATAAACATTTTTTAAATACATGATCAACTTTTTTCATACACATTATGTTTGTTTTGTATACATGAGAAAGATTTTCTCTATACACATTTAACATTTTCAAATGCTTGGATAACATTTTTTCAAATGTTTTAGGTAAAGTGATTTTGGTAATATATTTATTTGTTGGGAAGTATAAACAAAAGTAGAACAGAAAGAAATAAACAAACATAAAAAACATGCAAAAAACGAGGTTGTGTCGTCTCGTGTGGCTAGGCCGGCCCATCTCGTGCCTGGTGAAGGTTCCCTCGTGAAGCGGGACAATGAGGTGCCCAGTATTGTGGGGCTGTCGCCCTAGAATATGATAAAAAATGCATAGCTCTGTAAGCCCACACAGCCCAATGATCAAAGGTCCACATGCTTAATGTACCGAGTTGGTGAAATAACTTGTTATATGTATGACAAAAATAAGCAATAAAATCCTTTGCAAATATAAATGTAAGAACTTTGCTATTTCTACATAGAACACCATCTAGTTCAATAGTAGCGCATGATTTTCATTTCCCCTTTTTTCTCAAAACACATAGACTCGTGGCTCATGGCTAAAAAACGATCGTGTATAAAACAGGCGAATTTGTTTATTAGTTATAAAGCTATACATGGCAACTTTGTATGGGTAGCTTGTCTACTTTGCCTAGGTAGTTGCTTGATGTGTTCGTTCAATTGTCATAGTCGCGCTTTTTTTTTATTTCATGTAGTTGTTACTCTGTTGGGTCGTCACCAGACTCTCTAGTTTTATCGGTTTTATTTCTGTTGTTTTCCTTTTATGATTATCTTTATTTTCTTCATCGGTTTTTAGGGTTTTAAAATTCTTTTCCTTTTCTTCTCACTGGTTTTCTTTGTTTCTTTCTTGAAGTTTATTATTTTTGTTTCTATTTTCTCTGCATTTCATTGTATCCTTCTCGGTTTTTGCTAGCTTTTTTTCCTTTCTTTTGTCTTCATTTTTTCTTTTCTTTTGTTTGTTTCTAGTTCGTTTTCATTGGTTTTTTTTGTTTTTTTCTTTCTCGGTTTTCATTATTTGGCATTGGTTTTGGTTTTGTTTTCTTTGCTTCTTTTTGTCTCTCTTTGTTCATTCTCGGTTTTTACCATTTTCTCTCTTTTTGCAATGGTTTTCATCTGTTTTTATTTTCCTTTTTTTATTCTCTTATTTTCTTCTTTGTTTCTTTGTCGGTTTTCATCAATTATTTTTTATTCAACACATGACTACTTTTCTCAGTACACAACATATATTTTTAGTGTACATGTGAAACATTTTTGTTGCCACACGTTGAACATTTTTTTAATACACGGTGTATATTTTCCCTTAAAATACAAGTTTTCAACAGTTTTTTGAATACATGGTCAACAGTTTACAAATACATGGTGAACATTTTTTAAATACAGAATTAAAATTTTAAAAATATATATATGTTTTTATGTTAATTTATTTAATGTATGTTGTACATTTTTTTTGTATACGTCAGGAATAGTTTTTATGCACGTTTAACATTTTTTAAATACATGATCAACGTTTTTTCATACACATTGTATATGTTTTGTATACATTATTCGTATACATGGAAACCATTTTTTATTATACACACTTAATGTTTTTAAATTCTTGATTAACATTTTTCAAATACTTGATTTTTTTCAAATGCTTGATTAATATGTTTCAAATATGTGATCAACATTTTTTTTCATACACATTGTATATTGTTTGTATACATTATCTGTATCCATGAGAAACATTTTTTCTATACACATTTAACATTTTTCGAACATTGTCCTACTCTCATTCCACCGGATCAGCACGTCATTGGGCCTGGCTTATAAATGTGAGCCATGCAAAATCCAAAAAATGAGTGGAATGCCCCTCGTGTATTGAGAAGCTCTATGTGTTGTCATACACTCATTCTTTTATTTTGAACTATTTTCCTTCTCCCATTGGCTCGTTAGGGACCATGCGAGGTGGTGGAACCATTAGAAAGCTCTTTCCCTGACATCATCTACCTTCTTCCTATGAACTCTCTCTCTCTCTCTCTCTCTCCATGTATCCTTCTATAATCGAATTGTGAGATCCTGAGTAGTAAATCCATGTGTGTTATTAACATGTCATTCTATGGACACTCGGTACAGAACTAATTTACGAAGCATCGTCTTTTGGACACTAGGCAGAATACTCAACATGATCCTCGGTAAAATTTCAGTTCCGTCCATTTCCCCATATTGTTTGGTGAAGCGAGAGAGGATTTTGTACGGTAGCTGGCGCGAGAATTTTTTTGCTGGGAAAGGTTTGGCTGGATGCCTGAACCCAGGTATAGGTGGTCCATGATTTTCCGGCCTTTGGAGGGATTGATGGATGGAGGGCTGATGGTTCACTGATGTGTCACTATTGCAAGGAACAAGCATGTACTTTGTTGAGTTATGTTATGTTCAATAAGTAACGTTTGCTACTAGTTATTAATTAAGCAATGAATTTACAAATAAAAGGTGAGCACATAATTTTGATTAGTTCTTAGTTAGTGCGGTCAAAGGCATGTCATTTTCAGTTGGTACATGGCCCTCATTGTGGTTTCAGATCGGCTCCATGGGAGCCAAAACCTAGGCCTGCTCTCGGAGAAGGCGTTCGCGCTTCCGCTCCTGGCACAAGTGTAGGCATTGCATCTTTTTTTTGGTTTTGTTCGAATTTCTTAGAAGTTTCGTCATTGCCCATCATGGTTGTGGCGAGCAGGGCTAGATCATCCTTGCCTATGGCGGCGACGACTACATTCTCGACATTGGCATTATCCCCTTCGCTGTTGAGATTATCAACCATGTAGCAAGAAGTTGCCCGCTAAGGCTGGGAGTGGGTCGGGATGGCCGCTGGAGAACTGTTGTCGCTCTCCTCTTCCTCCACTTCACCCTCCTCGAGGACGTCGTAAAGAGATTCCACATTGAATACGAAGTGGGCAGTGGGTGGGTTGACGAAAATCAGCTCATGTGCTCCACGTGGCGTCGAGTTGTAGAGGGAGAGCTCGCCGCTTGAATCAACGATGAATTCCAACTCCCTGAAGAAGAGAAGATGGCCTGGACTGTAGGTGTCAATGCCTCAGATCTTCCTCGCCGAGTTGGGGATGAAATTCATCGCTCAAATGCAAAGATCTGGAGGTGAGGGAAGATGGCATGGTTGAAGTTAGATCCCATTTGAATCTCGTGAAAGGATCGATGTGGTTGACTAGAGGGGGGGGGGTGAATAGGCAACTAACAATTTTTAACTTTTCTTTACCAAATTAAACTTTGCATCAAAGTAGGTTGTCTAGATGTGCAACTAGGTGAGCAACCTATATGACGCAATAACAACAAACAAGCAAGCAAGCAAGAGAAGTAACACTAAAGAGGTTGCACAAGTAAAGGTAAGAAATAACCAAGAGTGGATCCGGTGAAGACGAGGATGTGTTACCGAAGTTCCTTCCTTTTGAGGGGAAGTACATCTCCGTTAGAGCGGTGTGGAGGCACAATGCTCCCCAAGAAGCCACTAGGGCCACCGTATTCTCCTCACGCCCTCACACAATGCGAGATGCCATGATTCCACTATTGGTGCCCTTGAAGGCGGCGACCGGACCTTTACAAATAAGGTTGGGGCAATCTCCACAACTTAATCAGAGGCTCCCAACAATACCACGAAGCTTCACCACAATGGACTGTGGCTCCATGGTGACCTCAACAGTCTAGGGTGCTCAAACACCCAAGAGTAACAAGATCCGCTAGGGATAGGTGGGGGAATCGAAAATCTCTTGATGGAAGTGTAGATCGGGGCCTTCTCAACCACTCCCGAGCAAATCAACAAGTTTGATTGGCTAGAGAGATAGATCGGGCGAAAATGGAGCTTGGAGCATTAATGGAGCTTGAGAGGGAAGAAGTAGGTCAACGAGGAAGAAGGGGACCCCCTTTTATAGTGGGGGCAACAATCCAACCGTTGCCCCACTAAACAGCCCCGCAGAGGGCGGTAGTACCGCTTGGGTGGGCGGTACTACCGCTGATCCAGTAGTACTGACGTTCCACCTAGCGGTACTGCCGCGCAAAGGAGAGAAGCAGGGACCTGGACCCAGAGCGGTACTACCGCGGTGGTAGGGGCGGTACTACCGCTGAGAAGCGGTACTACCGCCTCTACTGCCACAACTAGTGCCGCAAAACCCGACACGAGAAAAAGAGCCCTCGAGTCGAGGCGGTAGGAATCTGGCAAGCCAGCGATAGTACAGATGCGGAGTCACCGGTGGTACTTCCGCTGCGGAGCGGTACTGCCGCTTGTGACCCCTCAGCGGTACTACCGCTGGGTAGCACGGTACTACTGCTGGGACCCAGACAAGACACACAAGTAGAGAAAAGATATCTCCATCGAAGCGGAAGGGCTCGGAGGGAGAGAAGCGGAAGTGTACGTGTTGATTCCACCCAAGAAATCCCACAACGGACCCCCCTCTTGATAGTACGGTGCCCTCTACGCAACTAGACCACCGAAAGAGAAACGAAAGAGCTACACCATCTTGAATGACACTCCGAGGGGAAGAAATCATCTCGTGCCAAGGATGAATCTCTGATATGCTCAAAGCACACAATTAGTCCACAAACACGTGGTCATCAATCACCAAAACCACATCGAGAGAGATATGCCTCAACAATCTCCCCCTTTTTGGTGGATTGATGACAACTAGGGATTTGCACAAGGAAAAGATATAAAAGTAAGAATACTTAGAACTACAAAATATAGACGGGCTCCCCCTGAATGTGTGCACCTAGTTAGTGGAGCCTTTGGAATGCAAGACACACACATTCGGATCAACACTCCCCCTATATTTTATAGTCCAACAATTCTAAGCACAGGATATATGAGAGAAGGGTATAAAACAGGATAAGCATGCAACTCATAAGATACTACAGTACTGAAAGACATAAGTAATAAGGTAGCGATAGGGAGCATATGTCTCACACCATATGTCTAGAACTTAGGTCTCACTGGCACCAAACCAAACCAAGCAAAGACAACTAGAAAACACACGAGAAAACACAAGACACAAAGACACGCTCGCAACACATCAACAACCCAAATCCCTAAACTCTCCCCCCCTTTGGCATCGAGACACCAAAAGGGCAAAGAGCATTGCTACGGCTCCAGGTGATGGCAAGATGAGGATCTCGAACATCACATCTCATCGTGATCATCTGCATCTCCGTCGTTGGTCGGAAACTGCTCGGCGTCTGAATCAGTCCAAGGGCAATGCTGGTGAATCCATTCCTCCTCTTGAGTGATCTGTCCCTCAGAACCGCTGACAACGGTCGCACCCAGGTGACGCATGAGCTCCTTGTGGCGCACCCTGGCCTGCTTCTCAGCCACATGAGTCATATACTAACCATGAGACTCCATGCAGAAAAGCTTCTTAATCTTGCGTTTAAGCTTCTTTGCCCAAGAAGGTTCTGCACTAGCGGGCCCAAAGTCCTCCTCGTGATCATCAGTTTCAGCCTCACCCTCAGCCTCCATGGCAGCAGCAGCAGTAGATGGACCCCCGGGTTTAGGTGCTGGGGTGCCCCAATTGTCCTTCTTCCTCAGATGCTTGATCTCATGAGAAACCAAGTCTCCAGTTTCCAACATCACTCTGGGATAAACACGTGCCCAGGCCTTCTCAATGAGCCTCATGATGAATGGACCATATATCGGGCACTTGCGCTCAGAAACGGCAGAGAGAAGTTCAGACCACATAACATGAGAAATGTCCAGGCTCTCTCCAGTGTTTGCTTCCTTCTCATGCTGGCAGAAAAGAAGCATGTCCACGAGATAGGAGTGGACCTGATCCAGATTCCCGATGCGAGGGAAGAGAGTCTCACGGAAGACACGATGAAGAATGTCCAGAAATGTAGACAGCTCATAGGTTTCGTTCTTAGTCACTGGGTGAACCTTCACGGTGCAGTAGGGCCAAAGGGCTTGCTTGTGAGTGGATGTAGCATTGCGGTGAGGGCGAAAGCCTACTGGAGTCTCAAGCCCTTGATCTTCCACATCAAGTAACTCCATGAAGGCCTTCCACTTGACGGAAAGCAACTTGCCATTGGTCATCCAAGTCAGAGTCCTGTCGGCATCAGTTCCAAGATGAACGGTAGCAAAGAATTGAGCCACCAAATCTGCATCGAAATCCTTGTTGAACTGCATGATCCTGAGAATGTTCAGCTGAGTACACATCTGAAGGGCTTCGCCAAAGTACTCAGGGTCCTTCTCCATGGCATCAGTGTCGATGGAGCGAACATCAACATAGATATTCTTCTTGGACTTGATCACATCAAAATAGACGGCAAACTGAAAGCGGTTCCAGAACGGGCGGTTGACCAAAGTGGGATCTTGGTCCGCCTCATAGGGGTTGCGACGACGCTTTTCCCAAAACTCCTTGGCAGTCATCTCAGTCACAGTCTTTCCCTTTGGCTTGTTGGCGGATCTCTTCGACTGCTGAGGTGGTGGAGGAGCACTTGCGGATGCGCCTGCTGGTGGCGGTTGATTGCTAGAGGAACCACGTGCTGGCTCAGAGGTGCGGTAGCGCTTTGACGTTGCACACCCAGGGTTGACACGGCGGACCTGCTGCTCATGATGATCATCACCTGGAACCAAACACAAGAACACGCAAAAAACCCAGAAAGAACAAGCATAAGCCAACAAACACAACAAAAGGATCAAGGTATGGCAGGAACATGATGGAACTTGGCAGGCAGCGGTAGTACCGCGACATGCACGCGGCAGTACCGCTCCGAAGAGAGCGGTAGTACCGCTCGAAGCGGGGAAACAGCAGTTCCCTACTACCGTGGTCAGATCCGGCACTACCGGCCTGCCAAATTCAAAAATATTCCTATCAAACCTAATCTAGATAGTCTAGTTGCCTTCTCCAACCTACTCAAGCCTAGATTTAGCCAAAAATCTAGAGATGCAACCACCATTGCCCCTAAGACGCAAGATCTAAAAACGAGACAAAAGGAGAGAAGGAACGGGGGCAATACCGGCATCCATGGCAAGAGAACGAGGTGGGGATCGACTCCACCGAAGGAAATGGAGAGGGACGCCCCGGAGACGAAGATCCGCCAGAGCCCTCCCGTGGGGATGCGTGGCTGGAGAGAGGAAGAGGAACGAGGGGGCGAAGCGAATGGGTATGGGGGAGAAGAAACCTCCCCCTGCCCCGATATAACCCCCTGGTCCCGCCCCTCAGCGGTAGTACCGCGCTGGGGGGCGGTAGTACCGCTTATAAGCAGTAGTACCGCGCACCACCAGCGGTAGTACCGCCCCGCACGCCACGACAACTAAACAACACGGCTTAGCTCGAAAGAAAAACAAAAGGCAAGAAGAAGAGAGAACACACTAGCAAGAGGCCAAGACACACCTCTTAAAGAGAGGGCGGTGGCTGAGGCCACCTATGTTTGAGTCAAGAGGTATGGCGCCGCGAAGATTTTAACCTTGGGCCCATGACCAACACTCGTCTTTGAAGCACAAGAACCATCAACAATGGCTAATGTGAAAGACTTGATCAATTTATGCATAATGGGGGGAGGGAGAGTTCATTGAGAGAACAACACTCCCCCTATGTCCATGCCTACATCTAAACTAGACAACAAACTGAGTGTGGTGGGGTGTGCAAAGGTTCAAGTCACATTGCTCGAATCAATGATATTTAGCTCATGCCTTAACTCGCGAAATCTTGCTTCATCCAAGGGCTTCGTGAAAATATCTGCAAGGTTATCATGAGTGTTGACATAGTTGAGCTCGATCTCTCCTCTCCTAATGTGATCCCGGATGAAGTGATACCGAATCTCAATATGCTTCGTCTTGAAGTGTTGAACCGGATTTAGAGAGATCTTGATGGCATTTTCATTGTCACACCAAAGAGGAACTTTGTCACAAATGACACCGTAATCCTTTAAAGTTTGCCTCATCCATAAGAGTTGTGCACAACAACTACCGGCCGCTACATACTCCGCTTCGGTGGACGAGAGAGACACACAACTTTGCTTTTTAAAAGACCAACTTACCAAAGAGCAACCAAGGAATTGGCACCCTCCGGAAGTGGACTTCCTATCCACTTTGTCTCCCGCCCAATCGGAATCTGAATACCCTACAAGCTTGAAGTTTGCTCCTCTTGGGTACCATAAGCCAAAGTTTGGGGTATGAGCCAAATATCAAAAGATTCGTTTGACCACCACATAGTGGCTTTCCTTAGGTGCGGCTTGAAACCGTGCACAAATTCCCACACTCAACATGATATCCGGTCTAGATGCACAAAGGTAAAGCAAGGATCCAATCATGGAGCGATATACCTTTTGATCCACCGCTTTACCATTGGGATCTATGTCAAGTTGGCACTTGGTGGGCATTGGAGTGGAAGCCGGCTTGACATCACTTAGCTTGAATCTCTTGAGCATGTCTTGAGTGTATTTGGCTTGGTTGATGAAGGTTCCTTCTCTTCTTTGCTTCACTTCGAACCCTAGAAAGAACTTCAACTCTCCTATGGAAGACATCTCGAACTTTGAGGTCATGAGAGAGGCAAATTCCTCATTGAAAGCTTTGTTAGGGGAACCAAAGATAATATCATCAATATATAATTGGCACACAAACAACTCCCCTTTGACCTTCTTAGTAAAAAGAGTGGGGTCGATTAGCCCAACTTCAAAACCACGGTCTTGTAACAACTCGGTAAGGTGGTCATACCACGCACGTGGGGCTTGTTTAAGGCCATAGAGTGCCTTATCGAGTTGATACACATGATCGGGAAAGTAGGGATCCTCGAACCCGGGAGGTTGCTTGACATAAACCAATTCATTAATAGGACCATTAAGAAAAGCACTCTTCACATCCATTTGTTGTAACTTAAAGTTATGATGATAAGCATATGCAATCTACATGCGAATGGATTCAAGACAAGCAACGGGAGCAAAGGTTTCACCGTAGTCGATACCCTCGACTTGGGAGTAGCCTTGTGCTACCAAACGAGCCTTGTTGCAAATGATAATCCCATGGGCATCTTGCTTGTTCTTAAATATCCACTTGGTTCCAATGACATTGTGCTTCCCCGTCGGTCTTGGCACCAATCTCCACACTTTGTTGTGCTCGAAGTTGTTGAGTTCTTCATGCATGGCATTGAGCCAATCCGGATCTTTGAGCGCCTCATAGACCTGGTGGGGTTCGACACAAGAGAGAAACGCATGATGTTCACAATAGTTTGCTAATTGTCTACGAGTGCTTACCCCCTTTCTTAAGCTTCCAAGCACATTCGTCATGAGATGATCCTTGGTGGAGAGCTTGGAAGCAACCTTGGCGGCACGACGCTCCAATTCCTCCTCGGGGGTGAGACGAGGAGTGGTCACTTGATCATCGTGAGCGTCGTCTTGAGCTTGTTCTTGTTCTTGAACTTGCTCGGAGGAGAGAACTTGACCTTGGGCATCACTTGGTGTGTCAACACCGTCTTGAGCATGATCTTGCCCTTGGTCTTGTTCTTGAGGATGAGGGCCTTCACGTTGTTCTTCGGAAGCGTTTGGGCCTTGGGTTGGTGATGGCTCCACTTGAGTGGAGCATTGTCCTTCTCCTTAGGCCACAAGGGGTTCCTCAATGGGTAGGATAAAACCAACACCCATTCTTCTTATGGCTTGAGGAGGAATTTCATCACCTACATCACAAGTGCCACTTTGCTCCACTTGGGAGCCGTTATTCTCATCAAACTCCACGTTACATGTCTCCTCAATAAGTCCCGTGGATTTATTGAGGACACGGTAAGCATGAGAGTTTGTAGCATAACCAACAAATATGCCCTCATAAGCTCTAGCCTCAAATTTAGACAACCGAACACCTTTCTTGAGAATGAAACACTTACACCCGAACACCCGAAAGTACTTGAGGTTGGGCTTGTTACCAGTGGGTATCTCATATGGAGTCTTGTTCAAGACCTTGCGGAGGTAGATCCAATTGGATGCATGACACGCGATGTTGATGGCTTCGGCCCAAAAGTTGTATGGAGACTTGAACTCCGCCATCATGGTCCTTGCCGCATCCATCAATGTCCGGTTCTTCCTCTCCGTAACACCGTTTTGTTGAGGGGTGTAAGGTGCGGAATATTGATGCTTGATCCCCTCATCACTAAGAAACTCATCCAAGGTGTAGTTCTTGAACTCGGTGCCGTTGTCACTTCTTATTGTCAAGATCTTTGCATTGTGTTGACGTTGTGCTTCATTTGCAAAGTCAATGACGGTTTGTTGGGTCTCGCTCTTCCTCTTGAAGAAATACACCTAAGTGTATCTTGAGTAGTCATCCACAATCACCAAGCAATACTTCCTACCCCCAAGACTATCGAAGGATGGAGGCCCAAAGAGATCCAAGTGAAGGAGCTCCAAAGGCCTCTTTGAGTAAATGATAGTCGTGGGAGGGTGAGCCTTCTCATGTAGCTTTCCCTCGATACAAGCACTGCAAGCACGATCTTTAGCAAAACTAACATTCGTTAGTCCACGGACATGGTCCCCCTTGAGAAGACTTTGCAAAGATCTCATATTGACATGGGCTAGACGGCGATGCCAAAGCCATCCCACATCAACTTTAGCCATTAGGCATGTCACGGTCTTAGTGGGTCGCTCCAAAAAGTTAATCACATATAGACCGTTCTCGACATGCCCAACAAAGGCTACTTTAAGAGTCTTGCTCCACAAGAGGGCCACGGTATCAATATCAAAGAAAGTGGCAAAGCCCATGATTGCAAGTTGACGGACGAAAAGTAAATTGTACGCAAGGGACTCAACTAAGCATGACCTTCTCGATCGTGAGATCATGAGAGATGACTACCTTGCCAAGTCCCAATACCTTAGAAGATGAGGTGTCACCCCACTCGACATTGGTGGGCATAGATGGAATCTTGTGCACGTCCACCATCAAGTCCTTGCTTCCGGTCATATGATTTGTAGCTCTGCTATCGAGCAACCATGATCCCCCACCGGAAGTAAACACCTACAAGAGATCAATGCTTGATTTTAGGTACCCATTTTGTAATGGGTCCTTTGATGTTAGTAACAAGGGTCTTTGGAACCCAAATAGACCATTCAATATACTCATGAGGAGAACCAACAAATTTGGCATAGACATGCCCATCACTAGCACGACATAACACATAAGAAGGATTAAAGTAGTCGGCTTTGATGGAAGGGGTGGCATTGCCCTTTTTGACACCGCCACCCTTCGCATTGTTCTTATTCTCCTTGGAAGCACTCTCTCCCTCCTTCACAAAGGTTTGCATGAGAGGAGGAGGTCGGTTGGTCTTGTCATTCTTCTTCTTGTTCTTGGACTCGGGCACGTACCCAACCCCTTCCTTGGCCACAACTCCCTTTTGGTTGGTCAAGAGGCCGTTGAGATTCTTCTTGCCTTGTATGCAAGTCGTAAGACCTTTCTCAAGTTGCACCTTTAGCTTAGCGTTCTCCTCAACAAGATGCACATGCTCACAACACGGGTTAGTAGCATTTGCATTATCAATTAACATCATACGAGGAAAAGTGGCTTTTTCCTTGGTTAGCTTTACTTGAAGTTGGTCATGAGACTCTTTGAGGCTAGCATGAGCACCCTTCAAGACCTTGTGAGCCTTGTCAAGTAGATCAAACTCCTCTTTGAGTCTAGCAAGATCAACCTCAAGTTCGGCCTTCTCGGAGTTTAGCACACGAGAAACAATGAGAACATGATCAAAATATTTCTTTAACTTAGCATGATCAACGTTGTGTGACTCCTCAAGAGCCAAACGAAGACCACGATCTTCCTCAAGAGCATTGGAAAGATTCAAGATCTCATCGGCATAGTCACGACTATGCCCTTCCATCTTAGAGATGGTATCTTCGTGAGCCTCGATCATGTCATTGGCTTCACCAAGTTGTTCCAAGAGAGCAACAAAGTGCTTCTTGGATTTACCCTTAAGTTTGCCCATAAAGGCATCAAACTCATTCACTTCCACATTAGCTCCCTCATTTTCATCAATGCTATCCGTCAAAGAAGGATGATTAATGATGGTAGTTTTGATGTTGGAGGTTACCTTGTTGGTGGCTTTAGCCATGAGGCACTTGGCGGTGATGCTCTCATTGGGTGAGTCGAAGATAGACACCCGTGGAGTCATCGCAATGGCAACTGAGGCCATGGCAACCGACTCGCCATCTTCATCATCGTCATCATCCTCATTGTACTCTTCTTGTACCACCAATGCCTTGGGAGGAGTCGTCTTGGTGAAGTTGCTCTTGTTGGGGAATGACTTGGCCTTGTCCTTTCGGATGAGCTTGCCACCATTGTCTTCCCTCTTCTCATACGGGCACTCCGCAACAAAATGACTCACATTACCACCAAGGTTGGAAAAAGCGGTAGGCGTAAGCGAGGTGGTTGGCCTTCGCCTAGTGCCTAGGCAATGCCCAAGCGCCCTAGGCGTGGCCTAGGCGGTAATATAATTTTTACTCATAGTGTCTTTGTGATTATTATATGGGTGTTGATATTAGTTTAGGGCATATAAATAAGTTGATTACCATCTACTGCCATTGGAATATAACCCGTTTTGCATATTAGTGCGGTATGTGGCATGATTTCTTACTAGGGTAGATAATTCCTTGCTTGCCCTGTCTAGACCTCCATTTATGCCCTAGGCGAGGCGTTTGGCCACTTCCTAGCGCCTAGGCATGCCTAAGCGCCTCCTAGGCACTGCCTTTTCCAACAGAGATTACCACAATTGTAGCAAGTCCTTACACGTTGCTTGCTCTTCGTGCCACTTGAGTTGCTTTTGTTAAAGTTTGGCCTTGAGTTTTTCTTACTCCAAAATTGCCTTGAAGCAAGTGCCATGTGTTCATGATATGCATACTTTGTATCTTCGGGGTTGCTCTCCTCTTCTTCCTCTTCTTCTTCTTCAACGCAGAGCTTGGCCTTCAAAGCAAGGTTGGGCTTCTTTGCCCTTTGAGAACGAAGCACTGCATTGTCGGCGGTCTTGTCCAAAATGTTCATGGCCACAAACTCATCCAACACTTTGCTTGAGGTCAAAGTGTGGAAGTCCGGCCTTTGACGAATGACGGAGGACATGGCCTTGTGGTAAGGCATCATTGCCTTGAGGAATTTGCGCTTTGTCATCCGTGTCCTTGCTCCCGTGATCTCGGAGTGAGACCGCGAGTTTGGTTACTCTCCGATAAAGCTCACGAGGTTCTTCATCTTCTTTCATTGCAAACTCATCGGCCTCATCTTGCACCACTTCATAGTTGGAGCGTTGAATGCTTGCGCTTCCCCGGTAGAGTGAGACAACACAAAGCCATGCGTCTTTGGCCAAGGCGAAGGGCCGAAGATGAGGTAGATCTTCGGGTGGAATTGCATCTTGAATGATGAAGAGAGCATTCTCATTGAATTGATTATCCACGGCTTCTCGAGGAGTGAAGTTGCTTGGATCATGCGGATAGAAACCTTCTTCAATGATTCTCCAAAGATTAGTGTTCACATGATTTAAATGATGTTTAAAGCGGTAAACCCAAGAATCAAAGTCCTCATTTTTCACAATCTTAGGGGGAGGACCGGCATGATTCAAATGAGTGGAAGGAACCGGTCCACCATAAACAAGTGGTGGTTCCACATGAGCAAAGATGCCGGTGCCATTCTTACCACTAGAAGGAGCCTTTTCACTACTAGCTTCCCCCTTATCGGAGGTAGCATCCGTCACCTTGTCGGTGGGATTACCCACTTTCAACGGTGCGGTGGATAGTTTAAGCCCTTCAAGGAATTTAGTAAACATGCTTTCAACCTCGGTCGTCATGGAGGTTTTCAATGTCTCCAAGGCCACATTGAACTCCTCACGAGAGACCGAGGTTTCCCCATCGCCCGTAGACGAGATCGGATTCACACCGAAGTGTTCCTCCACACCATCTACGGTATCAACCATACTCTTTAGACGGTAAAGTCCTTAATAAAGAGACGAGGCTCTGATACCAATTGAAAGGATCGATATGGTTGACTAGAGGAGGGTGAATAGGCAACTAACAATTTTTAACTTTTCTTCACCAAATTAAACTTTGCATCAAAGTAGGTTGTCCAGATGTGCAACTAGGTGAGCAACCTATATGATGCAATAACAACAAACAAACAAGCAAGCAAGAGAAGTAACACTAAAGAGCTTGCACAGGTAAAGGTAAGAAATAACCAAGAGTGGATCCGGTGAAGACGAGGATGTGTTACCGAAGTTCCTTCCTTTTGAGGGGAAGTACGTCTCCGTTAGAGCGGTGTGGAGGCACAATGCTCCCCAAGAAGCCACTAGGGCCACCGTATTCTCCTCACGCCCTCACACAATGCGAGATGTCGTGATTCCACTATTGGTGCCCTTGAAGGCGGCGACCGGACCTTTACAAACAAGGTTGGGGCAATCTCCACAACTTGAATCGGAGGCTCCCAACAATACCACAAAGCTTCACCACAATGGACTGTGGCTCCGTGGTGACCTCAACCGTCTAGGGTGCTCAAACACCCAAGAGTAACAAGATCCGCTAGGGATAGGTGGGGGAATCGAAAATATCTTGGTGGAAGTGTAGATCGGGGCCTTCTCAACCACTCTCGAGCAAATCAACAAATTTGATTGGCTAGAGAGATAGATCGGGCGAAAATGGAGCTTGGAGCATTAATGGAGCTTGAGAGGGAAGAGGTAGGTCAACGGGGGAAGAAGGGGACCCCCCTTTTATAGTGGGGGCAAAAATCCAACCGTTGCCCCACTAAACAGCCCCGCAGAGGGCGGTAGTACCGCTTGGGTGGGCGGTAGTACCGCTTGGGTGGGCGGTACTACCGCTGATCCAGCGGTACTGCCGTTCCACCTAGCGGTGCTGCCGCACAAAGGAGAGAAGCAGGGATCTGGACCCAGAGCGGTACTACCGCGGTGGTAGGGGCGGTACTACCGCTGAGAAGCGGTACTACCGCCTCTATTGCCGCAAAACCCGACACGAGAAAAAGAGCCCTCGAGTCGAGGCGGTAGGAACATGGCAAGCCAGCGGTAGTACAGCTGCGGAGTCACCGGCGGTACTACCGCTGCGGAGCGGTACTGCCGCTTGTGACCCCTCAGCGGTACTACCGCTGGGACCCAGACAAGACACACAAGTAGAGAAAAGATCTCTCCATTGAAGCGGAAGGGCCCGGAGGGAGAGAAGCGGAAGTGTATGTGTTGATTCCACCCAAGCAATACCACAGCGGACCCCCTCTTGATAGTACGGTGCCCTCTACGCAACTAGACCACCGAAAGAGAAACGAAAGAGCTACACCGTCTTGAATGACACTCCGAGGGGAAGAAATCGTCTCGTGCTAAGGATGAATATCTGATATGCTCAAAGCACACGATTAGTCCGCAAACATGTTGTCAGCAATCACCAAAACCGCATCGAGAGAGATATGCCTCAACATCTCGGTTTTCGCAAGCACGACCTGTGCCTAGTGCACCACTGTCGGTGTTAAATCCAGCATACCCCTCGGTAGGGTGATGAGACATGCCGGAAAGCCCAGAGGGAAAACATGAGACAAATTTAGCTAGGTTAAGGCCCACTCATGCTCGTGTTGTATTGACTAGATGGGGTGCACAGAGTACAAGGATGATCTCAGCGATCACAGCTACACCGAGGGATGACGAATAATGTCTCCATCGACTGGCCCGACCTTGACTTATAGAGGATACCGAGGTCGTAGGTTTAGAGAGTACTCGTCAGTTCTAAGGCGGTCAGAAAGTCCTCCTCACATCGGACCTCCTTGTCTTGAACATCAAGTATAGTTGGCGCCTTCCTTTTAGAGGGTTCCGAGGCCAGGTTGTGGGCCTAGGCCATGCAATGGCCCAGGGGGCCTCGAGCCGACTTTCGGCGTCCTGGAATACCCCTAGTGCTGGACATCGTCAATTTTATTACCATACCGCTAGGAGTGTGAGGATGGGACCAACATATATGGGGGAGCCTCCCATTACTTTAGAAATGCTAGGAGCATGCGCGTAGAGAGAGAGAGCACGCGCATGCATTGGACCTAATTAAGCGTGTGCGCTAGCTTGAATTTTCCTGTGACTTGTGACTTTGGACACTTGGCGTGGCCTAGACTCCGTTGCGTATTATTTTTATTTTTATCTTTATTTTATTTATTTTTATTAAGCGAATCACACCTTTGCAAAAATATTATGCATGGCTGGTTTTGTTTCAACCATGTGCAGTGTATGTGTAGAGACATCGTCCTCGTTTTTATGAGAGAGTCAAAGAGTCTCTACTGTAGCCCCCTCCCCCAATAGTTTGCTAGAAAAATTGTCGATGCAACATCTCACAACAAATATGATGAAGAATGAGGTGGAACCAATAAACAAAGGGTTGCGTGATGAAGAAAAAAGCACATCAAGTCGAAGCGGTGTGTGTATACCCGACGACCATTATAGAACAGAAAAATTGTGTTTGGCTATAAGACAAGATATGGAAAATTATGACGTGGCATGCCGCGTGTTTCTGACGGCTAAGAATCATATGATAGATCGCTAAATGGGGCAAGAACTGAGAAAACTTTTCATTAAATAGGGTAAAAACTCGGAAAACCTTCCTGAATGGGTACTCTGGATCACCCGCAAACAAAAAAGAATGGGTACTCTAGATGCAATTGGGGTAATTTATGTGAAAAAGTTAAACCAATGGGTAAGAACTAGAATTGAGTCGATTCATTAATCGACAACCGAAAATGCCGGCTCCCTCCATAATGTGCATCCAGCTACAGCTAGCTGCATTTTTCTGGGCGGCTCCTTCACAAAATGGACCTATGGAGGACTGGCGGCAGCGGATGAGCTTTGTTGGAATTTAGAGTAAAAAATTACCGCGCCAGGTAGGGGTCGAACCTACGGCCTTCCGCTTAGGAAACGGACGCTCTATCCACTGAGCTACAGGCGCTGATGTGTCTAATTTTCAATGAGATGGAGAATAGAAACGATTTGGAAAGGGGCAACTGAATTTCACAAAACATGAATACCATCCATTTCGTTGGATTTAATGTTGAACTGGTAAAACAAAGCGAATATGGATTTGTTGTCACAGGGAACAAGACGTCCGAGAAGCTAGGGACGATCGAAACACTGTCCAAAATGTTTGTGTACCTGAGGACGGTGTACCACATGCCGAGTGTCAGCGCCACCGCCCTCCTCAACATCTTCTCTAGCTCAAGCAATCTCGCCACCGTCTTTGGCCCCTACGTTAGTGATACCTAGCTACCTCGGCCGCTACACCACCATTGCCATCGCCACCGTCCCCTCCTTCATTTTGGCATGTTCATCCTCACCACCACTACTGCGATCCACGCCCACCACCCTCCAGTGTGCAATGTGTGGCACCCTGGCTCAGCGAACCAGATATGTCCTACATACAAGCCCAAGGACTAATGTCTTCTGGTGTACAGTGCACATCGGTGGAGCCGAACGACAGTGCTCACAGATGGAATCGAGGGAGAAGTCTCTCCCGGCCCCACAAATCGACAAGCGCAACATGGAGATCGAGGAGTCATAGTTTTTGGAAGCCTTCATCACCTCCCTCGAGACCGAGTGTCAGGACGATGTGTGGGGGTGGCTCCTCACGAGGACCTGTAGTGGGTCATCGAGGATTTGGAGTAGGAGTACCAACGGTACCGCCACTACTTCAAGCATTACAACAACGTAGTGCTTGGAGACGAGAATGGGCTCAGCATAGAGGACCCACCGACCAAAGAAGTCGTTAATATCTCATCAGGCAAGGAATAGGGCGGTGTGGCAGCAGTTATGCTTAATTATGCATACTAGTAATCTTTGTTTAGAACGACCGTCTTTTCTCAGAGGTATGTTTAGGTCTACTAGATCTTTTTAGTTAGTAAGTGTGAGGTGAACTTGCTTGATTTAGTTAGTGTGACCTATGCTTAAGGTTGCTGAATCTTTTGTTTGCTCAAATTAGCAACTGTTGAAATTGTGGAGTATATGCAATGACGTAGATGATCACTATAATCAAGAGAAAATATGCACCAAAATTCTTATGTTCTCAATCATCGCCTTGAGAACATTGCTACAAAGCCACTGGAGGTTATCTATGATGGTCATGCAAGACAGCATTCGTTGGAGATCCATCGACGGTCATCGGGATGTGGTAAGGCGGTGCTGCGATGACCATTGCTGGTGATGTGAGGGAGCAGATGAGTTGCAGCTACGATGGCTGCCGATGACAAGGCAAAGGCGATGTTGCAAGGGAAGCGGTGGAGTTGTTCCTGCGATGGGGACGAGTGAAGCTGCTACTGCAAGGTGATGATGCGATGAGTGTGGCGATGCTGCAGACGGTGCTACGACTATGGGACGGCGTGGTGGCTGATGCCGTGAGCGTGGTGCTAGGTGATCAGTGTGGGATGGTTCATGCGTGAATGTTGCAAGGGAAGGGGACGCTGGTGTAGCGCGCGCCACGTGACTGGAGCAGTGCCACAAGAGGCAAGAGTGCCGAGGTAAAAGGAGATCAAAGAGTCATACATGCGCGCATCAAACGGGTATGAAGACGGCTTAGTATTTTCTGCCTGCAGCTGGTTGGCGCTTAGCACCACCTAAAACAGGAGGGTGATACACAAGGTAGTCCAGGTCGGGGCGTGTAGGGTTTGCATGGCAGCACATAAGGGGGTGATCCCTTTGTGCTAGCCTCCGCATGATTCTCGCGACTGTTTGGTCTCCTCGCAGTTCATGCTGAGATTAGACTATCCAGATTCTGCGACAAATTTTAGGTGTTTCCTTGTGTCATCACACTAATTTGGCATACTTATCTGAGGGCGACCACCGTAACATACATAGAAAAAATAGTTAAGATAAATCAAAGATGATCAAACGAACAAACGGTGAACATACTCCGTCATTTTCATGCTCACGGTATATACGCTCAACATCAATGCTCATTAGGCGGTACAGAAAGATGAAAGTAATGCTCTACTCTTGATGCCACCTCAGCAGAAGCTTTGGCAATGTTGAAGGGGCTGGAGCTGCTCGAGAGGTTGGGTTGCAAAAATATTCTCATTGAATCCGACTCGCTGGAATTGATAAATATGCATGCAAGGGTGAGGTTGATATGTTCAGTCCATATACTGCAACCTTGGTGGAATGCTTTGCGAAAGCCCAGACGATTGATGGTATCTCTTTTGAGTTTTGTCCCAGGGAAGCTAATCATGTGGCTCATCATCTTGCAAAACATGCTTATGATAATCAATTAGAGTTGATCCACCATCCTTTTTATTGCCTTATGTTTTACACGATGTAACCCTGTTGACAAAGCAATAAATCATACGAGAGGCTTTCCCACTCAAAAAAAAACTCGCCATATGACTTTTTCTCTTCTTCTTTGTGTGTGCGTGGGTGGGGGGAGGGGGACAGATCACATGGGTGAATCTTTTATTTTTAGAGTCTTACTTAAAACTTAAGTTGATGCAGTTGACTCGAGTGAGATTTTCATCATAGTTTCTTTTCTAACATGTAGATACACACATATAGTTTCGACACAAAATCTACAATTTACTGGTAGAATAATTTTCAGTTCGAAGGTATGTCTGATTCTAACGCCTGACTGAACACGCATCCTCGATGCATTCAAACACCTTCATTAAACCCCGCGTAGAAGCCGAAAAACCTACTCTGGCCACATGTCTTTTCACGAGCGGGCCAACATTAAATACAACGCCAGGAAAGCTCGTCCCGTGCTCCCTCAATTTAAACGAGGTCAGAGACCAGGCAAGAATTGCACCACTCCGCCGCTCCACATCTCCTCCTTCCACCATTTTCCCCACTCTTACGATAGCATCCGACAAACAGGAAGAGCAGTTCTCCAGCTAGGTGGCCCGCCGAGTCCGGCAGATACAAGCGAGGAAGCTCGCTGCTCCACGTCCCTTGCCTAGCCTGATAGAGCAAGTTGCAGCCCCAAGCCGGCACATGGTTCAGCAACTCGCCGCTCCACCTCCCTCGCCTAGCCTAACGGAGCAAGTTGCAGCCCCAAGCCGACACATGGTTCAGCAACTCGCTAGCTCATGGAGGAGTGGCGAGTTGCTCCAGGCCAGCACGGCGGGGAGCATTGCAGCACGAGCATCGTCGATGACGCTGCGCCGTACCACGTCAGTGTCTGCGACCACGCCATCCGTCCTTTACGCGCGCATAGCCACACCATGCAAGCAGAGAAAGAAGCCGACTACATAGATGTCGACGAGGTGGTGGCCCGCACATCTGCGCCTGCCGCCATCAACAAGGAGAAGCAGAACGCAGGAGGCCGCCGCCGCTTGGATCCCATGAAGGCCACCGTCGAGGCACCGCCGGTGTACACAGCCGGTGTCTTGCCCTCTCGTCGGCCACCGTCGTCCTTTTACCCAAGAACCAACTTTGGTCAGTGCAGCATAGGGACCCTTCCCCTCCGGCTGAAGTATCCGGCGGCGGTTCCACTCTGATGAGCGATGGGGAAGCGAGCCCTCCTTTACGCTGAAGCATATACATCCGGGGCTCACCACAGCCAGTCATGGGGACGATGTTAGAGACCCGCCACGGCCGCCAGTAGGCTAGTCGAGGGTATCATATCATCGGAATGGATATCCGCCGCCGCCGCCGGACCTAAACTAGTCTGGTTTTGTTTTTAGTTGAAAGTATGTCCAAAATGTAACCGTCTTTGTTTAGTTTGCATTAAATCCGTCATGTTGATATGAAATCCGGCCAAGTTTGCATGAGTTCCATCTGGTTTGTTGAAAAAAAGTTTGAAATGTATGTAACTACGGTTAGATATAGATAGACGGGTACACACGGTGAGCTGTTGCATCGTCATCGTCTGTTGGCCACACAGAGTTTGCCGGAGATGGGGCCAAAAAGCCCCTCCCTTTGCTCGGTCGGGACAAGCTAAAGGTGAAACTGAAGCACAACGGCACCGCTCCGGGGCCGCGCAGCCGCAGCCGCTCGCATCTGTAGCCCCATGTACCCTCCGTCCAGCTCTAGCGTGAGGGCATCGGCAGGGGCGATGACGGCGAGCACAAGGCCCATCACATGGATACATGGGCCGGGGGTGGTGGACCTTAGCCTCAGGCTGTCACTCGGTGGGCGGTTCAGGGAGGAGAGGAGGAATGGCGAGGGCCTCGCAAGGTCCTCGCCGGTTGCATGCATCCAGGAGGTGGCGCCAACTATGGCAGATGCGGAGGCGGGGAATGATGCTGACGTGTAGCCCTCGGCGACCGCCCAGCCGCAGGGTAGTGGCTTCCCTCTGAATGGTGTCATCATTTCTAGGAGCACCTTCCTTGGTAGCACCGCTAGCGTTGAGGTCCAGCCCTCGGCGACCCCGCAAGGGAGTGGGAGTGGTTTCCCTTTGAACAACATCAAGGAGGAGGAGGAGGAGGAGGAGGAGGAGGAGCCCGTGGCAAAGCTGCGGGCGAGTTTGTGCCCATACCAAGGTGATGTTTCCATAATGCTATATATCTGTAATTCTGTATTTGTCCTTATAATTCAACGCGATCAACTAAATTCATGCTCAGCAATTGTCTTTTTTTAAGATTAGACTCAGGCCAGCTCATGCATGGCTCTCGTGTGCTGGGTTTGCATACATCTGACTGGTAAATATTTTCCTAGTTAGGTCAGGTGTAACAGACACTAAGTAGATGGAGAAGAAGCAGGGTCAAGGGTCAGCCTTTTAATGATTGCTTGCAGTAGTACGCACAGTGCTGAAGCTATAGTAGTGTAGTTGGATGAAGGTTATGAACCTATCCTATCCATCCATCCATCCATCCATCCATCCATATATGTTCTTTTGTTTGGCAATTGATGACCTTTTCTTTCTTGATTTTCATCGGTTTTCATCATGTTTCTTTCACGACGTTCTATTCCCCTTATTTTGCATTCTTTTCTTCCATTCTGTTTTTTTGGTTCCTTTGTTTCTCCTTTAGGGTGTTATTGGATTTCTTTGTTTTTCTAAGTTTCTTTATCGATTTTTGTTGGGTTTTTTTCTTCAACACTTGTGAAATTTTTTGGTACACATTCAACATTTTTTGTATACATCAAAAATATATTTATTATACAAGATTAAAATTTTAAAATACATGGTTAGCATTTTTTAAATACTTATATTTTTATGTCTAATTTTATCCATACACATTTTATTTTTTTGGGTATATATCTAATACGCATTTAACATGTTAGTTAATACACTGTCAACATTGTTTCTGTACAAATTTTTAACATTTTTCTTATGATTGATTATAAAAATAATATTAAGATTTTCGGAACCCATGGTCACTATTTTTTCTATATGCATTTAACGTTTTCAAAAGCTTGATTAACATTTTCAAGTACATGATTAAATAATACATGTTCAACATTTTTTTCTATACACATTTAACTTCTTTTAAATGCCTTATTCACATTTTTAAATAATTTCTAAGCATTTTTTAATACATGGTCAGCATTTTTATATAAACATTTCAGATTTTTCAAATACTTATTTAACATTTTTTTCATCTGCTTGATTAACATTTCTTAAATACATAATCAAGTTTTTTTATACATTTTGTATACACATTTAATATTTTTCAAATGCTTGGTTAACATTTTTTCAAATGTTTTACGTAAAGTTTTTTTGTAATATATTTATTTAGAATATTTGTAACTATAGACAAAACTAAAATACAAAGCAAAAAAAACAAAAACAAAAAACGTGAAAAAAAA
Source organism: Triticum urartu (assembly GCF_003073215.2). Classification (NCBI taxonomy): domain Eukaryota; kingdom Viridiplantae; phylum Streptophyta; class Magnoliopsida; order Poales; family Poaceae; genus Triticum; species Triticum urartu. The sequence goes on along the minus strand of NC_053026.1, from coordinate 3,519,922 downwards.
ACGAGGCTCTGTCCTCCAGTGCGCTTGCGCCGGCCCATCTCGTGCCTCCTTTCAGGCGAGGCTTCCCTCTATCTCATGTGAAGCGAGACATAGAGGCGTCCAGTAATGTGGGGCTCTCGCCGTAGGCATGTGATAAAAAAAAACTGCATACCTCTGTAAGCCCACACAGCCCAATGATCTAAAGTGGACATAGCTTAATGTACTGAGTTGGTAAAAAAAACTCATTAAATGTGTGAAAAAAAAGGTAATAAAATCCTTTGCAAATATTATGCAAGAACTTTGCTATTTGTACATAGAACACCATCAAGTTCGATAGTACCGCATGCTTTTCCTTTCCCCCCTTTTCTCAAAACACACAAAGTCGCGGATCATGTCTAAAAATCAATCGTGTATAAAAACACGCAAATGTGTTTTTTATATTATAAGGCCATACATGGCAATTTTATTTGGGTAGCTTGTCCACTTTGCCTCCGTAGTCGCATTGATATATATACTCGTTTGTGGTTAACTCTTTACCATGAGTAGTAAGTATGTTCAGATGTGATCAATTACTCACAACGTGGGCTCTGACTCGATAATCATGACAAGATATATGATGAGGGCACTAGACAAATGCATTTTGGCAAAACCATGTATGGCATTCTTGTTTGCTTTGCGTGTCCATTTTACATTGATAGTCACGCCAAGTTACCCATGTGTGGTTAACTCTTTACGCACGAGCAGTTTCACCGGTATTTTTGGATTCGATTGCTTACCCTTTGTTATGATCCGATCGCTTACTCGTGAGTACTATGCCACATGGGTAGTTTGTCACCATAGTGGTGCCCAGGGGCAGACCGGGGATTGGGCCAAACCCCGGGCCCTAGGCCGGCTACAGTGCCCAAGATGCTATACTAAAGGCAGTATTTATTCTGCAGGCCCAGGGCCCAGACCCCCCCGGCCTCGGTCCTGGACCCACCACTAGTGTCGACAAGATATATGATTAGAGCACAAGGAAAATGCCTTTAGTAAAGCCATATATATGACGTTCTTGTTTGGTTAGCTTGTCCATTCCGCCATGAAAGTCGCTCGGGATACTTGCTTGTGGTTAACTCTTTACTCACGAGTAGTTGAACCGGTATTTGATTGCTTACTCACGAGTAGTATGACCTGCATTATAGGATTAGATCACTTACTCATGAGCAGTATAGCCACTATATTTTGAATTCCAGTAAAAAAATAGAGAAAAAATATATCTTGAAGTTAATGTTACTATGAAGTGAGCTAAGAGTGAGCAAATGCAGGCACAGACAGTGAGAGCACATGATGTGTTTGTTTGGTCTACTAACTTGCACTTGTATTTAATTATCATCGATTTTTCTTGGGCACGCTTTTGATCGTGCTGACTTGTAGAACCCCCAACTGATCCAACTGATTGATCAATCAATCAAAAGAACATCAGTGCGTGTAAATGGATGGACAAACTAACTGAACCGACTCAAGAACAGAACATTGTTTTTTGTGATCGACCGACGAACGGATCAACACAAGTACACAACACGCACTAACTGCTAGAATCTGGTTTAACTAGTAGACATATCGTACACATAATTAGTTTTACAGTTTGCTGGTGGCGGTGGTGGTTGGTGCAGGTGCAGCGCCATCGGCGGCGTACTTCTTGAGGGCGTCGCCGGCGTGGTGGAGGTTGTCCGGCACGGGCAGGTTGCAGAGCAGCGTCACCTTGGCCTCGGCGATCTGCGGCCCCTTCTTCATCTCCGCCGACGGGTCCATCTTCCACAGCTTCACCTCCCACACCTGAATTGATTCTGAATTATCCCATGCATGTCCGAGCCAGAGGGAGAATAGCTAGACGATTAGGTTCGGAGTCCAGTGCAGACTGCAGACAGACCTGCGTGGAGCGGCCGAGGTGGACGGGGACGGCGCGGGCGAGCACGACGGAAGTGGTTGATGCTGAGGTGCACGCCCGCGACGCGGCGGTAGCCCGACGCCATGTGCGCGCCCATGCTGGCCAGCGCCTCCGACACCAGCGCCGACACGCCGCCGTGCAGCACCTTGAACGGCTGGCAGCAGCGCTCGGTGACGGGTAGCCTCCCGTCGAGCAGCGTGGGGGAGACCGTCTCGATCTGGAAGCCCACCGCGTGTAGCACTCGGTCCAGCTCCGCCGTGTCGATGTCGCTACTACCGGGCTTCGCCGCCGCCATGGCTGCTACGTGGGAGCACCTCGCAGCGCCCGGCCGCCTCTACGTAGATGAAGAAGAAGCAGGGGCCAGCCGTGCAATGATCGCTTGCAGTAGTACGCACAGTGCTGAAGCTCTAGTAGTGTAGTTGGATGACCTTTTTGTTTGGCAATTGATGCCTCTAGAGCAGCACAGCTAGCGCACGCACGGCTAGCGTCAGAGCCAGGTCACCTCCATCGAAACTCTATACGGCCCATGGACTTTTTGGTAAGCGTACGTGGCCCACTACCACTGATATCACGCTTTGTGTGATGGCTGGCCCATGTGGCTACCATTTTCGTCATTTCCTATTCGGCGCTTCAGGGGTCTGTTATTGTACATTTCGCAAACCCACGATCTAGGTGTTCATTGTACGGCACAGTAACCAACCGGCCACCCTCATTTGATGTGTTTATTTACATCTTCGTTCTTTTCTTCTTCTTTTTTTTTTCCTTTTTCTTCTTTCTTCTTCGGTCTTTCTTCTTCCTTCTTTTCTCTCATTTCCCCCCCCCCTTTTTTTTTCCTTTTTCTTGTTCTTTTTTCTCTTTTCTTGGAATTGTTTTGTTCAGATTTTATATTTATCTTCTTACTTTTATTTTTTGTTTTCTTTTTCCTTTAATAAATGCGTTTCTGAACTCTTTTTCAAAATAGATGAAATTTTTAGAAAATGGATCGTGATTTTCTTTGCAAAATCAATAACCTTTTTTCAAAATTGATAAAAAATAAATGTTGAAGAAATCCTTTAAAAGTTGACAGATTTTATTTAAAATTAATGAACCTTTTTTTCAAAATCGATGAACATTTTTCAAAATAGTTCTACTTTTTTCAAAATTGATGTATTTTTTTTCAAATTCGATGAGAGCAGCTCAGCTAGCGCACGCACGGCTAAGGTCAGAGCCACCTCATCTCCATCGAAACTCTATACAGCCCATGTGAACCATCAGTTATATCATCCTTTGCGTGATGCCTGGCCCATTTGGCTATCATTTTCCTCACGTGGTGATGGACAGAGACATGATGGGGGAGTAACTAGTTAACGAGCGCTCCTTCGGAAGCCTCGTAACGACCAGCGCCACTTGATATGCTCTCAGTCATTCGCCACGTGTCGCGCTCTGGACGCTCCCTCCGGATTTTATTTTTTTTTATTTTTCCGCATGAGTTTTCGGCTTTTTAAACGGTTTTTTCTAGGTTTTTTCGGCGTTTTGGTTTTTTTCCGGTCTTACTTAGCTTTTCGATCAAAAAACAATTAAAAAAAATTGCACAAGAAAAACACGTTTTCTTTTTTTTTCTTTCGCGAAAGTCACGGTTTTTTTTCGTAGGAGGCACGGTTGTGCTTTAGCGAGAGTCACGGCCGTGCCTTTCAGAAACGAAAAAAAACGTGTTTTCTGTTTTTTTTTCTTTCGCGAGAGTTACGGTTTTACTTACGCGAGAGGCACGGTTATGCTTTCGCGAGAGTCACGACCGTGCCTCTCGGAAAGGGAAAAATGAAACGCGTTTTCTGTTTTTTTCTTTCGTGAGAGTCACGGTTTTGCTTCCGCGAAAAGCACGGGTGTGCTTTCGTGAGAGTCACGGCCGTGCCTCTCAGAAAGGGAAAAAATACGTGTTTTCTATTTTTTTTCGCGAGAGTCACGATTTTGCTTCCGCAAGAGGTACGGTTGTGCTTTCGCGAGAGTCACGGCCATGCCTTTCGAAAACAAAAAAAAATGCGTTTTCCCCTTAGATATAAAAGAATCATTCTGAGCGAGTCCATAAGAAGCGACCTGCTTTTTCATCGGTTCCGGGGGAAGACCAAAGATCTTGCGCGACCGGTCCGCCAGAAAAACTAAAAGGAGAAAGATGTTTTTTTTCCTTTCATGAGAGTCACGGTTTTGCTTTCACAAGAGGTATGGGTGTGATTTCGCGAGAAGCACGGGCGTGCCTCTTTCGGAAAGGGAAAAAAACCATGCTCCCGGTTTGGTTTTTTCACCCGGTTTTTCCGTCCGGTTTTTTCTTGAAAAAAAGTTCGTCAAAACCTATTAACATGGAATCTAGTTTTGAAGATCTCGACGCGAGGAATCCAATGATAAAAACGATTCGAGATTTAGATGCACGGTTTAAAAGATAAAACATTTTGAATAAACGGATCTACGAAAAAAGGGAAAACTCCCAGGTTGCGACAAGTGGCGTGTTGCATGTGCGCCACTTGTCGCAACCTGGGAAAGTGGAGTGTTCTTTGCAACGAGTACTCCTTAATCAGTGATTTCGACATGATGGCTGGTCCATTTGGCTATCGCTGGAAGTGTCCGCAGTTATGGCCCGGCCCATTTTCGGGTTTTCGCTCGCTTGCTTGCTGCGTTCATCCTGGGTAAATCCTATTCTGCGCTGTAGGCGCCGGTTAATGTGCATTTTGTTAACGGGTGCTTGCAGCGCACACCACCTCCCGCCAGCTGGGCCGGCCCGTTTAATTTTTCTTCTCATTTGTTAAATCGCAAAAACAATGCGCTTCCGGTGAATAAAACTAGAGACCTCCCTCGTGTTACCACGCTACGTTTACCAAACCGCCACCAAGCCGGATATGGTAAGAAGCAACGTTTCCCTTCTTTTATTCTTTATTTTTCTTTTATTCTTTTTCTTCTTTCTTTTTCTACTTTCTTTTGTCCTTTTCCTTTTTCTTTTGTCCTTTCCTTTTTAAATTTTGATGTACTTTTTTAAAATTCGCTGAAGCTTTTAAAATTTTGATAAACTTTTTTCTAATTTGGTAAACTTTTTGTCAAATCTGCTGAACTTTTTCGAGATTCGATGAACTTTTTTTCAAATTCGACGATTTTTTTTAATTATGATGAATTTATTTCAAATTCGATGAACTTTCTTTCAGATTCGATGAACTGTTTTTCAAAATCAATGAACTTTTTTCCAAATCGAAGAACAATGCACTTTTCCAAAATTGATGAACTTTAATTGAAGAACAATGCACCTTTTTCCATTTTGTGAGTTTTTTCTTTTAAATTCGTGAACCTTTTTTTAACCAGTGATCTTTCTTTTGTGAATGGTTTTTTAATTCCTATTTTTTCAAAAAACTTACACATATTTTGTGAACAGTCAACGGTTAACTGGCCTGCCCGGTCAATTGGTAAAAAATAATCCCATACTAGTGAACTTGTTCTCTTTCACATAGGGCCGCTAGGATAGTTGTTAAGCGTAGCGCGCTGCAATTAATCGGAAGTAGGCGAATGGTCCGGTGTTATGCAGGATCTTGCGCGAGAGGTGTGGCTTGAGTTGGACTCCCCGCGTAGTACTCCTTTTTTTGGTGGTTTTTGCGCTACAGTATTTCTGTGCGCTACGGGCCGGCCCACTAGTTCTCCTGTGAGTGCCAGTTCGCTTCGGAGGTGCTTAAGGTGCCGAGTAGGACCTCCCCTCGTGGTGGTTTTCGTCGCAGGACTGTCTGATTATATCGGGTTTTTTTTTTCTGTTGTTTTCTTTCTTATGATTTTCTTCATTTCTTCACCGGTTTTTTAGGGGTTTCCATTTTCTTCTTTTTTTCTCACTGGTTTTCTTTGTTTCTTTCTCAATTTTACACAACATATATTTTTAGTGTACACGTGAAACATTATTGTTGACACACTTAACATGTTTTGAACAATTTTTTGAATACATGGTCAGCAGTTTAAAAATATATGGTGAACATTTTTTAAATACAGAATTAAATTCTTTTAAATATATATGTTTTTATATCTACTCTTATTTAATGTATGTTGTGCATTTTTCCGTAAACATTAGGAATAGTTTTTTATGCACGCTTAACATCTTTTAAATACAAGATCAACATTTCTTTCATACACATTGTATATTTTCTGTATACATTATTCATATAGATGGAAAACATTTTTTACTATACACACTTAACATTTTTCAAATTCCTGATTAATATTTTTCAAATACTTGAATAAAAAGAATTCAAATACTTGATTAACATTATTCAAATACATAATCAACATTTTCTCATACGCATTGTATATTGTTTGTATATATTATTCATATTCATTAGAAACATTTTTTATATACACATTTATCATTTTTCGAATGCTTGATTAATATTTTTTTCAAATATATGATCAACTTTTCTCATACACATTGTATATTTTGTGTATCCATTATTCGTATACATTAGAAACATTTTTCGAATGCTTGAGTAACATTTTTCACAAGCTGCGACATTTTTTGAATAGATGATCAAGTTTTTTTTCATACACATTGTATATTTTTTGTATACATTTTTCATATACATGAGAAAGATTTTTTCTATACACATTTAACAATTTTCAAATGCTTGATTAACATAGAGAGAGAGAGCGCATTGCACCTAATTAAGCGTGTACGTTTGCTTGAATTTCCGTGTGGCTTGTGAGTTTGGACGCTTGTCGTGGCCTAGACTCCATTGTTTATTATTATTATTATTATTATTATTATTATTATTATTATTATTTGTTTATTAAGAGAATCACACCTTTGCAAAAACATTAGGCATGGTTGGTTTTGTTTCAACCATATGCACTGTATGTGTAGAGACATCGTCCTCATTTTTACTAGAGAAGCAAAGAATCTCTACTATAGCACCCTCCGCCAATAATTTGCTAGAAAAAGTTGTCGATGCAACATCTCACAGCAAATATGATGAAGAATGAGGTGGAACCAATAAACAAAGAGTTGCCTGATGAAAAAAAGCTCGTCAAGTTGAAGCGGTGCGTATGTACTCCCGATGATCACTAGAAAAGAAATTATGTTTAGCTATAAAACATTTTACCTGTTCGGGGGCAGAAAATAACAACATAAGAAAAGTTATGACGTGGCATGCTGTATGTACCTGACAACTAAGAGCATGTACAATGATACTATCTTAGGAGTGTCATGTAGGATAAATAATAAAGTGGGTGAAAGAGAACTCATAAGAAAAGACTTGTCTTCTCTTAAGAGAAGATAAGAGATGATCTCTTACCGTAATATATCTCATCACGTTTTTAGGAATAGCTAGTTATGGATGATAAGACTAAGAGATAACTCATTGTAGATATTTTTCTTTGTCATCTCTAAATTACATGCAAGACTTAAAATAAGACTATCTTATCAACCATTGTACTCCCTCCGTTCCGAATTACGTGTCGCAGGTATGAATGTATCTAAATGTATTTTAGTTCTAGATACATCCATTTCTGCGACAAGTAATTTGGAACGGAGGGAGTACATGTCATAAGAATCACATGATAAATCGTTAGATAGGATAAAACTGACAAACTTTCCATTAAATGGGGTAACAACTATTTCGCAAAACAAAAGGGATAACAACTACATGTCATAAGAATCACATGATAAATCGTTAGATAGGATAAAACTGACAAACTTTCCATTAAATGGGGTAACAACTATTTCGCAAAACAAAAGGGGTAACAACTAGAAAAGCCTCGCTGGATGGGTGATCTGGATACAAAACTATTAAATGATAGATCATGACGATCCAGTTGCTATCTTTCTGTCTCTGTACTGTATGTACATGCAGCTAGCAGCAGTCGAGAACGATCGAGAGTTAGAAAAAGAAACGTTCCTATACCTGAGCACGAGGGGAAGATGAAGATAAGTGTCCGATAAAGAGGCTGAGTCGTCTTCGTCGGAGGCAATACTGCATCAGATTATAGACACAAGCCCCATGTCTAGCTTTGTTGGAATTCAAAGGAAAAACAAAATTCAAAAACGCGCCAGGTAGGTTAGCTTTGTTGGAATTCAAAGGAAAAACAAAATTCAAAAACGCGCCAGGTAGGTTAGCTTTGTTGGAATTCAAAGGAAAAACAAAATTCAAAAACGCGCCAGGTAGGTTAGCTTTGTTGGAATTCAAAGGAAAAACAAAATTCAAAAACGCGCCAGGTAGGTTAGCTTTGTTGGAATTCAAAGGAAAAACAAAATTCAAAAACGCGCCAGGTAGGTTAGCTTTGTTGGAATTCAAAGGAAAAACAAAATTCAAAAACGCGCCAGGTAGGTTAGCTTTGTTGGAATTCAAAGGAAAAACAAAATTCAAAAACGCGCCAGGTAGGGGTCGAACCTACGGCCTTCCGCTTAGGAAACGGACGCTCTATCCACTGAGCTACAGGCGCTACTATGAGAAAATTTAATGAGATGTTCTCTAGAAACAGCTTGGCAAGTGGCAACCGAATTTCACAAAAGATGAATCCCTATCTTTTGATTTAATTTTGAACTAGTAAAACTAAACGAATATGCGTTTGTTTGTCACAAGGAACTGAGACATTGTAAAAGCTAGAGACGATCGAAACACTATATATAGAACATGTTGGTGTACCTGAGGACGGTGTACCACATGTCGAGTGTCAACGCTACCACCCTCCTCAACATCTTCTCTAGCTCGAGCAGTCTCGCCACCATATTTGGCGCCTACGTCAGTGATCCTTACCTCAGCCGCTACACGCCATCGCCGCCGCCACCGTCCCCTCCTTCGTTGGCATGTTCATCCTCACCACCACTGTTGTGATCCACGCTGACCACCCTCCAGCGTGCACATGTGGCACCTGGGCTCAGCAAAACATATGTGCCCTGCATACCAGCGCAAGGACTAACATCTTCTGGTATACGGTGCACATCGGTGGAACCGAACGATGTCGTTCACGTGACGGAAAATTGAAGAAGAAGCCCCTCCCAGCCCCACAGATCGACGGGCGTGAGATGGAGATCAAGGAGACATAGATCTTGGACGCCTTCGCCGCCTCCCTCGAGACAGGGCGCCAGGAGGAGGTGTGGAGGGTGGCGCACGAGGAGGAGCTGTGGTGGTGTGTCATGAAGAATTTGGAGCAGGAGTACCAACGCGAGCTCTGGTGCCGCCACTACTTCAAGCATTACAACAACGTAGTGCTTGGCGACGACAATGCGCTCAACATGGAGGACCCGGAGGTCGATGCCACCAAATCGTCGACCGGAGAAGTCATTAACATCTCATTAGATGACGACGAGGCACAGGGCGATGCGGTGGTAGTTATGCTTAATTTTCACACAAGCAATCTTTGTTTAGAACGACAGTCTTTTCTAGAACTATGTTTAGGTCTACTAGATCTTTTTAGTTAGTAACTGTGAGGTGAACTTGCTCGATTTAGTAAATGTGACCTATGCTTAAGGTTGTTGAATCTTTGTTTGTTCAAACTAGCAACTATTGTTAAATTATGGAGTGTATGCAATGACATGGATGGTCACTATAATAAGAAAAATACACACCAAAATTCTTATGTTCTCAATCATCGCCTTGAGCACTTTGCTACGAAGCCACTAGAGGTTTGCCACGATGGTCATGCAACGATGTTTGGGGGGGGGGCTGATGGAGCTGCTGTTACGGTGTTCGTTGGGAGATCGAGCGACAATCATGGGGATGCGGCAAGGTAGTGTTGTGATGACCATTGTTAATGCTGCGAGGAAGCGGCAGAGGAGATGTGGTTACGACAGTCGTCGCCGACAAGGCAAGGCGATGCTGCAAGGGAAGCTGTGGAGTTGTTGCTGCAAAGGAGATGAGTGGAGATGCTACTGCAAGGCAATGATGCGATGAGTGTGGCGATGTTGCAGACGGTGCTGCAACGACGGGGCGGCGGCGGTGACTGATGCCATGAGCGTGGTGCGAGGTGATCAGTGTGGGGTGGTCCATGCATGAATGCTGCAAGAGAAGGGGACACTGGTGTGGCACGCGTCACATGACTGGAGTAGTGCCACAAGAGGCAAGAGTGCCAAGGTAAAAGGAGATCAAAGAGTCACACATTCATGCATGAAACAGCTGTGAAGACGGCTTAGTATTTTCTGCATGTAGCTGGTAGGCGCCTAGCACCACCTAAAAAGGGAGGGGCATGTTGGAAATATGCCCTGGAGGAAATAATAAAGTGATTATTATTATATTTCCTTAATCATGATAAAGGTTTATTATTCATGGTAGAATTGTATTGATCGGAAACTTAAATACATGTGTGGATACATAAACAAATACCGTGTCCCTAGAGAGCCTCTACTTGACTAGCTCGTTGATCAAAGATGGTTAAGGTTTCCTAATCATAGACATGAGTTGTCATTTGATAATGGGATCACATCATTATTAGAATGATGTGATGGACAAGACACATCCGTTAGCATAGCATATGGGCATCCATGTCCCGCTATTGGTTATTGACCGGAGAAGCGTCTCGGTCATATCTATATCATTCTCGAACCCATAGGGTCCACACGCTTAACGTTCGTTGACGATATAATACTATGTGAGTTATGTATGTTGGTGACTGAATGTTGTTCTGAGTCCCGGATGAGATCACGGACATGATGAGGAGCTCCATAATGGTCTGGAGGTAAAGATTGATATATAGGATGGTAGTATTTGGTCTCCGGAAGAGTTTCAGAATGCACCGGATAATTATCGGTTCACCGAAAGGGGTTCCAAAAGGCAACGGGGATTTGTTGGGCCTAACGGGCCAAAAGGAGGGAGCACACCAGCCCACAAGGGGGCTGGCGCGCCCACCTCCTGGCCGCCGGCCCCTAGGGAAGGAAAGAGGAGGGGTTGGCCCCCTCCTGCCTTTCTCCACACAAGAGAGAAGGAAGGGGAGGCGCCATAAGGCAGTCGACCCCTTTCCTTTCCCCCCACGGGCCAAGAAGGAAGAGGGAAGCGCCTAGGGCAGGCGCCCTAGGGCGGCTGCCGCCCCCCTTGAGGTGCGCCTAGGGCTGCCTCCCCTCCTCCCTCCACCTATATATATGAGAGGAGGGGAGGGGCGCCACAGACCACGAAATCCCCAAGCCGTGTGCCGGCGCCTGATACGTCTCCAACGTATTTATAATTTTTATTGTTCCATGCTATTATATTATCTGTTTTGATGTTAATGGGCTTATTTATACACTTTGATATTTTTTTGAGACTAACCTACTAACCCAAGGCCCAGTGCAAATTGTTGTTTTTTTGCCTATTTCAGTGTTTCGCAGAAAAGGAATATCAAACGGAATCCAAACGGAATGAAACCTTCGGGGAGTTATTTTTGGAACAAACGTGATCCGGGGGACTTGGAGTGGACGTCAAGAAACAAACGAGGAGGCCACGAGGCAGGGGCGCGCCTACCCCCATGGGCGCGCCCTCCACCCTCGTGGGCCCCTCGTAGCTCCACTGACCTACTTCTTCCTCCTATATACCCATATACCCCGAAAACATTCAGGAGCACCACGAAACCCTATTTCCACCGCCGTAACCTTCTGTACCCAAGAGATCCCATCTTGGGGCCTTTTCCGGAGCTCCGCCGGAGGGGGAATCAATCACGGAGGGCTTCTACATCAACACCATAGCCTTTCCGATGATGTGTGAGTAGTTTACCTCAGACCTTCGGGTCCATAGTTATTAGCTAGATGGCTTCTTCTCTCTCTTTGGATCTCAATACAAGTTCTCCTTGATCTTCTTGGAGATCTATTCGATGTAACTCTTTTTGCGGTGTGTTTGTTGAGATCCGATGAATTGTGGGTTTATGATCAAGTTTATCTATGAACAATATTTGATTCTTCTCTGAAATCTTTTATGTATGATTAAGTTATCTTTGCAAGTCTCTTCGAATTATCAGTTTGGTTTGGCCTACTAGATTGATCTTTCTTGCAATGGGAGAAGTGCTTAGCTTTGGGTTCAATCTTGCGGTGTCCTTTCCCAGTGACAGCAGGGGCAGCAAGGCACGTATTGTATTGTTGCCATTGAGGATAAAAAGATGGGGTTTATATCATATTGCTTGAGTTTATCCCTCTACATCATGTCATCTTGCCTAATGCGTTACTCTGTTCTTATGCATTTAATACTCTAGATGCATGCTGGATAGCGGTCGATGTGTGGAGTAATAGTAGTAGATGCAGAATCGTTTCGGTCCACTTGTCACGAACGTGATGCCTATATACATGATCATGCCTAGATATTCTCATAATTATGCACTTTTCTATCAATTGCTCGACAGTAATTTGTTCATCCACCGTAATACTTATGCTATCTTGAGAGAAGCCACTAGTGAAACCTATGGCCCACGGGTCTATCTTTTATCATATAAGTTTCCAATCTATTTTATTTTGCAATCTTTACTTTCAATCTATATCATAAAAATACGAAAAATATTTATCTTATTATTATTATCTCTACCAGATCTCACTCTCGTAAGTGACCGTGAAGGGATTGACAACCCCTTTATCACGTTGGTTGTGAGGTTCTTATTTGTTTGTGTAGGTAAGAGGGACTTGCGTGTAGTCTCCTACTGGATTGATACCTTGGTTCTCAAAAACTAAGGGAAATACTTACGCTACTTTGCTGCATCACCCTTTCCTCTTCAAGGGAAAACCAACGCAGTGCTCAAGAGGTAGCAGCGCCCCCTCTCCTTCTAGTTCGTCCTCCGTCCAAAAACCGTTGTGCTTGGCAAAGCCCTACGGAAATAACTTCACCACCACCGTCATCACACCATCGTGCTGCCGGAACTCATCTACTAGTTCACTCCTCTTGCTGGAACAAGAAGGCGAGGACGTCATTGAGCTGAACGTGTGCTGAACGCTGATGTCTACTACGCAACTTTATTCTTGTACACACGTGTTGGGCCTCCAAGCGCAGAGTTTTGTAGGACAGTAGCAATTTTCCCTCAAGTGGATGACCTAAGGTTTATCAATCCATGGGAGGCGTAGGATGAAGATGGTCTCTCTTAAACAACCCTGTAACCAAATAATAAAAAGTCTCTTGTGTCCCCAACACACCAAATACAAATGGTAATTTGTATAGGTGCACTAGTTCAGCGAAGAGATGGTGATACAAGTGTAATATGGATAGTAGATATTGATTTTTGTAATAAGAACAATAAAATACAGCAAGGTAGCAATCGATAAAACGAAGCACAAACAGTATTGCAATGCTTGAAAATGAGGCCTAGGGTCCGTACTTTCGCTAGTGCAATCTCTCAACAATGCTAATATAATTGGATCATATAACCACCCCTCAAAGTGCGATGAAGAATCACTCCATATCTAGCGGAGAACATAAGACGAAATTGTTTGTAGGGTATGAAACCACCTCAAAGCAATTCTTTCCGATCAATCTATCCCAGAGTTCATACTAAAATAACACCAAGCTATTCTTTCCGATCGATCTAACCAAGAGTTCGTACTAAAATAACACCAAAGAGAATTCAGATTCATAATATTCTATCCAACCCAAAGAATCTCAAAGAGTGCCCAAGATTTCTACTAGAGAAACAAAGACAAGAACTGATACGTCTCCAACGTATCTATAATTTTTGATTGCTCCATGCTATATTATCTACTGTTTTGGACATTATTGGGCTTTATTATCCACTTTTATATTACTTTTGAGACTAACCTATTAACCGGAGGCCCAACCCAGAATTGCTGTTTTTTGCCTGTTTTAGGGTTTCGTAGAAAAGGAATATCAAACGGAGTCCAAACGGAATGAAACCTTCGGGAACGTTATTTTCTCAACGAACAAGACCCGGGAGACTTGGACCCTATGTCAAGAAAGAAAAGAGGAGGCCACGAGGTAGGGGGTGCGCCAGCCTACCCCAAGCGCGCCCTTCGCCCTCGTGGGCCCCCTGTTGCTCCACCGACGTACTCCTTCCTCCTATATATACCTACGTACCCCCAAACGATCAGATACGGATCCAAAACCCTAATTCCACCGCCGCAACTTTCTGTATCCACGAGATCCCATCTTGGGGCCTGTTCCGGAGCTCCGCCGGAGGGGGCATCGATCACGGAGGGCTTCTACATCATCACCATAGCCCCTCCGATGAAGTGTGAGTAGTTTACCTCAGACCTACGGGTCCATAGTAGTAGCTAGATGGCTTCTTCTCTCTTTTTGGATCCCAATACAATGTCCCCCCTCTCTTGTGGAGATCTATTCGATGTAATCTTCTTTTTGCGGTGTGTTTGTTGAGATCGATGAATTGTGGGTTTATGATCAAGTCTATCTATGAACATTATTTGAATCTTCTCTGAATTCTTTTATGTGTGATTGGTTATATTTGCAAGTCTCTTCGAATTATCAGTTTGGTTTGGCCTACTAGATTGATCTTTCTTGCAATGGGAGAAGTGCTTAGCTTTGGGTTCAATCTTGCGGTGTCCTTTCCCAGTGACAGTAGGGGCAGCAAGGCACATATTGTATTGTTTCCATTGAGGATAACAAGATGGGGTTTTCTTCATATTGCATGAGTCTATCCCTCTACATCATGTCATCTTACTTAAGGCGTTACTCTATTTTTAACTTAATACTCTAGATGCATGCTGGATAGCGGTCGATGAGTGGAGTAATAGTAGTAGATGCAGGCAGGAGTCGATCTACTTGTCTCGAACGTGGTGCCTATATACATGATCATACCTAGATATTCTCATAACTATGCTCAATTCTGTCAATTGCTCAACAGTAATTTGTTCACCCACCGTAGAATACTTATGCTCTCGAGAGAAGCCACTAGTGAAACCTATGGCCACCGGGTCTATCTTTATCATATTGATCTCCTACTACTTAGTTATTTCCTTTGCTATTTACTTTGCCTTTATTTTACTTTGCATATTTATCATAAAAATACCAAAAATAGTATCTTATCATATCTATCAGATCTCACTCTCGTAAGTTGACAACCACTATTTGCGTTGGTTGCGAGGATTTATTTCTTTTGTGTAGGTACGAGGGACTCGCGCGTAGCCTCCTACTGGATTGATACCTTGGTTCTCAATAACTGAGGGAAATACTTATGCTACTTTGCTGCATCATCCCTTCCTCTTCGGGGAAAACCAACGCAGTGCTCAAGAGGTAGCAAGAAGGATTTCTGGCGCCGTTGCCGGGGAGGTCTACGCAAAATTCAACATACCAAGTACCCATCACATACCCTTATCTCCTGCATTACATTATTTGCCATTTGCCTCTCGTTTTCCTCTCAACCACTTCACCCTTGCTGTTTTATTCACCCTCTCTCTCTATCCTCCCTCTCTTTCTCTATTTGCCTCTTTTTGCCCGTTTGCTTTCTGTTTGTTTGTTTGCTTGTCGTTATGGCTAGTCCCTTATCTTCTCCGTTATCTCCTGAGAATGAAATTCTAAATTTTAAGCAAAGGGAGGGAGAAAATCTAAAAGATGCTTGGTATAGAATTTGCAATGCTCAAAATAGATCTACTAGGAAGCAATCTACTTCCGTTCTCCTTCGCAATTTTTATGTAGGCATTACTCCTTGGCACCGTTATGTTCTTGATACTATTACCGGAGGGAACTTTTTTGGTAGCCATACTTTTGATTCTTATAATGCTATGTTAGATTTATTTGGCTCACCCACTCTCTTGGTCAATGGAACTATATTAACTTTGGAGCATGTAATGCAAAGGCTTGAAATTATTGAAAATAAGGTTTCTACCGTAGAGTTAATTGAAAATTTGGATAAAAAGATCCATAGCCGAATCTCTCAATGTGGATCTAAAGTAGGAGTTACTTTGAAAGATATTAAAGAAAAGGAACCCATAGTTAATGAGAAAATAAATAACGATTCCGTTAGGATCGATAAACTCGAGAATATTATTACTAACTTGGGAACCGCTTTTTCTTCCGTAAAGAACACTCCAAGCCCTTCCACTAAAGTTGCCAAGATTATATACGTTCCTAAAAATAAGGGTGAATCCTCTAGTAAGGATGCGGATCTCAAATCTATAAGTATTCATCCCAATCTTTTTGCTATCATTAAGGAACCATTTGTTACGAACGGATTTTTCGATCTTGTGCCTAAAAGTTTGATAATTAATAAAAATAAAGAAATTACTAAAGATGGTAGATGCCTCTTTGAAGAATTGCCTACCAAAGATGGCAATACCTAGATCTATTCTTGCTTGTTATGCCTAGCTAGGGGCGTTAAACGAAAGCGCTTGTCGGGAGGCAACCCAATTTTCTTTTTTTCCTTGCTTTTTGCTCCTGTTTAGTAATAAACAATTTATCTAGCCTCTGTTTTGGTTGTGTTTTTTGTGTTTAATTAGTGTTTGTGCCAAGTAGAACCGTTGGGAAGACTTGGGGAAAGTCTTGTTGAACTTGCTGTAAAAAACAGAAACTTTAGCGCTCACGAGAACTGCTGTAAATTTTATTTGGAAAGTGATATTTAGTTAATTCTTTTTGCAGATAATTAATAGATAAATTAATCACGTCCAGAAATTTATTTTAGAATTTTTGGGGTTCCAGATCTTGCGCTAGCTACAGATTACTACAGACTGTTCTGTTTTTGACAGATTCTGTTTTTCGTGTGTTGTTTGCTTATTTTGATGAATCTATGGCTAGTAAAATAGTTTATAAACCATAGAGAAGTTGGAATACAGTAGGTATAACACCAATATAAATAAAGAATGAGTTCATTACAGTACCTTGAAGTGGTCTTTTATTTTCTTTCGCTAACGGAGCTCACGAGATTTTCTACTTTAAGTTTTGTGTTGTGAAGTTTTCAAGTCTTGGGTAAAAGATTTGATGGATTATGGAACAAGGAGTGGCAAGAGCCTAAGCTTGGATATGCCCATGGAACCCCCAATATAACCTAAGGACACCTAAAAGCCAAAGCTTGGGGATGCCCCGGAAGGCATCCCCTCTTTCGTCTACTTCTATCGGTAACTTTACATGGAGCTATATTTTTATTCGCCACATGATATGTGTTTTGCTTGGAGCGTCTTGTATTATTTGAGTCTTTGATTTTTAGTTTACCACAATCATCCTTGCTGTACACACCTTTTGAGAGATCCATACATGATTTGGAATTTGTTAGAATACTCTATGTGCTTCGCTTATATCTTTTGAGTTATATAATTTTGCTCTAGTACTTCACTTATATCTTTTAGAGCACGGTGGTGAATTTGTTTTATAGAAACTATTGATCTCTCATGCTTCACTTAGATTATTTTGAGAGTCTTAATAGCATGGTAATTTGCTTTAAATCCTAATATGCTAGGTATTCAAGAATAAAAAAAATTCTCTTATGAGTGTGTTGAATACTATGATAAGTTTGATACTTGATAATTGTTTTGAGATATGGAGATGCTGATATTAAAGTCATGCTAGTTGAGTAGTTGTGAATTTGAGAAATACATGTGCTGAAGCTTGTGATTCCCGTAGCATGCACGTATGGTGAACCGTTATGTGATGAAGTCGGAGCATGATTTATTTATTGATTGTCTTCCTTATGAGTGGCGGTCGGGGACGAGCGATGGTCTTTTCCTACCAATCTATCCCCCTAGGAGCATGTGCGTAATACTTTGCTTTGATAACTTGTAGATTTTTGCAATAAGTATATGAGTTCTTTATGACTAATGTTGAGTCCATGGATTATACGCACTTTTCTCACCCTTCCACCTTTGCTAGCCTCTCTAATACCGTGCACCTTTCGCCGGTATCATACACCCACCATATACCTTCCTCAAAACAGCCACCATACCTACCCATTATGGCATTTCCATAGCCATTCCGAGATATATTGCCATGCAACTTTCCACCGTTCTGTTTATTATGACACACTCCATCATTGTCATATTGCTTAGCATGATCATGTAGTTGACACCGTATTTGTGGCAAAGCCACCATTCATAATTCTTTCATACGTGTCACTCTTGATTCATTGCATATCCCGGTATACCGCCGGAGGCATTCATATAGTCATATTTTGTTCTAAGTATCGAGTTGTAATTGTTGAGTTGTAAGAAAAATAAAAGTGCGATGATCATCATTATTAGAGCATTGTCCCAGTGAGGAAAGGATGATGGAGACTATGATTCCCCCACAAGTCGGGATGAGACTCCGGACAAAAAAAGAAAGAAAAGAGGCCATAAAAAGAGAAAAGGCCCAAATAAAAAAAAGAAAAGAAAAAAATGAGAGAAAAAGATAGAAGGGACAATGTTACTATCCTTTTACCATGCTTGTGCTTCAAAGTAGCACCATGATCTTCATAGTAGAGAGTCTCTCATGTTATCACTTTCATATACTAGTGGGAATCTTTCATTATAGAACTTGGCTTGTATATTCCAATGATGGGCTTCCTCAAAATGCCCTAGGTCTTCATGAGCAAGCAAGTTGGATGCACACCCACTTAGTTTCTTTTTGAGCTTTCATATACTTATAGCTCTAGTGCATCCGTTGCATGGCAATCCCTACTCACTCACATTGATATCTATTGATGGGCATCTCCATAGCCCGTTGATACGCCTAGTTGATGTGATACTATCTTCTCCCTTTTTGTCTTCTCCACAACCACCACTCTATTCCACCTATAGTGCTATATCCATGGCTCACGCTCATGTATTGCATGAAGATTGAAAAAGTTTTGAGAATGTCAAAAGTATGAAACAATTGCTTGGCTTGTCATCGGGGTTGTGCATTATTTAAATATTTTGTGTGGTGAAGATAGAGCATAGCCAGACTATATGATTTTGTAGGGATAACTTTCTTTAGCCATGTTATTTTGAGAAGACATAATTGCTTTGTTAGTATGCTTGAAGTATTATTATTTTTATGTCAATATGAACTTTTGTCTTGAATCTTTTGGATCTGAATATTTATACCCAAATTAAGAAGAATTACGTTAAAATTATGCCAAGTAACACTCCGCATCAAAAATTCTGTTTTTATCATTTACCTACTCGAGGACGAGCAGGAATTAAGCTTGGGGATGCTTGATATGTCTCCAACGTATCTATAATTTTTGATTGATCCATGCTATATTATCTACTGTTTTGGACATTATTGGGCTTTATTATCCACTTTTATATTATTTTTGGGACTAACCTATTAACCGGAGGCCCAGCCCAGAATTGTTGTTTTTGCCTGTTTTAGGGTTTCGAAGAAAAGGAATATCAAACGGAGTCCAAACGGAATGAAACCTTCGGGAACGTGGTTTTCTCAACGAACAAGACCCAGGAGACTTGGACCCTACGTCAAGAAAGAAAAGAGGAGGCCACGAGGTAGGGGGGGCGCCTGCCTACCCCAGGCGCGCCCTCCACCCTCGTGGGCCCCCTGTTGCTCCACCGACGTACTCCTTCCTCCTATATATACCTACGTACCCCCAAACGATCAGATACAGAGCCAAAACCCTAATTCCACCGCCGCAATTTTCTGTATCCACGAGATCCCATCTTGGGGCCTGTTCCGGAGCTCCGCCGGAGGGGGCATCGATCACTGAGGGCTTCTACATCATCACCATAGCCCCTCCGATGAAGTGTGAGTAGTTTACCTCAGACCTACGGGTCCATAGTTAGTAGCTAGATGGCTTCTTCTCTCTTTTTGGATCTCAATACCAATGTTCTCCCCCTCTCTTGTGGAGATCTATTCGATGTAATCTTCTTTTTGTGGTGTGTTTGTTGAGATCGATGAATTGTGGGTTTATGATCAAGTTCTATCTATGAACAATATTTGAATCTTCTCTGAATTCTTTTATGTATGATTGGTTATCTTTGCAAGTCTCTTCGAATTATCAGTTTGGTTTGGCCTACTAGATTGATCTTTCTTGCAATGGGAGAAGTGCTTAGCTTTGGGTTCAATCTTGCGGTGTCCTTTCCCAGTGACAGTAGGGGCAGCAAGGCACGTATTGTATTGTTGCCATCGAGGATAACAAGATGGGGTTTCTTCATATTGCATGAGTCTATCCCTCTACATCATGTCATCTTGCTTAAGGCGTTACTCTGTTTTTAACTTAATACTCTAGATGCATGCTGGATAGCGGTCGATGAGTGGAGTAATAGTAGTAGATGCAGGCAGGAGTCGGTCTACTTGTCTCGGACGTGATGCCTATATACATGATCATACCTAGATATTCTCATAACTATGCTCAATTCTGTCAATTGCTCAACAGTAATTTGTTCACCCACCGTAGAATACTTATGCTCTCGAGAGAAGCCACTAGTGAAACCTATGGCCCCCGGGTCTATCTTTATCATATTGATCTCCTACTACTTAGTTATTTCCTTTGCTATTTCCTTTGCCTTTATTTTACTTTGCATCTTTATCATAAAAATACCAAAAATATTATCTTATCATATCTATCAGATCTCACTCTCGTAAGTGGCCTTATAGGGATTGACAACCCCTATTTGCGTTGGTTGCGAGGATTTATTTGTTTTGTGCAGGTACGAGGGACTCGCGCGTAGCCTCCTACTGGATTGATACCTTGGTTCTCAAAAACTGAGGGAAATACTTACGCTACTTTGCTGCATCATCCCTTCCTCTTCGGGGAAAACCAACGCAATGCTCAAGAGGTAGCAAGAACGTGCACCAACCCCTATGCATAGATTACCCCAATGTCACCTCGGGAATCCGCGAGTTGAGTGCCAAAACATATATCAAGTGAATCAATATGATACCCCATTGTCACCATGGGCATTCATAGCAAGACATACATCAAGTGTTCTAAAATCCATAAAAGTATTCAATCCGATAAAACGAAATCTCAAAGGGAAAACTCAATTCATCACAAGAAGATAGAGAGGGAGAAACACCATATGATCCAACTATATTAACAAATCCCGCGATACATCAAGATCGTGCCATCTCAAGAACACGAGAAAGAGAGGTTAAACACACATCTACTGGTACAAACCCTCAGCCCCGAGGGTGGACTACTCCCTCCTCATCATGGTGGCCACCGGGATGATGAAGATGGCCACCGGTGATGAGTCCCCCCTCCAGTAGGGTGCCGGAACGGGCCTAGATTGGTTTCACGTGGCTACAGAGGCTTGAGGGATGGAACTTCTGATCTAGGGTTCTCCCCGAGGGTTTTTGGAATATTTGGGAATTTATAGGGCGAAGAGGCAGTGCGGGAGGGCACCGAGGTGGACACAACCCACCAGGGCACGCCTGGGCCCCCGTGCTCCCAGGTGGGTTGTGCCCCCCTCGGGGCACCCCTCTGGAACTTCTTTGGCCCACTGGATGTCTTCTGGTCCAAAAAAAATCTCCAAAAATTTTCGTAGCATTTGGACTCCGTTTGATATTGATTTCCTGTGAAGTAAAAAACAAGCAAAAAACATCACCTGGCACTGGGCACTATGTCAATAAGTTAGTCCCAAAAAATGATATAAAGTTGCTATAAAATGATTGTAAAACATCCAAGAATGATAATATAACAACATGGAACAATCAAAAATTATAGATACGTCGGAGACGTATCAGCATCCCCAAGCTTAATTCCTACTCGTCCTTGAGTAGGTAAATGATAAAAACAGAATTTTTGCTGTGGAATGATGCCTAACATGTTCATCACATATTCTTTTCTTTATAGCATGGACATTTGGACTTTTATATGATAAAAAGCAATAGTCTAGTTTTGACATGAAGATTTCAATACTCAAGCATATCGACAAGCAACCATGTCTTTCAAAATATCAACACTAAAGCAAGTTATCCCTAGCCCATTATGCTCAATCATTGATCCATTCATGAAACACACTCACATATTAGCTACGCTCAATGCTCAAGTACGATCATAGTGCCCCTTAGTTGGTGCTTTATAAGAGAAGATGGAGACCCAAATAAAAATAAAATTTGCATAAAGTAAAAGAAAGGCCCTTCACAGAGGAAGTAGGGATTTGTAGAGGTACCAGAGCTCAAAGAGAAATAGAGAGATAATTTTTTTTTGGGTGGCATGCTTTTCCTGTCAACGAAAACGATCGAGTAGTTCCCAATACTTTCCATGCTAGATATATCATAGGCGGTTCCCAAACAGAAAATAAAGTTTATTCCTTTTCCACCATACTTTCACTTTCCATGGCTCGTCGTATCCACGGGTGCCTTCCATACTAACACTTACCAAGGAATTTATTATGTGAAAACATATAGTAAATTCATTTTTCATTTCGGGACTGGGCATCCCTAATACCTTTGTCGTACTCTCGTGCAATGACAAGTGAATAAACACTCATCTTGAGAATAACACATCTAGCTTGGAAATATACCATCCACCCCCTACCATTTCATGAGCGGCACGAGCACACAAAAGAGAAATTTATTTTGAAGATTAGAGATGGCACATACAAATTTATTGGGGAACATAGCAATTTCAAAAAAAATCCTACGCACACGGAATATCATGGTGATGCATGGCAACGAGAGGCGAGAGTGTTGTCTATGTACCCTCGTAGACCGAAAGCGGAAGCGTTAGCACAACGCGGTTGATGTAGTCGTACGTCTTCACGGCCCGACCGATCAAGCACCGAAACTACGGCACCTCCGAGTTCTAGCACACGTTCAGCTCGATGACGATCCCCGGACTCCGATCCAGCAGAATGTCGGGGAAGAGTTCCGTCAGCACGACGGTGGTGACGATCTTGATGTTCTACTGTCGCAGGGCTTCGCCTAAGCACCACTACAATATTATCGAGGACTATGGTGGAGGGGGGCACCGCACACGGCTAAGAGATCAATGATCAACTGTTGTGTCTATGGGGTGCACCCCTGCCCCAGTATATAAAGGAGCAAGAGAGGGAGGCGGCCGGCCTAGGAGGAGGCGCCAAGGGGGAGTCCTACTCCCACCGGGAGTAGGACTCTCCTTCCCTTTTGTTGGAGGTAGGAGAGAGGAAGAGGGGAGAGGAACAAGGAAAAGTGGGCTGCCCCTTGTTCCATTCGGAGAGGGGGGGCGCGCGCCTCCTTCCTTTTGGCCTCTCTCCTCTATTCCCGTATGGCTCAATAAGGCCCATATACTCCCCGGTGAATTTCCGTAACTCTCCGGTACTCCGAAAAATACCTGAATCACTCGGAACATTTCCAATGTCCGAATATAGTCGTCCAATATATTGATCTTTACGTCTCGACCATTTCGAGACTCCTCGTCATGTCCCCGATCTCATCCAGGACTCCGAACTCCTTCGGTACATCAAAACTCATAAACTCATAATATAACTGTCATCGAAACTTAAGCGTGCGGACCCTACGGGTTCGAGAACTATGTAGACATGACCGAGACACGTCTCCGGTCAATAACCAATAGCGGAACCTGGATGCTCATATTGGCTCCCACATATTCTACGAAGATCTTTATCGGTCAGACCGCATAACAACATACGTTGTTCCCTTTGTCATCGGTATGTTACTTGCCCGAGATTCGGTCGTCGGTATCTCAATACCTAGTTCAATCTCGTTACCGGCAAGTCTCTTTACTCGTTCCGTAATACATCATCCCGCAACTAACTTATTAGTTGCAATGCTTGCAAGGCTTAAGTGATGTGCATTACCGAGAGGGCCCAGAGATACCTCTCCGACAATCGGAGTGACAAATCCTAATCTCAAAATACGCCAACCCAACAAGTATCTTCAGAGATACCTGTAGAGCACCTTTATAATCACCCAGTTACGTTGTGACGTTTGGTAGCACACAAAGTGTTCCTCCGGTAAACGGGAGTTGTATAATCTCATAGTCATAGGAACATGTATAAGTTATGAAGAAAGCAATAGCAACAAACTAAACGATTAAGTGCTAAGCTAATGGAATGGGTCAAGTCAATCACATCATTCTCCTAATGATGTGATCCCATTAATCAAATGACAACTCATGTCTATGGCTAGGAAACATAACCATCTTCGATCAACGAGCTAGTCAAGTAGAGGCATACTAGTGACACGCTGTTTGTCTATGTATTCACACATGTATTATGTTTCCGGTTAATATAATTATAGCATGAATAATAAACATTTATCATGAAATAAGGAAATAAATAATAACTTTATTATTGCCTCTAGGGCATATTTCCTTCAGTCTCCCACTTGCACTAGAGTCAATAATCTAGTTCACATCGCCATGTGATTTAACATCAATAGTTCACATCACCATGTGATTAACACCCATAGTTCACATCCTCATGTGACCAACACCCAAAGGGTTTACTAGATTCAATAATCTACCTAGTTCACATCGCTATGTGATTAACACCCAAAGAGTACTAGGGTGTGATCATGTTTTGCTTGTGAGAGAAGTTTAGTCAACGGGTCTGCCACATACAGATCCGTAAGTATTTTGCAAATTTCTATGTCAACAATGCTCTACACTAAGCTACTCTAGCTAATTGCTCCCACTTTCAATATGTATCCAGATTGAGACTTTGAGTCATCTGGATCAGTGTCAAAACTTGCATCGACGTAACCCTTTATGATGAACCTTTTGTCACCTCCATAATCGAGAAGCATATCCTTATTCCACTAAGGATAATTTTGACCAATGTCCAGTGATCTACTCCTAGATCACTATTGTACTCCCTTGCCAAACTCAGGGCAGGGTATACAATAGGTCTGGTACACAGCATGGCATACTTTATAGAACCTATGGCTGAGGCATAGGGAATGACTTTCATTCTATCTCTATCTTCTGCCGTGGTCGGGTTTTGAGTCTTACTCAACTTCACACCTTGTAACACAGTCAAGAACTCCTTCTTTGACTGTTCCATTTTGAACTACTTCAAAATCTTGTCAAGGTATGTACTCATTGAAAAACTTATCAAGCGTATTGATCTATCTCTATAGATCTTGATGCTCAATATGTAAGCAGCTTCACCAAGCTCTTTCTTTGAAAAACTCATTTCAAACATTCCTTTATGCTTTGCAGAATAATTCTACATTATCTCCTATCAACAATATGTCATTCACATATACTTATCAGAAATGTTGTAGTGCTCCCACTCACTTTCTTGTAAATACAGGATTCACCGCAAGTCTGTATAAAACTATATGCTTTGATCAACTTATCAAAGCGTATATTCCAACTCCGAGATGCTTGCACCAGTCCATAGATGGATCGCTGGAGCTTGCATATTTTGTTAGCACCTTTAGGATTGACAAAACCTTCTGGTTGCATCATATACAACTCTTCTTTAATAAATCCATTAAGGAATGCAGTTTTGTTTATCCATTTGCCAGATGACAATTGCTAACATGATTCAGACAGACTTAAGCATAGATACGAGTGAGAAACTCTCATCGTAGTCAACACCTTGAACTTGTCGAAAACATTTTTGCGACAATTCTAGCTTTGTAGATAGTAACACTACTATCAGCGTCTGTCTTCCTCTTGAAGATCCATTTAATCTCAATGGCTTGCCGATCAATGGGCAAGTCAACCAAAGTCCACACTTTGTTCTCATACATGGATCCCATCTCAGATTTTATGGCCTCAAGACATTTCGCGGAATCTGGGCTCATCATCGCTTCCTCATATATAGTTCATAGGCTCGTCATGGTCAAGTAACATGACCTCCAGAACAGGATTACCGTACCACTCTGGTGCGGATCTCACTCTGGTTTACCTACAAGGTTCGGTAGTAACTTGATCTGAAGTTTACATGATCATCATCATTAGCTTCACTAATTGGTGTAGTAGTCACAGGAACAGATTTCTGTGATGAACTACTTTCCAATAAGGGAGCAGGTACAGTTACCTCATCAAGTTCTACTTTCCTCCCACTCACTTCTTTCGAGAGAAACTCCTTCTCTAGAAAGGATCCATTCTCAGCAACGAATATCTTGCCTTCGGATCTGTGATAGAAGGTGTACCCAACATTTTTCTTTTTGGGTATCCTATGAAGACGCACTTCTCCGATTTGGGTTTGAGCTTATCAGGTTGAAACTTTTTCACATAAGCATTGCAACCTCAAACTTTTAAGAAACGACAACTTAGGTTTCTTGCCAAACCATAGTTCATACGGTGTCGTCTCAACGGATTTAGATCGTGTCCTATTTAACGTGAATGTAGCTGTCTCTAATGCATAACCCCAAAATGATAGCGGTAAATCAGTAAGAGACGTCATAGATCGCACCATATCTAATAAAGCACGGTTACGACGTTCGGACACACCATTACACTATGGTGTTCCAGGTGGCGTGAGTAGTGAAACTATTTCACATTGTTTTAACTGAAGGCCAAACTCGTAACTCAAATATTTTACTTCTGCGATCATATCGTAGAAACTTTTATTTTGTTACGATGATTCTCCACTTCACTCTGAAATTCTTTGAACTTTTCAAATGTTTCAGATTTGTGTTTCATCAAGTAGATATACTCATATCTGCTCAAATCATCTGTGAAGATCAAAAAATAATGATACCTGCCGCGAGCCTCAATATTCATCGGACCACATACATCAGTATGTATGATTTCCAACAAATCTGTTGCTCGCTCCATTGTTCCGGAGAACGGAGTCTTAGTCATCTTGCCCATGAGGCATGGTTCGCAAGCATCAACTGATTCATAATCAAGTGATTCCCAAAGCCCATCAGCATGGATTTTCTTCATGCGCTTTACACCAATATAACCTAACCGGCAGTGCCACAAATAAGTTGCACTATCATTATTAACTTTGCATCTTGCTTCAATATTATAAAAATGTGTATCACCACGATCGAGATCCAACAAACCATTTTCATTGGGTGTATGACCATAGAAGGTTTTATTCATGTAAACAGAACAACAATTATTCTCTAACTTACATGAATAACCGTATTGCAATAAACATGATCAAATCATATTCATGCTCAACGCAAACACCAAATAACACTTATTTAGGTTCAACACTAATCCCGAAAGTATAGGGAGTGTGCGATGATGATCATATCAATCTTGGAACTACTTCCAACACACATCGTCACTTCACCCTTAACTAGTCTCTGTTCATTCTGCAACTCCCATTTCGAGTTACTACTCTTAGCAACTGAACCAGTATCAAATACCGAGGGGTTGCTACGAACACTAGTAATATACACATCAATAATCTGTATATCAAATATACCTTTGTTCACTTTGCCATCCTTCTTATCCGCCAATTACTTGGGGTAGTTCCGCTTTCAGTGACCAGTCCCTTTGCAGTAGAAGCACTCAGTTTCAGGCTTAGGTCCAGACTTGGGTTTTTTCACTTGAGCAGCAACTTGCTTGCTGTTCTTTTTGAAGTTCCCCTTTCTTCCCTTTGTCCCTTTACTTGAAACTAGTGATTTTGTTTACCATCAACACTTGATGCTTTTCTTGATTTCTACCTTCATCGATTTCAGCATCATGAAGAGCTTGGGAATCATTTCCGTTATCCCTTGCATATTATAGTTCATCACGAAGTTCTACTAACTTGGTGATGGTGACTAGAGAATTCTGCCAATCACTATTTTATCTGGAAGATTGACTCCCACTTGATTCAAGCGATTGTAGTACCCAGACAATCTAAGCACATGCTCACTGTTGAGCTATTCTCCTCCATCTTTTAGCTATAGAACTTGTTGGAGACTTCATATCTCTCAACTCGGGTATTTACTTGAAATATTAACTTCAACTCCTGGAACATCTCATATGGTCCATGACGTTCAAAACGTCTTTGAAATCCCGATTCTAAGCTGTTAAGCATGGTGCACTAAACTATCAAGTAGTCATCATGTTGAGCTAGCCAAACATTCATAATGTGTGCATCTGCTCCTGCAATAGGCCAGTCACCTAGCGGTGCATCAAAGACATAATTCTTCTGTGCAGTAATGAGGATAAACCTCAGATCACGGGCCCAGTCCGCATCATTGCTACTATCATCTTTCAACTTAGTTTTCTCTAGGAACACATATAAAACACAGGGAAGCAATAACGCGAGCTATTGATCTACAACATAGATATGCAAATACTATCAGGACTAAGTTCATGATAAATTAAAGTTCAATTAATCATATTACTTAAGAACTCCCACTTAGAAAGACATCCCTCTAATCTTCTAAGTGATTACGTGATCCAAATCAACTAAACCATAACCGATCATCACGTGAAATGGAGTAGTTTTCAATGGTGAACATCGCTATGTTGATCATATCTACTATATGATTCACGCTCGACCTTTCGGTCTCAGTGTTCCAAGGCCATATCTGCATATGCTAGGCTCCTCAAGTTTAACCCGAGTATTCTGCATGTGCAAAACTGGCTTGCACCCGTTGTAGATGGACGTAGAGCTTATCACACCCGATCATCACGTGGTGTCTGGGCACGACGAACTTTGGCAATGGTGCATACTCAGGGAGAACACTTTTATCTTGAAATTTAGTGAGAGATCATCTTATAATGCTACCGTCAATCAAAGCAAGATAAGATGCATAAAAGATAAACATCACATGTAATCAATATAAGTGATATGATATGGCCATCATCATCTTGTGCTTGTGATCTCCATCTCCGAAGCACCGTCATGATCACCATCGTCACCGGCGCGACACCTTGATCTCCATCGTAGCATCGTTGTCGTCTCGCCAATCTTATGCTTCCACGACTATCACTATCGCTTAGTGATAAAGTAAAGCATTACAGCACAATTGCATTGCATACAATAAAGCGACAACCATATGGCTCCTGCCAGTTGCCGATAACTCGGTTACAAAACATGATCATCTCATACAATAAAATTTAGCATCATTTCTTGACCATATCACATCATAACAGGCCCTGCAAAAACAAGTTAGACGTCCTCTACTTTGTTGTTGCAAGTTTTGCGTGGCTGCTACGGGCTTAGCAAGAACCGTTCTTACCTACGCATCAAAACCACAACGATAGTTTGTCAAGTTGGTGCTGTTTTAACCTTCGCAAGGACCGGGCGTAGCCACACTCGGTTTAACTAAAGTTGGAGAAACTGACACCCGCCAGCCACCTTTATGCAAAGCACGTCGGTAGAACCAGTCTCGCGTAAGCGTACGCGTAATGTCGGTCTGGGCCGCTTCATCCAACAATACCGCCGAACCAAAGTATGACATGCTGGTAAGCAGTATGACTTATATCGCCCACAACTCACTTGTGTTCTACTCATGCACAACATCAACGCATAAAACCTAGGCTCGGATGCCACTGTTGGGGAACGTAGCAATTTCAAAAAAATTCCTACGCACACGCAAGATCATGGTGATGCATGGCAATGAGAGGGGAGAGTGTTGTCTACGTACCCTCATAGACCGAAAGCGGAAGCGTTAGCACAACGCGGTTGATGTAGTCGTACGTCTTCACGGCCCGACCGATCAAGCACCGAAACTATGGCATCTCTGAGTTCTAGCACACGTTCAGCTCGATGACGATCCCCGGACTCCGATCCAGCAGAATGTCAGGGAAGAGTTCCGTCAGCACGACGGTGTGGTGATGATCTTGATGTTCTACTGTCGCAGGGCTTCGCCTAAGCACCACTACAATATTATCGAGGACTATGGTGGAGGGGGCACCGCACACGGCTAAGAGATCAATGACCAACTGTTGTGTATATAAAGGAGCAAGGGAGGGAGGCGGCCGACCTAGGAGGAGGGCGTGCCAAGGGGGGAGTCCTACTCCCACCGGGAGTAGGACTCCTCCTTCCCTTGTTGGAGTAGGAGAGAAGGAAAGAGGGGGAGAGGAACAAGGAAAAGTGGGCTGCACCCCTTGTCCAATTCGGACAAGAGGGGGGGCGCGCGCCTCCTTCCTTTTGGCCTCTCTCCTCTATTCCCGTACGGCCCAATAAGGCCCATATACTCCCCGGCGAATTCCCGTAACTCTCCGGTACTCCGAAAAATACCCGAATCACTCGGAACCTTTCCGATGTCCGAATATATCGTCCAATATATCGATCTTTACGTCTCGACCATTTCGAGACTCCTCGTCATGTCCACGATCTCATCCGGGACTCCGAACTCCTTCGGTACATCAAAACTCATAAACTCATAATATAACTGTCATCGAAACCTTAAGCGTGCAGACCCTACGGGTTCGAGAACTATGCAGACATGACCGAGACACGTCTCCGGTCAAAAACCAATAGCGGAACCTGGATGCTCATATTGGCTCCCACATATTCTACGAAGATCTTTATCGGTCAGACAGCATAACAACATACGTTGTTCCCTTTGTCATCGGTATGTTACTTGCCCGAGATTCGATCGTCGGTATCTCAATACCTAGTTCAATCTCGTTACCGGCAAGTCTCTTTTACTCGTTCCGTAATACATCATCCCGCAACTAACTTATTAGTTGCAATGCTTGCAAGGCTTAAGTGATGTGCATTACCGAGAGGGCCCAGAGATACCTCTCCGACAATCAGAGTGACAAATCCTAATCTCGAAATACGCCAACCCAACAAGTATCTTCAGAGATACCTGTAGAGCACCTTTATAATCACCCAGTTACGTTGTGATGTTTGGTAGCACACAAAGTGTTCCTCCGGTAAACGGGAGTTGCATAATCTCATAGTCATAGGAACATGTATAAGTTATGAAGAAAGCAATAGCAACAAACTAAACGATTAAGTGCTAAGCTAATGGAATGGGTCAAGTCAATCACATCATTCTCCTAATGATGTGATCCCATTAATCAAATGACAACTCATGTCTATGGCTAGGAAACATAACCATCTTCGATCAACGAGCTAGTCAAGTAGAGGCATACTAGTGACACGCTGTTTGTCTATGTATTCACACATGTATTATGTTTCCGGTTAATATAATTATAGCATGAATAATAAAAATTTATCATGAAATAAGGAAATAAATAATAACTTTATTATTGTCTCTAGGGCATATTTCCTTCAAAATTTGCTTAGAACGACACTGAAATACCGCATATAGGTAGGTATGGTGGACTCATATGGCAAAATTGGGTTTAAGGATTTTGGATGCACAAGTAGTATTTCTACTTATTACAAGTGAAGTCTAGCAAAACGGTTGAGAAGCATCCAACCAAGAAACGAAAAATCTCATAAGCGAGCATTAAGCATAACTAACACTGAATAATGCACCACAAGTAGGATGTAATTTCATTGCATAACTATTGACTTTCGTGCTTGCATAGGGAATCACAAACCTTAACATCAATATTATTACTAAAGCATAATTACTCACCAACATGACTCACATATCACTATCATCATATCTCAAAACTATTACAAAGAATCAAGTTTATCTTGTCCAATGATCTTCATGAAAGTTTTTATTATATCCCTCTTGAGTCTCTATCACTTTGGGACTAATTTCATATGTTGCTTTTAACAAGCTCAAACAAATTGTAGTGAAGAACATGAGCATTAAAAATTTCATCTCTCAAGATAATATAAGTGAAGCATCAGAGATTTTGACAAGCTACTCCAAAAAGATATAAGTGAAGATCATGCGAGTAGTTAAGTAAATGGGTAGCTAATTGAGGACTATCTATTATTTAAAACTTGTAGATCTCAGTATTTTATTAAAATAGCAAGCAAAAAATGACATTCCAACAATAGCACACATCATGTGGCGAAGCAAAAACTTAGGATCAACCGATACTAACCGATAATTGTTGAAGAAGAAAGGTGGGATGCCTACTGGGCATCCCCAAGCTTTGATGCTTGAGACTTCTTGAAATATTATCTTGGGATGCATTGGGAATCCCCAAGCTTGAGATTGTGTGTCTCTCTAATTCCTTTTATATCATGGTTTCCCTAGATCTTAAAAACTTCATCATCCACACAAAACTCAATATGAACTTGTGAGACAAGTTTGTACAAACCAATGCAAAAAGCCTCATCATTCTCTACTGTAGCAAATCACTAAAATTATTATTCAACATTGCATACTAAATGTGTCGGGGCTCAGGAACGACACATATGGGATCACAGGGAATCCCTACTATGGTTGCTGGGGCGCGGGGCTGTAAAAAGAGCGGGTTTATAAGATCAACACGGGGGGGGGGGGAGTTTATCCAGGTTCGGGCCGCAAATTGTGTGTAATACCCTACTCCTACCGGTTTGTCTTTATCTAGTGTTCTTGGACTAGCTACAAAGCATGCAGGGTCCGAAAAGTCTGAATCCCCTCACAGTATGCCGCGGGCCTCCTTTTATAGTCAAAGGGGCTGCCACAGTGGCACACAGGAGGTGGAAAGTTGTACAGTAGTCGGGTTTATCGCTTAACATTACGAGACAAAACGCATTAAATGCGCTACTTAGGTGTCCTCTTGCTTTATTGGGGACGGCAACGAAGCCCGTCCCGTCCGTCGCTGCTTCGCCTTGCTCCGACACGCGTCCAGGCCAATGAGGTATGCAGCGCCATTGAAAGAACATGCGGTGCCCCCATGTTTGGTTTTGGTAATTGATGACAATCTCTATGGACTAATGGTTTCCTTGAGTTATATTTGAAGGTTTTGTCCATAGGCTTTTCTTGGAGTACATGTGTTGGTTTCAAGGAGATTTTGTGTCGACCAAGGTGCTATTCAAGGAATTATCCAAAGATTGGTCATTTGAGAGTTGAGCTTATTGCAAGCATGTCTTGAAGAAGAAGATTGTGTGATCATTCATGTTTACCTTCAAGACATCATCCAAACGAAGAGAGTTGGAAAGATTCAAGGTTGATCAAGACTAAGTCAAGAGTGAATCAAGTTGATCAACTCACAAAGAGTAGAAGATGTACCGAGAGGGATCAAGTGATACCATGGTATGGTAAGCATTGTTCATTGCACTTTGTGTACTAACCCACGGTCTATGTGAGAGTCTATGTGGGGTTAGGTACGTGTCCATGGGCTTGCGTCAAGAGGATGATATCATACAACCCATGGGAAGGATGACATCAAGTGGTGATCGTCATCAAGATTGTCGTGTGCAATTTCAAGTGGAGAATCACGAAGAGATCAAGTGCTTGAAGCTTGCCATCCATTGTGGTGTCAATGGACTTGTGAAGATGTGCCGAAGAGTGGCTCATCCATAGTGGAGTATGGGGGAGCAATCATCTACTCTTCATCGACCCAACGCAATCAAGAAAGGTGGTCCATCTTGAGGAGGACAAGATCGTCATCATCTAACTCAAGTGGATCATGTGCAAGGCAAAGGTTTTCCCTTGATAGGTTTTCTATTTTACCGGTCTCATGGTGGTAGTTGGGAGACCGGGTTATAGGATCGATAGCCGTACTATCAAGGGGGGCTCTCAAGTGAGTAGCTTGATCGTATCGTTCGTCGAGAGCTCAAACCATTGCATCCTTGCATCATGTTTCTTGGTTCTTGTTTGGTTCTCTTTTTGAGTCTTAGAGCTTATGGTCATCTTGATGACAAGCTTGAGTTCATCAAAAACGGAGTTCGCATGCGTCTTCTATGATGTTTTCGGTGTTGTAGGTTTTACCGGTCTTATCCGAGGAAGGGTCCTCACCATTTTCTTATGGGCCTTTTATAATTTGCTTCTTATTGTTATTTCTTTCAAGATTGTGTTAGCCCTTGTCGCTAGCTTTCCAACAAACTTGGTTTCATCGAAAACGGAGTTCGCATGCGTCTTCTATGATGTTTTCGGTGTTGGAGGTTTTACCGGTCTTTTCCGAGGAAGGGTTCTCACCATTTTCTTATGGGACTTTTCTCATTTGCTTCTTATTGATATTTCTTTGAAGATTGTGTTAGCCCTTGTCGCTATCTTTCCAACAAACTTGGTTTCATCAAATTCGGAGTCCGTTTGCAAAAGTTGTGGCAGTTTTGGTGTTCTGAAAAGGCTGCAGCGGTACTACCGCGAATTGGAGCGGATGTAATTTTTTACTACCGCTCCAGAGCAGTACTACCGCGGCTCCTACAGTGGTAGTACCGCTCCGGACCAAAAACTCGTCCCAAGTCTTGCGGTGGTAGGCCCGGATGTATTTTTTAGTACCGCTCGCAAGCAGTAGTACCGCTACCATTTGCGGTAGTACCGTGAGGTCGAGCAGTAGTATCGTGAGGACGAGTGGTAGTACCGCTCCGGCGGTTCTTCTGGCCTTTTGCCTCCTCGCTGTTGTTTGTCAAAGGGGTACTTCCGCCCTAGCGGTAGTACCGCTCCTTGGAGCGGTAGTACCGCTCTGTGCGGGCTGTGAGCATAACGGTTGGATTTTTCCCCACCTATAAAAGGGGGTCTTCTTCCCCAATGAACCTTATCCTTTTAGCTCGTGTTCTTCCCCCATTGTTGACCTTCTTCGAGCTTGCTAACTCTCAATCCCTCCAATGATTCTTGCTAGTTCTTGAGGGAAAAGAGAGAGGAAATCTAGATCCACCACTACAGGAATCAGCTACTTTGCCG
Organism: Triticum urartu; assembly: GCF_003073215.2. Lineage (NCBI taxonomy): Eukaryota > Viridiplantae > Streptophyta > Magnoliopsida > Poales > Poaceae > Triticum > Triticum urartu. Next base: position 3,485,701 of record NC_053026.1, on the reverse strand, counting down.
TCTGCCACGGCGGACGGCAAAGGCATGAACGGCGGACGGCAAAGGCCTTTGCCGTCAGCCGCGGACGGCAAAAGGCTCCGGCAAAGTAGGCTACGGTAAACAGCTACTTTGCCGTCTGCTTCCTGGCGGCGGACGGCAAAGGCCCTGTGCCGTCCGCGGCGGACGGCAAGAGAGCGGACGGCAATAATTGTGCCGTCAGTCCGTTAAGTGGCTAACGACAGGCCTTTGCCGTCCGCCGCTGACGGCAAAATTGCTAGGGTCTTTGCCGTCCACCGTATGATGTCATCTACACGTCACTACATGGCAGGTTCTTTGCCGTCTGCCCCTGATGGCAAAGTGCAGGTTCTTTGCCGTCTGCCACTGATGGCAAAGTCTTTGCCGTCTGCCACTGTAGGCAAACTGACCAAATGGGTCAGCTCCCAGGAAGCACAGCTGGATGCCACGTGTCTTCTTTGCCGTCGGTGGCAGACGGCAAAGAGCCCGTTGCCGTCGGTGGCAGACGGCAAAGAGCCTGCATATTGGCTCTTTTATCTGTTTTTTTATTAAATCCAACAATTTTCATCACAAATATATATGACATATATAGATATATTTCAAAAGGCCATTACAGAGCAAACATATAAGATATCCAACACATAACTTCATCATCCAACCATATATATTACATGCATAGTTCCATCATACATAACAAGTTCAACATAGAGGCATCCAACCATATATATTACAATAGTTTCATCCAACGATACATGCATAGTTCAACGATACAAAAGAAACAGAGAAAGGGATAAGGAGCACTCCATCTATGCAAGCTTTCGTCAAGTGAATGAAATCTGCAAAATGAAAAATAAGAAAGTTAGAACAAGAAGAGTAGAACAAGAAGAAGAGTAGAACAAGAAGAAGACTAGAACAAGAAGAGTAGAACAAGAAGACTAGAACAAGAAGAGTATGTCATTTATGAGCTAACTTACGTGAAATGGATCATATATGAGCTAACTAAGTTGAAATGGGTCGTTTATGAGCTAGCTAAGGTGAAATGGATCATTTATGAGCTAACTTAGTTGAAATGGGTCGTTTATGAGCTAACTAAGGTCAAATGGATCGTTTTTGAGGTAACTAAGGTGAAATGGATCGTTTTTTAGCTAACTTAGGTGAAATGGATCATTTATGAGCTAACTTAGTTGAAATGGATCTTTTTGAGCTAACTTAGGTGAAATGGATCATTTAAGAGCTAATTTAGGTGAAATGGATCGTTTTTTAGCTAACTTGGTGAAATGGATCGTTTATGAGCTAAATTAGTTGAAATGGATCGTTTATGAGATAACCTAGGTAAGATGGGTCATTTTGGAGTTAACCTAGGTGAAATGGGTCATTTTAAAGCTAACGTAGGTAAAATGGATCATTTAGGAGCTAATCTAGGTAAAATGGGTCATTTTTGAGCTAACTTGGATGAACTGGATCATTTATAAGCTAACCTAGGTAAAATGGGTCATTTTAGAGCTAACTTAGGTAAAATGGATCGTCTATGAGCTAACTAAGCTAATTATGCAATTTTTGACATAAGTAAGCTAAGTACAGATCGTTTTAGAGCTAACTTAGGTAAAATGGATGGTTTTGGAGGTCAGTAAGCTTATTAAGTCATTTTGGAGGAGAAGAAGCTACGTCTAGGTCATTATGGTAAGCATTGGAGGAAATAAAGCTAAGTCTAGGTCTTTATGCATGTGTTAAGCAAAACACTATATAAACTTACCAAGATCCAGGAGGTGTAGGAGCGGGGTGGCTCGTGTCGGTAGATGGAGAAGGATCGTGCGATGCTTGTCTGGAGTTACGCTGCACCAAAGATCATTTCCAATGTCTTGTTAGCATGATGACACTCAAATGTTAAGACTAGCAAGTAATGTCCATTCAAATAAAACTCACCGTGGTCCCAGGAGCAATCACTGGCATCGGCGGAGCGGTCTGACCTGTCTTCTCGCACACAGACTGCACATTTGGTTTTGACGACTCAGTCATACTAGTTAGTAATGAGACAAACACTACATGGATGTTTTGGCTAATCTGCAGAAGAAACTTACCACAAGGAGCTCGTACATGGCCCTTGCCTGCATGTCATTCCGTGCCCTCTCCTCCTCCATCATCTTTGTCGTCCTCTCCTCCAACTCCCGCTGCCTCTCCGCCGCCTCCGCCAGAAGTTTCTCCGTTCTATCTCTCTCACTCTGTATAGCAGCCTGCAACACCACTCACATGACCATTTGTAATCATTGATGGAAGCGCACACAATGTAATGGAGAAAGACAAATGAGTACGTATCACTAACCTTGATGGCGAGTTGTACTGGCCGTTCACGAGGCCTTATCTCAGGAGCGGAGCTCGACTGGCGCGCCTTGATCTCCGGGAGAGTGCTAGGACAACGGATAAGTCCATCTCCAATGGCTATGGAGCCATGGGACCTCCCGCCACCATATATCATCAATAGCTCTGGATCAATGGGACCCTGGCTCGGGTTAAAGTCCTCCCCTTTCCTCGCCTTCCCCTCATCTCTATATCTCACGAGCTTGTTGTGGGAGGATATGTTGGTGAAGTTGTTTGCATCATCGAGGTCAGACTGAGAGAAAGCCTTGACTTTCTTGAAAGAGGCAGTGTGGGCCATGGCATACAGGTCGTACACCTCTGGCACCTTATCCGCCTTATTGTAGCGTGCCTGAAAGAGAGAAACAATGAAAATTATTAATTAAAGGGCTCAAGCTAGCATGATGAATGAATTGCATGAATCATGAAGCAAACCACATACCCAGTTGCGCCCGAACTGATATAAGTTGGAGCTGCCTTGATGGTGTGGCACACCTTCCATTTGGGCACGTTTGTCCTTGGCCTCGTTGTGGAGGGCTAGCCATTGTTTTGAGCACCACTCATCGACCAACACCTCCCAACAATCCATCCGATCCGCACACCATCTCGGAGGCGCCTAAGTTAGCAAATAGAAACTTGAGCGCTACGGCTAAGAATTACTAAACGAAGGAACTTAAGTAGAGAAGGCCTTAAGAATTACCTTCATGTACTGCTCCTTACTCAGGAACTTATCGCGGCACGCCGGCTTGGTCTTCTTGATACCACGCAAGGCGTAGTAGTCTCGAACAGCCTGCACCCGAGCCTCGTGCCGTAAGTTCTGGAGTAGGCGCTTGCAGACGTTCTCGATAACATGTGCCGCGTCCTCCTCGTATCCCTCCTCACACCTGTAGAATGTCTGCAATCAAATGAGACAATATTGATTAGTACAATTAATAACTAGCTAGTTGAAGATTTTTAAATGTGTAAAGGAGAAATTACCCAAAACGTTCTGATCACCATGTATGCCCTCGTGTCGCACACGACACCGTCGATAATCTCATCCGGCGGTGCCGGGGCAGCCACGTAGTGCTCCCAGCTCAATCCAAGCTCTGGAAGCCGACCCTCACCAGGCAACGTGACAAACCCCGGGAAGTTTTGCCAGCAAAGAACTCCAAGGACGGAGTTGGGCCGGCGGACACTATGATGGTGGTCCCAACCCCTGCAGCATGACAAGGCCAACGCATTAGTTATTTGAAAAAACGTGAATGCACAAGGTACAAAAATATTAAATGCACTTACGTACCTCTCCCCATCAGGGAAAATCAACCACCTCTGCTCGCGGGTCACCGGCACGGACGGGAGCCGTGTAGCACCACGCTGGTAGACGGTGCCCCCCTCCTCCTCAAGATCAGTCGGCTCCCCGCCATCATCAGCATGGCCACTCGGCTCCTCGGGCTGATCCGGCTAGGTACCCCATCCGGACGTGTGCTCCTCCGGGGTCACGTGGGCCAAACTCTCGTGGGCCGAAGGCCAGTCGACCCGAGGCTCGTGGGCCCAAGACCCGTGGACCGGAGGCTCGTGGACCGGAGTCCGTGTAGCCTCCTACTCGGACGAGTCCACCCTAGCAGTCACGTGCTCGGGTGAAACAGCCGGGGGTGGCGGCGAGGAAGGCGCCGTAGCAGTCACCCTACCTCCTCTCCCACGACCACGTGCCCCACCTCCTCTCTTCCTACCTCGTCCCCTGCTGGGCACCGCGGTCGACGAAGAAGGGCCCGGCGGTGTGGCCATACTGTCCAGCAACGCTCGGCGGAGAGGTGCGTCTGGAATGGAAGACCTCAGACCACGCTCCCGACCAGCGCCCACCATATTTCAACACCTGCCATGACAAACAGTAAACGGAATTAGTACAACATAAAAAAAGACCGACATGAATAATAATATGTGTATCACTTAAGTGTGTCATCATCAAGTACAACATAAAAAAAATGAAATACCTGACACTACTAATAATCTCGATCAGTATCATCAATAAATGCATAATCATCATCATCACTATAATCAATGACGGGCTCATAGGGTTCATTGGCATCAACATGTGCATGGACACCTTGACGTAATCGGTCAAGCATTGACAGGTCATCCGCAGCAGTAACCTCTTCTTGTTCCTCCTCTGGGGTGATGTCGGATTCATTGTCGCTGTCTACTTCAATGTTTTGGGGTGAAGTATAGCGGTTCTTGAAACGCTTTTTGGAAAGACGTGTCTCTTGGAAGAATTCTCCTTCATATGTGTCTGGGTTAATGTGAGGTTCATAATCCTCTTCCTTTGGGGGAGAAAGTCTAGCATGGGGCGGCACTTCATAAACGACATCCCAACCTTTCAGATTTGGATTAGTTTGGCAGGCCCACGGTAGATAGAATACTTGGGTCGCCTGTTGAGCCATAATATAGACATCAGGAACATCTAAATGAGTGCTTTGGTTGATTTCAACTAGCCCTATATGTTCATGAGTCCTTCTAGTCTCCTTCGGCTGAAACCAATAACATTTGAAGACTACGACATTCGGTGGGTTTTCACCATAGAACAGAAGTTCATAAATTGCTTCAACTCTCCCATAATACTCGGTACCTCCTTCGCCGATAGCAGATACACAACAATTTGTAGACTTTCGGTCGGCCATAGATAGCTCTTTGCCATAGGTACGAAAGCGATACCCGTTGATGTCGTACTTGTCAAATGAACGGACCTTATAGTCAAAACCATTAGCGACTTGTCTCAATTCAGCGTCCATAGACTCTGAATTAGCCTACAAGTTTAATATGAAAGGATTGTTGCATTATGCACAAATTAGCGAATGAAATGAAATTGTCTAATAGAAATTACCGTTTGTTTGAACCAAGAGATGAAACCGGGATAGCCACCTCCTTGCTTTGCGAGAAGCTCATACTCTTCGACAGAATCCTTTTGGATCTCCGCTCCATACGAGAATATGGTGACGTATCGACTGTATGACATATCCAGGAATAAGAGTAGTTCAAAGGAAATAGAAGTTGCGAAACAATGTACCGAGAACTTACTCGATGTACGGCCGCACTTCTATCAGGTTGTTGAAGATATACAACGAAATGGTCCGCCATTCTTCGTTATCCAAAGATACTGGATGTGAAACACTAGCTGGTGCAAGATTCCCTTTGAATAGGCTGAGGTTGGATCCACCCTTTTTAGGCTCGTCAGCATTGTACCGAGGCTTCGGATTATGCAAATGATGATTTTTGGCTTCGTAGTGCGCTGTTACGAAGTTTGCCGCCTCCTCTGTGATGAATGCCTCAGCCATCGATGCTTCAATTCTACGTTTATTTTTACATTTTTCTCGAAGCGTCTTCTGCATCCTCTCAGTTGGGTAGCACCAACAATTTTGCACGGGCCCCCCCAATCTTGCCTCGGTCGGGAGATGCAAAATCAAATGCTGCATTGGATTAAAGAAGCCCGGAGGAAAGATCTTCTCTAACTTGCAGATCAACTCCGGCGCCAACTCTTCCATTTCTTCTAGCACGCCAGGCGATAGTTCTTTCGCACAAAGAACACGGAAGAAATAGCTGAGTTCTGCCAGTACTAGCCATTCATCCTCAGGGATGAAGCCACACAACATCACCGGCATTACCCGCTCAATCCATATGTGCCAATCATGACTCTTGAGACCAAATATCTTCAGTTTATCAAGATTCGCTCCCCTCTTTAGATTCGCTGCATACCCATCGGGGAACATCAACTGCTGTTGCACCCACAAGAGAATTTCCCTCATAGATGGCCTTCCAAGATTGAACCATGCCTTTGGCTTCGTCCAGTTCTGCTTTCCTTTCGGTTCTTTCATGTTTTGTAACGGCCTATCACATAGCGCCTCCAGATCGACTCTAGCCTTAGTATTATCCTTTGACTTCCCATCTATGTCGAACAATGTACCAAAAAGTGCCTCGGCGATATTCTTCTTAGTGTGCATCACGTCGATGTTGTGTGGGCAAAGGAGGTCTTTGAAGTAAGGCAGATCCCATAAGCATGTTTTGTGAGTCCACGCGTGCTTAGTATTATACCCCTTGAAGTACCCTGGACGTTGTGGATCTGGCTCGAGAGCGTTTAACTGATCCAGGGTCTGTTGGCCTGTCAATGCAGGTGGTGCAGAGTTTTTGACAACTCTACCCCTGATGAAGTTCTTCTTGTCTTTCCTGAACTTATGGCGAGGATCCAGGAACTGTCTATGCATGTCGAAGCAAGAAAACTTGCGACCGGCCTGAAGCCAACGAAACTCAAGAGCTCCCTTGCATGTGGGGCACGGGAACCTTCCATGCACACACCAGCCAGCGAATAGCGCATACGCCGGCAAGTCATGCGTCGAGTACATGTACCAGACACGCATTATGAAGTTCCGTTTGCTAAAGGCGTCGTATGTCTTGAACCCATTATCCCAGGCTTCTTGCAATTTGTCCTTAAGCGGCTGCATGTACACATTCATATTTTTGCCCGGATAGTTGGGTCCTGGAATTATCAACGTCAGGAAAATGTTCTTTCTTTGCATAATCTGTCCGGGGGGGAGATTGAGTGGAAAGACAAATACGGGCCAACAACTGTATTGGGCTGCCGTCATACCAAACACACTGAACCCATCCGTGCTGATGCCGACTCGAGGATGCCTCGGATCTGCCGCTTTGTCAGCATGTAATTCATCAAACTTTTTCCACGCAACACCATCCGATGTGTGTACCATCATCAGATTCCCATCTGCATCTAGTTCGGTTCTTTTGCCTGTTTTGTGCCATGTCATCTGTCTGGCCGTCTCTTCGACCATGAAAGGACGTTGAACTTGGTACGATTGGCATATACCGAAGAACACTAACGGGGATTTTGGTCTGTGTCTTCTCACCCATACCGTTGTCTACCACAATATACCTGGAAGACTTGCAAATGGGACAATAGTTCAAGTCCGCATAGTCAAGCCTAAATAAGGCACATCCTTTCTCACAGGCATGTATCTTCTCATAGGGCATCTTCAGTGCACGGAGGATTTTGTCCGACTGGTACAGGTTTGCAGGCATTACATGGCCTTTGGGTAGAAAGCGTCCAAATACTGTCATAATTGCGTCATAGCATTCTCTGCCCAAGTTGAACTGAGCCTTCAAAGCCATTACTTGTGAGATGGCATCCAACTGACAAAGCTCAGTGTGCTCGTGGAGCGGACGTTTCGAAGACTCCAACATTTCATTGAAGGCCTTTGCAGATTCCTCCATCTCCTTGTCCGAATCCCGAGCATCATCATAGCCTTGCACCATGTTTTCCATCCCGGTACCATGCTCGTCGGTGCGACGACGATCCACCTCAGCTCGGTCACGTTGGGCAGACTCACCATGAAATGTCCACACCGTATAATCGGGCGTAAAACCACTCTTCTGCAGGTGTTTCCCATTTCAGCCTCTGTCTTCTTTTCCCAATTGCCGCACCGGAAACAGGGGCACCAGGTTTTCTTTTGGCCATTTGCAAATGCGGCTTGCACAAACCCCTTAGTTTTTGTGAACCATTCAGCGCTCCATTTGTTCTGACCAGTGTGACCGGTATACATCCAAGCACGGTCACTCATCTTGACTTTCAGAGCTACTGGACACACAACAATTATATATGTAATTCACCATGTATATATTCATCAGTTGATCTACTTTGTCAATTTTATTACGTCCATGCAACCTACACTCTAATAGGTAATGATAGGTCCTAATCCCACCCGTGTATGTGTAGATTGGGTTTATTTTCCCATGCTATGCTCCGGATCCGACGCAAAATTTCGGCAGCACCTCCCCGCTGTTCTCCTGATACACGTCTCTGCAATAAACAGAGAGGATGTGTACCCGGAGAACAACAGGGGAGGCACTGACGAAATATATGCGTCGGATCCGGAGCAAAGCATATGGGAAAAAGAACCCAATCTACACATACTCGGGCTGTCCATGGATAGCGTTGGACAATTCGAAAGAATCAAGGTTATAAATATGCATGTAACTATGACGCTTTCGAACGGGAGACACATATTGGTTACGCATACTGATGATTCAAGACACATATAGCTAGCTATCAAGTTTCATCGGAATAGATCAAATAATTAATGGGGGAGGAGGACTTGTCATTTGTGCTCACCCACGAACGAAGGGGCAGAGCTCGTCAAACGCACGGCGAGGTCGTCGAACACCAAACCTCGCAGCGATGAAACAACTGCACATTTAAAACTACACGATCAACACAATTATATATGATGTTTTTCATAACAAAATCGAAAAATATATGACCTAACTAATAATTCACAAATATATGACCCCGTCGGCCTCTGGAAGGCCAAAGAACACCTTTTCGGGAGGTGTCGGTGGTCGGGGTGTCCTGTCGGTGTCGGGGTGCCGTGTCGGGGTCGGGGTGCTGTTTCGGGGTCGGGGGGTCGGGGTGTCGTGTCGATGTCGGGGTAGTGCCGTGTCGGTGTCGGGGTGTTGTTTCGGGGTCGGGGTGTGGTGTCGGGGTCAGGGTGTCGGGTCGGGGTGCCGGGTCGGGGTCAGGGTACCGTGTCGGGTCGGGTTTTTTTCCTTTTCTTCTTCTTCCTCTTTTTCCTTTTCTTCCTTTTTTCCTTCTTCTTCTTCTTCTTCTTCTTCTTCTTCCTCCTTTCCTTTTTCCTCTTCTTCTTCTCCTCCTCTCCTCTTTTTTCTTCTTCTTCTTCCTCCTTTCCTTTTTCCTCTTCTTCTTCTCCTCCTCTCCTCTTTTTTCTTCTTCTTCTTCTTCTTCCTCTTCTTCTTTTTTCTTCTCCTCCTCCTCCTCTTCTTCTTCTTCTCCTGATCTCCTCTTTTTCTCTTTTTCTTCTTTCCTAAAACTAAACTAAACCTAAAACTAAAACTAAAAAAACAGAAAAAGAAAAAAACTAAATCTAAACCTAAAACTAAACTAAAACTAAACCTATAAACCTAAAACTAATCCTAAAACTAAAACTAAATCTAAACTAAACATAAACCTAAAACTAAAAAAACAGAAAAAAGGAAAAAAAGGAAGAAGATCACCTGGGGTGGAGGAGGGGGCGGTGCGGCCTGGGGCGGCGGAGGAGCGGGGCGGGGCGGCCTGGGGCGGCGGGGGGCGGCGGGGGCGACGGGGCGGGGGGGCGCCGGGGCGGTGGCGGAGTGGTGGGGCCACGGGGCGGGGGGCGCTGGGGCGGCGGTGGGGTGGTGCGACGGGGCGGTGGCGAGAGGTGGGAGAGAAAGAGAGAGAGAGGGGGGGTGTGGGGCGCGGTCGTTAACGTTACGTGGGGCCCTCCCTCTTTGCATTCCGCCACCCTTTGCCGTCCGCCTTCTTGCTCTTTGCCGTCCGCTAGCGGACGGCAAAGAGGGGGGCCGTTAGGTTTTTTTTGCAGCTCGTCAGTGGGGCCCCTCCCTCTTTGCCGTCCGCTAGCGACGGCAAAGAATCTTTGCCGTCCGCTAGCAGACGGCAAAGAACTGGCTGATGGCAAACTTTGTCTTTGCCATCAGCCAGTTCTTTGCCGTCTGCTTTTTGGAAGCTGATGGCAAAGAGCTTCTTTGCCGTCCGCTAGCGGACGGCAAAGAACTGGCAGATGGCAAACTAGCTGATTCCAGTATGCACGTTTCCACCAATCACTTTCTCCTCTAAGTGAGGGGAACCCCTTGGATCTAGATCTTGGAGTTCTTTGTGTTCTTCTTTCGTTCTTCCTCTCATTTTCTTCCCTAGCATTAGTTGCTTTGGTGGGATTGGGAGAGAAGGACTTGGGCACTCCGTGTGCCCTTGCCATTGCATTTGGTGCATCGGTTAGAGTTCTCCACGGTGATACGTGGAAGTGAAGTTTGAGAAGCTTATTACTCTTGGGTGTTTGGGCACCCTAGAGCTTGTTCCTCTTGGGTGCCTTGGCGCCCTAGACGGTTGGTGGTGTTCGGAGCTCAATCATTGTGGTGTAAAGCTCCGGGCAAGCGTCGGGGTCTCCAATTAGGTTGTGGAGATCGCCCTGAGCAATTTGACGGGTACCGGTGACCGCCCCCAAGGGTTGCCAAAGTGTACGGGTTCGGTGACCGCCCCCAAGGGTTGCCATTTGTACGGGTTCGGTGACCGCCCTCAAGGGTCCCTTAGTGGAATCACGGCATCTTGCATTATGCGAGGGCGTGAGGAGATTACGGTGGCCCTAGTGGCTTCTTGGGGAGCATTGTGCCTCCACACCGCTCCAAATGGAGATTAGCATCCGCAAGGGTGTGAACTTCGGGATACATCATCATCTCCGCGTGCCTCAGTTATCTCTTACTCGAGCCCTTTACTTATGCACTTTACTTTGTGATAGCCATATTGTTTCTTGTCATATATCTTGCTATCACATAGTTGCTTATCTTGCTTAGCATAAGTTGTTGGTGCACATAGGTGAGCCTAGTTGTTTTAGGTTTTGTTCTTGACAAATTAACCGCTAGGTTTATTCCGCATTTGTTCAAGCCTAAACCGTAATTATTTTAGAACGCCTATTCACCCCCCCTCTAGGCGACATCCACGATCTTTCAATTGGTATCAGAGCCTCGTCTCTCTTTGTTAGGCTTAACCGCCTAGAGAGTAAATATGTCGACTAGGGGATTAGGATTCTCTCACACTCTTAGTTTCGATGGCACAAATTTTGATCTTTGGGTAATTCGCATGCTTAATCTCTTTAGGGTCATGGACCCAAATTTAGAGCGAATTGTAGATATGGGTTTTTCTCCTCCAAAGGATCCTCAAAGATTATCTTTAGAGGATGAGAAAAACTCTTATCTCAATGCTCAAGCTTCTAATGTTCTTTTCAATGCTTTGAGCAATGTAGTTATATTTCAACTCATGCCGTTCTGGGATGCTCATGAGTTGTGGACAAAGCTTCAAGATAAATATGGTGTGTCCAAGATTAGTGGGGATGATTGTTCTCCCTCCACCTCCGGCCGTGTTGTGTTTTCAACTTCTTCTACTTCACCTACGTGTGGTTTGCCACAAGGTAATGACATGGTGAGTAGTGGTGTTCATTGCAATGATGATAGTGAGCTCATTGTTGATAATCCTTCATCACTTTCTTATTGCAATGCTTCATCTTTGGACTTTAGCACTTCGATCACTCCAAATGTTTCACATGCTTGTGTTGATAGTCCTTGCATATCATGTAGAAATTGCTTGACTAAATCTCATGATGATATGCTTGCTATATCTTGTTGCCATGATGAAAATGCATGTATTTCCTCGAGTTGTTGTGCTAACAATGTAGAGGAAACCCAACACTCCATGGAACAAGATGTGGTCTTGGATGGTGCTTCAAGGGATCCTAAATCATCATCTATTGCATTTTGCCTTATGGCCAAGGCTTCAAAGGTATCTCCCACTTTGAATCCCAATATATCTTGTGATGATATTGATGATGGCAAGAGTGATGATGATGTTGATTATGATGAAGAGAATGATGATGTTGCCTCCTTCAAAATTAAAGGGGAAATGATTTTTAAAGCTCTTCTTAAGAATAAAATTGCTCGTTCCAACTTCATGGAAACATGTCTATTGCTATTGAGGGCAAGAAATATATTGATGAGTTGGAATCTCATCTCGAGGAGCATGAGGCCACCATTGAGAAAATGGAAGGTCATGAGCGTGATTACGCTAATGAGATTGCAGACCTCTCTCAAGCTCTTGAACTTGAACAAACCACCAAGGAATCTCTTGAGGAGACTTTTGCTCTAGAATTATCTATAGTGAGGGAATCTCGTGATAGAGCTCTTGAGGTGGCCAATGATTTTGAAACTAAAAATGAGGAGCTTGAAGTTGCGCGTGCTAAACTCCTTGAGGACTTTGAGCACCTTGAAAATGGCTCAAGGGTCATTAAGAGTGAGCTCATCAAACTCACCGAGTCTCATGCTCAACTTAAAGCTTCATATTCAAAAGATCTTGCAAAGTTGTCTTCTCCTCTTGTTGCTAATGATGATGCTTGTGCTACTAACTCTATCTCTTGTGAAGCATCCATATTAAAGGAGAATGTTGAGCTAAGGGCTCAACTTGAGTTGCTATATACCAATTATGGGATGTTGGAAGAAAATCATGTAAAGCTCATAAGCTCTCATGATGATCTTCTAGTATCCCATAATGTGCTAAAGTTAGCTCATGAGGACATGCTTGCTAAGGTAACATCTAGTGAGCCTCATGTGGATACTAGCACTACTTTTATTCAAAATGCTATATTGCCTTGTGCTAGGCCTCGCGATTCATCCATGCATAACATTGGTACATCTTGTGATGAATTGCTTTCCTTGCCTTGTTGCTCTAAAGATGAAGCTTATACTTCCTCTAGTGCTTGTGTTGAGACTAACCATGTAGAGGAAATCAAAGAGCTCAAGGCCCAAGTCACTTCTTTGAAGAAAGATTTGGAAAAGTGTCATGAAGGGAATGCCACGCTCGACAATATCTTGAGGTACAAAAATCCCCCAATGATAAAGGTGGACTTGGATTCAACTCCAATAAGAAGAAGAAGTCCAAGAGAAACAACAAGAATGGCCAAAAACAAGTCAAGAGTTCGGCCAAGATTATTTGCTTCAAGTACAAAATTGAAGGGCATCATGTTAGATCTTGCCCATTGAAGAAGAAGGCCATAAGTGACAAGAAACAAGGGAAGCGGCCACAAGTTCAATGTCATGCTCAACCACAAGTTGAAGAAAGTCCTCTTCCCAAGAATCCTCAAGCTAATGCTTCTCAAGTTGAGAAATCAAGTGAGAAGAAAGTGAAGAGTAGACGTTGCTACTTATGTCGTGAGAAAGGTCACCTCGCCTCTTCATGCACTAGTGGTAACTTATCCAACCTTATTATTGATGATATCTATTCTCTTGGGAAGGATAAGGTTGGCAATGTGTTTGCCAAAGTTGTTGGTACTCAAAGTGGTGTCAAGAAGAGAACCATTTGGGTAGCCAAGCCTATTGTGACTAACCTCTTAGGACCCAACTTGGTTGGGGACCAACAAGCCCAAACTTGATCAATAGGTGTTGTTGGAGGTCATTGGAGACTTGGCTACATTATGAAGAATTAAGGGGACTTCATCATTCTTATTGTCTCAAGCCAAGTCATTCAGATTATCAAGTTTCTATCTTATATCCAATGTTCCTCCTTGCGGTAACTCGTGCTTAAAGTGTCTACATTGATAGTTACTTGCCCCTTTGCATGTTTGGTTTCGTTCCTTGCATGTGTTTGTATATGTTGTGCTTCCAACTTGATTATCTTGAGCAATCAAGTATGTGTGTGTTGGTTTGCACATCATGTACACGTGTGTCGTTCGTTGAGCCTTTGTGCATCTTGGCCATATCTTAGTTGGCTCTTGTGAGAGATTAATGGAATATCCCATTGTGGGGGAGTGATGTGCTTTGTGCACCTCACAATCCTATAAATGTGTGTACATGAGGAATACCATCTAGTATTGATATTACAAGATTATGTAGTCGCTATGTGGTATGTCTTCTCATGTGAAATTCAAATTCTAAATAGTCCATTAATTATCTCTTGTTGGATCCTTTAATTGCCTCTTGTCTATCTTTAATTGGTATCACATTATGCGGGAGTAATATGCTATGTGTATATTACTAGCCTAGAAAATGTGTACATTTGAGATATTGTCATCTAGAGTTGATATTGTAAATTATCTTGTTCCTAGGTGGCATGTTAGCTCTACAAGTTGCAATTTGCTTTTTGGTTGGTGTGAAGATGATGTCGGATATCCTTGCTATCTACCACCGGGAATTATTTCCGTTTACTTCTTGTCTTTCGACAATTGGTACTCACTTTTGTGGTAGAATTTATTGATCATCTTTACATTGGCTTTTGCTTTTTATTTTCCTTTTCTCTTGCCAAGGATTGTATCAACTCCCTTTGTCTTCCATACCACTTGTGGATCTTGTTTATTTCTTGATCTTGTCTAGTGTTTTCTAGATATAGTGAAAGTGGTGATCCCACCTCATGCATTTTGTATTCAAATGCAATTTCTCTATAATGCACTAGTCTTGGGGGAGCTATCCTATTTTCTATAAAACACTCATCTTGTGATCCTTATCAAGTGTGTGTCGGTGGAAGGCAAGTCGTTTCTTTTGGGTACTTTGTGCTATCATGAAACTTTGTAGAGAGCTTGGTTTGTTTGGAACCATCCTCTCTTTTGGGGGTTTGATATCTTTTATTTAGTGTGTATCATCGGATATCTCATTCCTTGATGTATCTATTATGGATATCCTCCAAATGATGAGTTATTCATTTGGTATCTTTTCTTCACTTGTTTTTTTTCTTTGTCATTTGGTATCGGTTCTTGAAAGTCTTGAGCATGCATATTAACTTCATGTAGTTTCTTTGGCATGCTTTCTTTCTTTGACCCAATATATAGGGAACTCCAGCAAGTCTCAAATTGGATGAGATGTGCATGAAATTCATTTTCATATCTATATGCACATATTTATGTGGAGTTTGTCCTATGTGTTGTTGGTTCTCTAACTCTTTGGTCCCAATGAGTTTGGGTACCATTTTGTTTGTGTTGTTCTTCTAGGAACAAGTGGAGATGCATTGCATGCTCGGCTCACTCACAAGGAAAGTGTTGTCACCATGTGCTTATTGGAGTCAAGCTAGGATGATCAATGAACTACTTTGTACCTTCAATTGGTATCTACTACATCCTTCCAATGTTATCTCGGTAACAAGTATCTTCATATACTTCATGCACACATTTCTTGCATCAACCTTGTGTAGGTTGTATCATGGCATGTTATCCATTCTTTCTTGTGATACTTGTTTCCTTTCTCAAAGCATCCCAACAATGATGTCTTTGTTGCTAGTTGTGATGTCTTTGATGTTCGTGTGGTTGGAATTCATTTATATACAATAAGACCATATCTAGCCATGTGCTATGCTCTCAAGCAAATATCTTATTGGTATATGTATGACTTCCTTTTGGATATCTTGTTCCTTCATGTTGTAACTATTTCGGGTGTACATCCTTCTTTGTAATGATATATATATCATCATGATTTCGTCTACCTAGAATCTTATACACTTGATGAGATATCCTTTCTTTCACGTCCACCTTGTCTTTCTTATGTTATTTCTTTGGTGGCTCCGTGAAAGCTTTTGCCTTGAGTGCGTGTCTTCTATCGTTGCATCTTGATGCGCTCTTGTGTGGTGAAGATTATTTTCCTCATGCTTATCTTTACGAGGTTTTTGCCATCTTAATTGGCATCCCTCGTCTTGAACGCGCCTTTCATCTTCTATCTTCACCGCGGGTTGTCAAGCATAGGTTCTCTATATGCTTATTAGTAAGCTTGTGAACCCATTTACTTGTGTGTGTGGGAATGATAGGCCTTGCACTGTGTTGCCTCATTCTTTCAAGACTTCATTGATGCTTAATGCTCATCCGTACATTAGTCTTCTCAAGTGCATTGCCTTGACTCACACACATCATTTTGGTTGAGCCCATTCTTAAGTTGCCTCTTTCACTTATTGCTCAACCATGTGTTTGTTACATGTACTAGGCTTAGTTTCCTATATGCTCACTTGCACTTGTTGTAAGTTTCTATTGGATTTTGGGGGAGGCTATGATCTTATTTTGTGCTTTGTATCCAAATACAAAAATTCTTATGTGTGCACAAATCATGGGGAGCTTCTCTAGTTTCTTTAGAAACTCCTTTGCTCTTATCATAATATCCTTTATTCATGTAGCTCGTAGGAATCTTTGCCTAGTTGGTTCAATTGGTATCTTTTGATATGCTTGCTTCAATTGGTTATCTTTTGAATTGCTTTGATTGCTTGTGTCTCTCTTTGTATGTCCTTGTGGCATATCATTCCTTTAGCAATCTTGGTGCCTCAATATAGTTGGTCTTCCTCCAAGTATTCGTGGATATGTTGTATTGCATTCCACTCTCTTGTTGAGAAATACACAATTTATGGAGGAACACAATTTATATTGGCCTTCTAGCTTTTCGCCCATTTTGGCAATCGATGCCAATGGGGGAGAAGTTTCAGAGAGTTTTGTGGAGAAGTCTTCAGAGTTTTCTCCTTGCTTTGGTTTTGTTCCTAAGCATTTGCATCTCATACACATGCATTATTGGTTGTTGCATTGGCTTGGTGATGCATAATTCCTTGTATAAACTCTCGTGAAAGTGATTGTCATCAATTACCAAAATGGGGGAGATTGAAAAAACATGCGGTGCCCCCATGTTTGGTTTTGGTAATTGATGACAATCTCTAATGGACTAATGGTTTCCTTGAGTTATATTTGAAGGTTTTGTCCATAGGCTTTTCTTGGAGTACATGTGTTGGTTTCAAGGAGAGTTTGTGTCGACCAAGGTGCTATTCAAGGAATTATCCAAAGATTGGTCATTTGAGAGTTGAGATTATTGCAAGCATGTCTTGAAGAAGAAGATTGTGTGATCATTCATGTTTACCTTCAAGACATCATCCAAACGAAGAGAGTTGGAAAGATTCAAGGTTGATCAAGACTAAGTCAAGAGTGAATCAAGTTGATCAACTCACAAAGAGTAGGAAGATGTACCGAGAGGGATCAAGTGATCCCATGGTATGGTAAGCATTGTCCATTGCACTTTGTGTACTAACCCATGGTCTATGTGAGAGTCTATGTGGGGTTAGGTACGTGTCCATGGGCTTGCGTCAAGAGGATGATATCATACAACCCATGGGAAGGATGACATCAAGTGGTGATCGTCATCAAGATTGCCGTGTGCAGATTTCAAGTGGAGAATCACGAAGAGATCAAGTGCTTGAAGCTTGCCATCCATTGTGGTGTCAATGGACTTGTGAAGATGTGCCGAAGAGTGGCTCACCCATAGTGGAGTATGGGGGAGCAATCATCTAGTCTTCATCGACCCAACGCAATCAAGAAAGGTGGTCCATCTTGAGGAGGACAAGATCGTCATCATCTAACTCAAGTGGATCATGTGCAAGGCAAAGGTTTGCCCTTGATAGGTTTTCTATTTTACCGGTCTCATGGTGGTAGTTGGGAGACCGGGTTATAGGATCGATAGCCGTACTATCAAGGGGGGCTCTCAAGTGAGTAGCTTGATCGTATCGTTCCTCGAGAGCTCAAACCATTGCATCCTTGCATCATGTTTATTGGTTCTTGTTTGGTTCTCTTTTTGAGTCTTAGAGCTTATGGTCATCTTGATGACAAGCTTGAGTTCATCAAAAACGGAGTTCGCATGCGTCTTCTATGATGTTTTCGGTGTTGTAGGTTTTACCGGTCTTATCCGAGGAAGGGTCCTCACCATTTTCTTATGGGCCTTTTATAATTTGCTTCTTATTGTTATTTCTTTCAAGATTGTGTTAGCCCTTGTCGCTAGCTTTCCAACAAACTTGGTTTCATCGAAAACGGAGTTCGCATGCGTCTTCTATGATGTTTTCGGTGTTGGAGGTTTTACCGGTCTTTTCCGAGGAAGGGTTCTCACCATTGTCGGATGTAATTTTACTACCCGCTCCAGAGCAGTACTACCGCGGCTCCTACAGTGGTAGTACCGCTCCCGACCAAAAACTAGTCCCAAGTCTTGCGGTGGTAGGCCCGGATGTATTTTTTTAGTACCGCTCGCAAGCAGTAGTACCACTATCATTTACAGTAGTACCGTGAGGTCGAGCGGTAGTACCATGAGGACGAGCGGTAGTACGGCTCCGGGCGGTTCTTCTGGCCTTTTGGCCTCCTCGCTGGTTGTTTTTCAAAGGGGTACTTCGCCTAGCGGTAGTACCGCTCCTTGGCGGTAGTACCGCTCTGTGCGGGCTGTGAGCATAACGGTTGGATTTTTCCCACCTATAAAAGGGGGTCTTCTTCCCCAATGAACCTTATCCTTTAGCCGTGTTCTTCCCCCATTGTTGACCTTCTTCGAGCTTGCTAACTCTCAATCCCTCCATGATCTTGCTAGTTCTTGAGGGAAAAGAGAGAGGAGATCTAGATCGCACGTTTCCACCAATCACTTTCTCCTCTAAGTGAGGGGAACCCCTTGGATCTAGATCTTGGAGTTCTTTGTGTTCTTCTTTCGTTCTTCCTCTCATTTTCTTCCCTAGCATTAGTTGCTTTGGTGGGATTGGGAGAGAAGGACTTGGGCACTCCGTGTGCCCTTGCCATTGCATTTGGTGCATCGGTTAGAGTTCTCCACGGTGATACGTGGAAGTGAAGTTTGAGAAGCTTATTACTCTTGGGTGTTTGGGCACCCTAGAGCTTGTTCCTCTTGGGTGCCTTGGCGCCCTAGACGGTTGGTGGTGTTCGGAGCTCAATCATTGTGGTGTAAAGCTCTGGGCAAGCGTCGGGGTCTCCAATTAGGTTGTGGAGATCGCCCCGAGCAATTTGACGGGTACCGGTGACCGCCCCCAAGGGTTGCCAAAGTGTACGGGTTCGGTGACCGCCCCCAAGGGTTGCCATTTGTACGGGTTCGGTGACCGCCCTCAAGGGTCCCTTAGTGGAATCACGGCATCTTGCATTGTGCGAGGGCGTGAGGAGATTACTGTGGCCCTAGTGGCTTCTTGGGGAGCATTGTGCCTCCACACCGCTCCAAACTTAGATTAGCATCCGCAAGGGTGTGAACTTCAGGATACATCATCATCTCCGCGTGCCTCAGTTATCTCTTACCCGAGCCCTTTACTTATGCACTTTACTTTGTGATAGCCATATTGTTTCTTGTCATATATCTTGCTATCACATAGTTGCTTATCTTGCTTAGCATAAGTTGTTGGTGCACATAGGTGAGCCTAGTTGTTTTAGGTTTTGTTCTTGACAAATTAACCGCTAGGCTTATTCCGCATTTGTTCAAGCCTAAACCGTAATTATTTTAAAACGCCTATTCACCCCCCCCTCTAGGCGACATCCACGATCTTTCAGCCATGTAGGCTGGCAGGCTACTGAGCTGGCGTGGTGGCAGGGTCTTCACTAAGATCTGCATGCCACCACGTAGGTGCTTGACCGGTTGGCTTATGAGCCACGTACTGCCACATGGGTACCTGCTTGGTTGGTGGGTCGGCCGCTGAGCTGGGGTGGCGACGGGGCGGCAAGGCCTTGCCACGGTCTTGCTGATCTTCTCGGCAAGGGTCTTGCCCGGGCCTTGTGGGCGCCCTCGGCAAGAGTCTTGCCGGGGCCTCGTGGGTATCTTTGGCAGGAGCCTTGCCGGGGCCTCGTGGGCATCCTCGGCAAGGGGCCTTGCTGTTGTCTTGTTTATTGGTTCCTATCTAGGCCTCGCAGGCCCTTTGTCTTCACAAAGATCTGCATGCCACCATGAAGGCGCCTCCCGAGCCTTGGTTCCGATGTGGTTGATGGCGTCGGGACTCTTAGACTCAAGGCTGGTGGCCTTGTTGGTGTTGGAAAAGTCGCCCCGGCAAGGTTCTTGTTGGGGCCGTGAAGGCCACCCCGACAAGTGCCTTGCCGGGGGAGTTTCACCTCACCCCTCTGCTCTTCATGCCTCTGGCCTCGAGCACGGCTCAGGTAGTCTTGGGTCTTTGCTTCCTCTTGTGTCCCGCTCAACGCGGCCGCAGGCGTGTGGCTGTGACTGCCCGCACACAAGTAAAGGGGTACAAAAAGGACCCCTACTTTTATACACCGACAAAATGCCGCTGCATATTTAATACTCCTATCCTCAAATAGTATAATTAAACAAGCAAACATAAGCAAACAATGCAAACATAACAGCAATCTGCCAAAACAGTACAGTCTGTAAAGAATGCAAGAGTATTAATACTTATTTAACTCCAAAACATATGAAATTTTTCCACACTATAGAATATTTATCAGAGCTTATTGTGAAATAAGTTTCAGCATTTTATCACATTCTGAATTTTCTAGGGAATTTTTGCAACAGCGATAAACTTTCTGTTTTGAAACAGCAACATGTATACTTGCAAAATAAGCATGGTGAAGGTTATCCTTGACATTTTTATTGAAAATAAATATACAAAAAATTATTCTAAATAGCAGCAAGCAAATCCTAACAAAATAAAATGATGCTCCAAGTAAAACACATATCATGTGATGAATGAAAACATAGCTCCAAGTGAGGTTAACGGTAATTTTGGAGACGAAAGGGGCCGGGATGCCTTCCGGGCATCCCCAAGCTTAGTTGAGTGGATCTTCCTTGAATATTACCTTGGGGTGCCTTGGGAATCCCCAAGCTTAGGGTCTTTTCACTCCTTATTCTCCTCATATTGACATCTCACCCAAAATTTGAAAACTTCAAACACACAAAACTTAAAGGAACTTCGTGAGATAGGTTAGTATGATAAAGACAAATCATTCACTTTGGTACTGTCAAGATAAGATTCATAATTTTTTCCACACGACTCCTACTGTATCATATCATTTCTACAATTTATATTGATCAATATAAGCCATAGAAACTAGAAAACATGCAAACTATGCATTGAAAACAGAATCTGTCAAAAACAGAACTGTCTGTAATGATCTGGAAAACAACCTTACTTATGATACTCCAAAAATTCTGAAAAATTGGGAAACCCTGGGAAATTTTTATATCAATCTTGTGCAAAAAGAATCAGGATTTTATCCGCTTCCGTCAAAAATGAAAATTATTTTACTGGGCACAAAAGTATCTGTTTTTCAGCAAGATCAAATCAACTATCACCATAGACCATCCCAAAGGTCTTACTTGGCACTTTATTGAAACAGAAGCCATGAAACATGATTGCTACAGTAGCCTAATCATGTGAAAACACAAAAATAGTAGGGGTAAATGTTGGGTTGTCTCCCAACAAGCGCTTTTCTTTAATGCCTTTTAAGCTAGGCATGATGATTTCAATGATGCTCGCATAAAAGATAAGAATTGAAACATAACAAGAGCATCATGAAACACATGGCAAGAACATTTAAGCCTAACCCACTTCCTATGCATAGGGATTTTGTGATCAAACAATTTATGGAAGCATGAATCAACTAGCATAGGAAGGCAAAACAAGTATAAGTTCAAAACTTTCAACTCATAGAGAGGAAACTTGATATTATTGCAATTCCTACAAGCATAAGTACCTTCCTCATAATAATTTTTAGTAGCATCATGAAGAAATTCAACAATATAACCATCACATAAAGCATTATTTTCATGACACAAAAGCATAGAAAACTTATTACTCTCCACATAAACAAATTTATTCTCATCAATAGTAGTGGGAGCAAACTCAACAAAATAACTATGACGAGGGTGAAAATTAAAATCATGATAACTAGTTTCATGGTTACCATTATTCTTATAGCATACATGTCATCACCATAATCATCATAGATAGTGATGTCTACTACACAACCTTCTTCTTGTAGACATTGTTGGGCCTCCAAGTGCAGAGGTTTGTAGGACAGTAGCAAATTTCCCTCAAGTGGATGACCTAAGGTTTATCAATCCGTAGGAGGCGTAGGATGAAGATGGTCTCTCTCAAGCAACCCTACAACCAAATAACAAAGAGTCTCTTGTGTCCCCAACACACCCAATACAATGGTAAATTGTATAGGTGCACTAGTTCGGCGAAGAGATGGTGATACAAGTGCAATATGGATGGTAGATAAAGGTATTTGTAATCTGAAATTATAAAAACAGCAAGGTAACTAATGGTAAAAGTGAGCGTAAACGGTATTGCAATGATAGGAAATAAGGCCTAGGGTTCATACTTTCACTAGTGTAAGTTCCCTCAACAATACTAACATAATTGGATCACATAACTATCCCTCAAAATGCAACAAAGAGTCACTCCAAAGTCACTAATAGCGGAGAACGAACGAAGAGATTATGGTAGGGTACGAAACCACCTCAAAGTTATTCTTTCCAATCAATCCGTTGGGCTATTCCTATAGGTGTCACAAACAGCCCTAGATTTCGTACTAGAATAACACCTTAAGACACAAATCAATCAAAACCCTAATGTCACCTAGATACTATGTCACCTCAAGTATCCGTGGGTATGATTATACGATATGCGTCACACAATCTCAGATTCATCTATTCATCCAACACAAAGTACCTCAAAGAGTGCCCCAAAGTTCTACCGGAGAATCACGACGAAAACGTGTGCCAACCCCTATGCATAGGTTCCCAATGTCACGAAACCCGCAAGTTGGTCACCAAAACATACATCAAGTGGCATGTGGTATCCCATTGTCACCACAGATATCCACGGCAAGACATACATCAAGTGTTCTCAAGTCTTTAAAGACTCAATCCGATAAGATTACTTCAAGGGGAAAACTCAATTCATTACAAGAGAGAAGAGGGGGAGGAGAAACATAAGATCCAACTATAATAGCAAAGCTCGCGATACATCAAGATCGTATCATCTCAAGAACACAAGAGAGAGAGAGATCAAACACATAGCTACTGGTACATACCCTCAGCCCCGAGGGAGAACTACTCCCTCCTCGTCATGGAGAGCACCGGGATGATGAAGATGGCCACCGGAGAGGGATTGCCCCCTCCGACAGGGTGCCGGAACGGGTCTAGATTGGTTTTCGGTGGCTACGGAGGCTTCTGACGGTGGAACTCCCGATCTATTGTGCTCACGGATGTTTTTAGGGTATATGGAGATATATAGGCGGAAGAAGCACGTCGGTGGAGCTCCGAGGGGCCCACGAGGCAGGGGGGCGCGCCCAGGGGGCGCCCTCCACCCTCGTGACTTCCCCGGAAACTTCTTGGAGTAGGGTCCAAGTCTCCTGGATCATGTTCGGTGAGAAGATCACGTTCCCGAAGGTTTCATTCCGTTTGGACTCCGTTTGATATTATGTTTCCTCGAAATACTGAAATAGGCAAAAAATAGCAATTCTGGGCTGGACTCTGGGTTAATAGGTTAGTCCCAAAAATGATATAAAAGTGTATAATAAAGCCCATAAACATCCAAAACAGTAGATAATATAGCATGGAGCAATCAAAAATTATAGATTCGTTGGAGACGTATCAGCATCCCCAAGCTTAATTCCTGCTCGTCCTCGAGTAGGTAAATGATAAATACAGAATTTTTTATGCGGAGTGCTACTTGGCATAATTTCAATGTAATTCTTCTTAATTGTGGCATGAATATTCAGATCCGAAAGATTCAAGACAAAAGTTCATATTGACATAAAAATAATAATACTTCAAGCATACTGACTAAGCAATTATGTCTTCTCAAAATAACATGGCCAAAGAAAGTTATCCCTACAAAATCATATAGTCTGGCTATGCTCCATCTTCACCACACAACATATTTAAATCATGCACAACCCCGATGACAAGCCAAGCAATTGTTTCATACTTTTGATGTTCTCAAACTTTTTCAATCTTCGCGCAATACATGAGCGTGAGCCATGGATATAGCACTATAGGTGGAATAGAGTGGTGGTTGTGGAGAAGACAAAAAGGAGAAGATAGTCTCACATCAACTAGGCGTATCAACGGGCTATGGAGATGCCCATCAATAGATATCAATGTGAGTGAGTAGGGATTGTCATGCAACGGATGCACTAGAGCTATAAATGTATGAAAGCTCAACAAAAGAAACTAGTGGGTGTGCATCCAACTTGCTTGCTCATGAAGACCTAGGGAATTTTGAGGAAGCCCATCATTGGAATATACAAGCCAGGTTCTATAATGAAATATTTCCACTAGTATATGAAAGTGACAACATAGGAGACTCTCTATCATGAAGATCATGGTGCTACTTTGAAGCACAAGTGTGGTAAAAGGATAGTAGCATTGCCCCTTCTCTCTTTTTCTCTCATTTTTTATTTTTTTATTTGGGCCTTCTCTTTTTTATGGCCCCTTTTCTCTTCTTTTTTTATTTGGGCTTCTTTGGCCTCTTTTATTTTCTTATTTTCGTCCGGAGTCTCATCCCGACTTGTGGGGGAATCATAGTCTCCATCATCCTTTCCTTACTGGGACAATGCTCTAGTAATGATGATCATCACACTTTTATTTACTTACAACTCAAGAATTACAACTCGATACTTAGAACAAGATGTGACTCTATATGAATGCCTCCGGCGGTATACCGGGATGTGCAATGACTCATGAGTGACATGTATGAAAGAATTATGAACGGTGGCTTTGCCACAAATACGATGTCAACTACATGATCATGCAAAGCAATATGACAATGATGGAGCGTGTCATAATAAACGGAACGGTGGAAAGTTGCATGGCAATATATCTCAGAATGGCTATGGAAATGCCATAATAGGTAGGTATGGTGGCTTTTTTGAGGAAGGTAAATGGTGGGTTTATGGTACCGGCGAAAGTTGCGCGGTACTAGAGAGGCTAGCAATGGTGGAAGGGCAAGAGTGCGTATAATCCATGGACTCAACATTAGTCATGAAGAACTCACATACTTATTGCAAAAATCTATTAGTTATCGAAACAAAGTATTACGTGCATGCTCCTAGGGGGATAGGTTGGTAGGAAAAGACCATCGCTCGTCCCCGACCGCCACTCATAAGGAAGACAATCAATAAAAAATCATGCTCCGACTTCATCACATAACGGTTCACCATACGTGCATGCTACGGGAATCACAAACTTCAACACAAGTATTTATCAAATTCACAACTACTCAACTAGCATGGCTCTAATATTACCATCCTCATATCTCAAAACAATCATCAAGTATCAAACTTCTCTTAGTATTCAACACATGCATAAGAGAATTTTATTATTAATCTTGTATACCAAGCATATTAGGATTTTAAGCAAATTACCATGCTATTTAAGACTGTCAAAATAATCTAAGTGAAGCATGAGAGTTCATCTATTTCTTCAAAATAAAACTACGACCATGCTCTAAAATTTATAAGTGAAGCACTAGAGCAAATGACAAACTACTCCGAAAGATATAAGTGAAGATCAATGAGTAGTTGAATAATTATGCAACTATGTGAAGACTCTCTAACATTTAATAGTTTCAGGTCTTGGTATTTTATTCAAACAGCAAGCAAAGCAAAATAAAATGACATTCTAAGAATAGCAAACATCATGTGAAGAAGAAAAAACTTAGGATTAACCGATACTAACCGATAATCGTTGAAGAAGAAAGGTGGGATGCCAACCAGGGCATCCCCAAGCTTAGACGCTTGAGACTTCTTGAAATATTATCTTGGGGTGCCTTGGGCATCCCCAAGCTTGAGCTTTTGTGTCTCCTTAATTCCTCTCATATCACGGGCTCCCTAAATCTCAAAAGCTTCATCCACACAAAACTCAACAATGACTCGTGAGATAAGTTAGTATAAACCATTGCAAAAACCTTATCATACTCTACTATAGCAAATCACTAAAATTATTATTCAACATTGCATACTAAATTCCTCTGCATATTTAATAGTCCTATCCTCAAATAGAATCATTAAAGAAGCAAACATATGCAAACAATGCAAACATAACAGCAATATGCCTAGACAGGATAGTCTGTAAAGAATGCAGCAACATCCATACTTCCCTAGCTCCAACAATTATGAAATAAAATTCCCACTGTAGTAAATTTATCAGAGCTTAATATGCAAAAGGTTTCAACATTTTATCACATTCTGACTTTTCTAGGGAATTATTGCAACAGCGGTAAACTTTCTGTTTTCAAACAGCAACATGTGGACTTCTAAAATAGGCATAGTAAAGGCTATCAATGCCACTTTTATTGGAATAAAAGATGCAAAACATTTTTCTAAATAACATCAAGTAAATACTAACAAAATAAATTGACGCTCCAAGCAAAACACATATCATGTGGCGAATAAAAATATATCTCCAAGTATAGTTACCGATGAACGAAGACGAAAGAGGGGATGCCTTCCGGGGCATTCCCAAGCTTAGGCTCTTGGCTATCCTTGAATATTACCTTGGGGTGCCTTGGGCATCCTAAAGCTTAGGCTCTTGCCACTCCTTATTCCATAGTCCATCGAATCCTTACCCAAAACCTGAAAACTGCACAACACAAAACTTAACAGAAAACACGTAAGCTCCATTAGCGAAAGAAAACAAAAGACCACTTCAAGGTACTGTAATGAACTCATTATTTATTTATATTGGTGTTAAATTTACTGTATTACAACTTCTCTATGGTTTATAAACTCTTTTACTAGCCATAGATTCATCAAAATAAGTAAACAACACATGAAAAACAGAATCTATCAAAAACAGAACAGTCTGTAGTAATCTGGATCAAACGTATACTTCTGGAACTCACAAAATTCTCAAATAAATTGCTGGACCTGAGGAATTTATCTATTAATCATCTGAAAAAGAATTAACTAAATATCACTCTCCAAATAAAAATGGCAGCAATTCTCATGAGTGCTAAAGTTTCTGTTTTTTTACAGCATGATCAACAAGACTTCGCCCAAGTCTTCCCAAAGGTTCTACTTGGCACAAACACTAACTAAAAGCATAAAACCACATCTAAGCAGAGGCTAGATGAATTATTTATTACTAAACAGGAACAAAAAGTAAGGAACAAAAATAAAATTGGGTTGCCTCCCAACAAGCGCTATCGTTTAACGCCCCTAGCTAGGCATGATGATTTCAATGATGCTCACATAAAAGATAAGAATTGAAACATAAAGAGAGCACCGTGAAGAATATTACTAGCACATTTAAGTCTAACATGCTTCCTATGCATAGGGATTTTGTGAGCAAACAATTTGTGGGAACAATAATCAACTAGCATAGGAGGGCAAAACAAGCATAACTTTAAAACTTTAAGCACATAGAGAGGAAACTTGATATTATTGCAATTCCTACAAGCATATATTCCTCCCTCATAATAATTTTCAGCAGCATCATGAACGAATTCAACAATATAACCAGCACCTAAAGCATTCCTTTCATGATCTATAAGCATAGAATATTATTACCTTCTCATGAATAATAGTGGGAGCAAACTCAACAAAATAACTATCATGTGATTGAAATTAAGATCAAGATGACAAGTTTCATGGTTATCATTATTATTTAAAGCATACATGTCATCACAATAATCATCATAGATAGGAGGCATGCTTTCATCTTAGTAAATTTGCTCATCAAAGCTTGGGGGACAAAAAATATCATCTTCATCAAACATAGCTTCCCCAAGCTTGTGGCTTTGCATATCATTAGCATCATGTATATTCAAAGAATTCATACTAACAACATTGCAATCATGATCATCATTCAAATATTTAGTGCCAAACATTTTATAGATTTCTTCTTCTAGCACTTGAGCAAAATTATCCTTTCCATCATACTCACGAAAGATATTAAAAAGATGAAGCGTATGAGACAAACTCAATTCCATTTTTTTTATAGTTTTCTTTTATAAACTAAACTAGTGATAAAACAAGAAACTAAAAGACTCGATTGCAAGATCTAAAGATATACCTTCAAGTACTCACCTCCCCGGCAACGGCGCCAGAAAAGAGCTTAGTTGACGGGGTGTGTTAGTGCCGTTTTCCTTGCCTCCCCGGCAACGGCGCCAGAAAAGAGCTTGATGTCTACTACACAACCTTCTTCTTGTAGACGTTGTTGGGCCTCCAAGTGCAGAGGTTTGTAGGACAGTAGCAAATTTCCCTCAAGTGGATGACCTAAGGTTTATCAATCCGTAGGAGGCGTAGGATGAAGATGGTCTCTCTCAAGCAACCCTACAACCAAATAACAAAGAGTCTCTTGTGTCCCCAACACACCCAATACAATGGTAAATTGTATAGGTGCACTAGTTCGGCGAAGAGATGGTGATACAAGTGAAATATGGATGGTAGATAAAGGTATTTGTAATCTGAAATTATAAAAACAGCAAGGTAACTAATGGTAAAAGTGAGCGTAAACGGTATTGCAATGATAGGAAATAAGGCCTAGGGTTCATACTTTCACTAGTGTAAGTTCCCTCAACAATACTAACATAATTGGATCACATAACTATCCCTCAACATGCAACAAAGAGTCACTCCAAAGTCACTAATAGCGGAGAACGAACGAAGAGATTATGGTAGCGTATGAAACCACCTCAAAGTTATTCTTTCCAATCAATCCATTGGGCTATTCCTATAGGTGTCACAAACAGCCCTAGAGTTCGTACTAGAATAACACCTTAAGACACAAATCAATCAAAACCCTAATGTCACCTAGATACTCCAATGTCACCTCAAGTATCCATGGGTATGATTATACGATACGCGTCACACAATCTCAGATTCATCTATTCATCCAACACAAAGTACCTCAAAGAGTGCCCCAAAGTTCTACCGGAGAATCACGACGAAAACGTGTGCCAACCCCTATGCATAGGTTCCCAATGTCACGAAACCCGCAAGTTGGTCACCAAAACATACATCAAGTGGCACGTGGTATCCCATTGTCACCACAGATATCCACGGCAAGACATACATCAAGTGTTCTCAAGTCTTTAAAGACTCAATCCGATAAGATTACTTCAAGGGGAAAACTCAATTCATTACAAGAGAGAAGAGGGGGAGGAGAAACATAAGATCCAACTATAATAGCAAAGCTCGCGATACATCAAGATCGTATCATCTCAAGAACACGAGAGAGAGAGAGAGAGATCAAACACATAGCTACTGGTACATACCCTCAGCCCCGAGGGAGAACTACTCCCTCCTCGTCATGGAGAGCACCGGGATGATGAAGATGGCCATCGGAGAGGGATTGCCCCCTCCGGCAGGGCGCCGAAACGGGTCTAGATTGGTTTTCGGTGGCTACGGAGGCTTCTGGCGGCGGAACTCCCGATCTATTGTGCTCACGGATGTTTTTAGGGTATATGGAGATATATAGGCGGAAGAAGCACATCGGTGGAGCTCCGAGGGGCCCACGAGGCAGGGGGGCGCGCCCTCCACCCTCGTGACCTCCCCGGAAACTTCTTGGAGTAGGGTCCAAGTCTCCTGGATCACGTTCGGTGAGAAGATCACGTTCCCGAAGGTTTCATTCCGTTTGGACTCCGTTTGATATTCTGTTTCCTCGAAATACTGAAATAGGCAAAAAAACAGCAATTCTGGGCTGGGCTCTGGGTTAATAGGTTAGTCCCAAAAATGATATAAAAGTATATAATAAAGCCCATAAACATCCAAAACAGTAGATAATATAGCATGGAGCAATCAAAAATTATAGATACGTTGGAGACGTATCAGATAGCAAGTTTGTTATCACAGTCAATTGAAGCCTCATCCAAAATGGTGGATTCATCACTAAATGAAGTCATGACCTCTCCAAATCCACTTTCATCATTATAATCATCATAAATAGGAGGCATGCAATCATTATAACAAATTTTCACATTGCTACCTCTTGAGCACTGCATTGGTTTTCCCTCGAAGAGGAAAGGGTGGTGCAGTAAAGCAGCATAAGTATTTCCCTCGGTTTTTGAGAACCAATGTATCAATCCAGTAGGAGACCACACACGAGTCACCTCGTACCTACACAAACAAATAAGAACCTCGCAACCAACGCGATAAAGGGGTTGTCAATCCCTTCACGGCCACTTGCAAGAGTGAGATCTGATAGAGATGATAATAATAAGATAAATATTTTTGGTATTTTTATGATATAGATTGAAAGTAAAGATTGCAAAATAAAATAGATTGGAAACTTGTATGATGGAAAATAGACCCGGGGGCCATAAGTTTCACTAGTGGCTTATCTCAAGATAGCATAAGTATTACGGTGGGTGAACAAATTACTGTCGAGCAATTGATAGAAAAGCGAATAATTATGAGAATATCTAGGCATGATCATGTATATAGGCATCATGTCCGTGACAAGTAGACCGACTCCTGCCTGCATCTACTACTATTACTCGACACATCGACCGCTATCCAGCATGCATCTAGAGTATTAAGTTCATAAGAACAAAGTAATCCCTTAAGCAAGATGACATGATGTAGATGGATAAACTCATGCAATATGATGTAAACCCCATCTTTTTATCCTCGATGCCAACAATACAATATGTGTCGTTTCCCTTTCTGTCACTAGGATCGAGCACCGCAAGATTGAACCCAAAGCTAAGCACTTATCCCATTGCAAGAAAGATCAATCTAGTAGGCCAAACCAAACTGATAATTCAAAGAGACTTACAAAGATAAACCAATGATACATAAAAGAATTCAGAGAAGATTCGAATATTGTTCATAGATAATCTGGATCATAAACCAACAATTCATCGGATCTTGACAAACACACCGCAAAAGAAGATTACATCGAATAGATCTCCAAGAGAATCGAGGAGAACTTTGTATTGAGATCCAAAGAGAGAGAAGAAGCAATCTAGCTACTAGCTATGGACCCGAAGGTCTGAAGTAAACTACTCACACATCATGGGAGGGGCCATGGAGTTGATGTAGAGGCCCTCCGTGATCAATGCCCCCTCCGGCGGAGCTCCGGAAAAGGCCCCAAGATGGGATCTCTTTGGTACAGAAGGTTGCGGCGGTGGAATTAGGTTTTCGTGGTGCTCCTGGATGTTTGCAGGGTACGTGGATATATATAGGAGGAAGAAGTAGGTCGGTGGAGCAACGAGGGGCCCTCGAGGGTGGAGGGCGCGCCCAGGGAAGTAGGCGCGCCCCCCTGCCTCGTGGCCTCCTCGATTGTTTCTTGACGCCCACTCCAAGTCTCCTGGATCACGTTTGTTGAGAAAATCATGTTCCCAAAGGTTTCATTCCATTTGGACTTCGTTTGATATTCCTTTTCTATGAAACACTGAAATAGGCAAAAAACAGCAATTTGGGTTGGGCCTCCGGTTAATAGGCTAGTCCTAAAAATAATATAAAAGTGTAAAATAAGCCCATTACATCCAAAATAGATAATATAATAGCATGGAGCAATCAAAAATTATAGATACGTTGGAGACGCATCAAGCATCGCCATGCTTAATTCCCGCTTGTCCTCTAGTATGTAAATGATAAAGAAAAGAATTTTTGATGTGGAATGCTTCCTAACATATTTCTCAATGAAATTTTTCTTTATTGTGGCATGAATTTTCAGATCCGAAAGATTCAAGATAAAAGTTTAATATTGACATAAAAATAATAATACTTCAAGCATACTAACTAAGCAATCATGTCTTCTCAAAATAACATGGCCAACGAAAGTTATCCCTACAAAATCATATAGTCTGGCTATGCTCTATCTTCACCGCACAAAATATTTAAATCATGCACAACCCCGATGACAAGCCAAGAAATTGTTTTATACTTTTGATGTTCTCAAACTTTTTCAATCTTCACGCAATATATGAGTGTGAGCCATGGACATAACACTATATGTGGAATAGAATGGTGGTTGTGGAGAAGACAAAAAAGGGGAAGATAGTTTCACATCAACTAGGCGTAACAATGGGCTATGGAGATGCCCATCAATAGATATCAATGTGAGTGAGTAGGGATTGCCACGCAACGGATGCACTAGAGCTATAAGTGTATGAAATCTCAAGAAAAGAAACTAAGTGGGTGTGCATCCAAGTTGCTTGCTCACGAAGACCTAGGGCACTTTGAGGAAGTCCATCATTGGAATATACAAGCCAAGTTCTATAATGTAGAATTCCCACTAGTGTATGAAAGTGACAACATAGGAGACTCTCTATCACGAAGATCTTGGTGCTACTTTGAAGCACAAATGTGGTAAAAGGACAGTAACATTGTCCCTTCTCTCTTTTTCTCTCATTTTTTTATTTGGGCCTTCTTTCTCTTCCCTTTTTTTTCTTTTGGCCTCTTTTCTCCCTTTTTTACTTTTTTATTTTTTTCCGGAGTCTCATTCTGACTTGTGGGGGAATCAAAGTCTCCATCATCATTTGCTCACATGGGACAATGCTCTAATAATGATGATCATCACACTTCTTTTTTACTTACAACTCAAGAATTACAACTCAATACTTAGAGCAAAATATGACTCTATGTGAATGCCTCCGGTGGTGTACCGGGATGTGCAATGATTCATGAATGACATATGAAAGAATTATGAACGGTGGCTTTGCCACAAATACGATGTCAACTACATGATCATGCAAGCAATATTACAATGATGAAGCGTCTCATAAAAAACAGAACGGTGGAAAGTTGCATGGCAATATATCTCGGAATGGCTATGGGAATGCCATAATAGGTAGGTATGGTGGCTATTTTGAGGAAGGTATATGGCGGGTTTATGGTACCGGCGAAAGTTGCGCGGTACTAGAGAGGCTAGCAATGGTGGAAGGGTGAGAGTGTGTATAGTCCATGGACTCAACATTAGTCATAAAGAACTTACATACTTATTGCAAAAATCTATTAGTTATCGAAACAAAGTACTACGCGCATGCTCCTAGGGGGATAGATTGGTAGGAAAAGACCATCACTCGTCCCCGACCGCCACTCATAAGGAAGACAATCAATAAATAAATCATGCTCCGACTTCATCACATAACGGTTCACCATACGTGCATGCTACGGGAATCACAAACTTCAACACAATTATTTCTCAAATTCACAACTACTCAACTAGCATGACTCTAATATCACCATCTCCATATCTCAAAATAATTATCAAGTATCAAACTTCTCATAGTATTCAATGCACTTATATGATAGTTTTTATTATTCCTAAAAGCAATTGCCATGTTGTTCTAAAGGACTCTCAAAATAATACAAGTGAACCATGAGAGATCAATTATTTCTATAAAATAAAACAACCACTGATGTCTACTACACAACCTTCTTCTTGTAGACGTTGTTGGGCCTCCAAGTGCAGAGGTTTGTAGGACAGTAGCAAATTTCCCTCAAGTGGATGACCTAAGGTTTGTTAATCCGTGGGAGGCATAGGATGAAGATGGTCTCTCTCAAACAACCCTGCAACCAAATAACGAAGAGTCTCTTGTGTCCCCAACACACCCAATACAATGGTAAATTGTATAGGTGCACTAGTTCGGCGAAGAGATAGTGATACAAGTGCAATATGGATACTTGATATGGATATTTGTAATCTGAAAATATAAAAACAGAAAGGTGACTAATGATAAAAGTGAGCGTAAATGGTATTGCAATGCTTTGAAACAAGGCCTAGGGTTCATACTTTCACTAGTGCAAGTTCTCTCAACAATAATAACATAGTTGTATCATATAACTATCCCTCAAGATGCAACAAAGAGTCACTCCAAAGTCACTAATAGCGGAGAACAAACGAAGAGATTATGGTAGGGTACTAAACCACCTCAAAGTTATTCTTTCTGATCGATCTATTCAAGAGTCCATAGTAAAATAACATGAAGCTATTCTTTCCGTTCGATCTATCCTAGAGTTCGTAGTAAAATAACATGAAGCTATTCTTTCCGTTCAATCTATCCTAAAGTTCGTACTAGAATAACACAAGACGCAAATCAACCAAAACCCTAATGTCACCTAGATACTCCAATGTCACCTCAAGTATCTGTGGGTATGATTATACGATATGCATCACACAATCTCAGATTCATCTATTCAATCAACACAAAGAACTTCAAAGAGTGCCCCAAAGTTTCTACCGGAAAGTCAAGACAAAAACGTGTGCCAACCCCTATGCATAAGTTCATGAGGTCACGGAACTCGCAAGTTGATCACCAAAACATACATCAAGTGGATCACGTGATATCCCATTGTCACCACAGATATGCACGTGCAAGACATACATCAAGTGTTCTCAAATCCTTAAAGACTCAATCCGATAAGATAACTTCAAAGGGAAAACTCAATCCATTACAAGACAGTAGAGGGGGAGAAACATCATAAGATCCAACTATAATAGCAAAGCTCGTGATACATCAAGTCGTACCACCTCAAGAACACGAGAGAGAGAGAGAGAGATCAAACACATAGTTACTGGTACATACCCTCAGCCCCGAGGGTGAACTACTCCCTCCTCGTCATGGAGAGCAACGGGATGATGAAGATGGCCACCGGAGAGGGATTCCCCCGTCCGGCAGGGTGCCGGAACGGGTCTAGATTGGTTTTCGGTGGCTACGGAGGCTTCTGGCGGTGGAACTCCCTATCTATTCTGCTCTTCGATGTTTTTAGGGTATATGGACATATATAGGCGAAAGAAGTCGGTCAGGGGAGCCATGAGGGGCCCACGAGGGTGGGGCGCACCCAGGAGGGCAGGCGCGCCTCCCTGCCTCGTGGCGACCTCGAAGCTTCCTTCACTTCAACTCCAAGTGTCCTGGATCACGTTCGTTCCAAAAATCACGCTCCCGAAGGTTTCATTCCGTTTGGACTCCGTTTGACATTCCTTTTCTGCGAAACACTAAAACAAGGGAAAAAACAGAAATTGGCACTAGGCTCTAGGTTAATAGGTTAGTCCCAAAAATAATATAAAAGTGTTTAATAAAGCCCTAAAAACATATAATATAATAGCATGGAACAATCAAAAATTATAGATACGTTGGAGACGGATCAGCATCCCCAAGCTTAATTCCTGCTCATCCTCGAGTAGGTAAATGATAAAAATAGAGTTTTTGATGTGGAATGCTACCTAACATATTTATCAATGTAATTCTCTTTATTGTGGCAAGAATATTCAGATCCATAAGATTCAAGACAAAAGTTTAATTGACATGAAAATAATAATACTTCAAGCATACTAACAAAGCAATCATGTATTCTCAAAATAACATGGCCAAAGAAAGCTATCCCTACAAAATCATATAGTCTGGCTATGCTCTATCTTCATCACACAAAATATTTAAATCATGCACAACCCCGATGACAAGCCAAGCAATTGTTTCATACTTTTGATGTTCTCAAACCTTTTCAATCTTCACTCGATACATGAGCGTGAGCCATGGACATAGCACTATAGGTGGAATAGAATGGTGGTTGTGGAGAAGACAAAAAAGGACAAGATAGTATCACATCAACTAGGCGTATCAACAGGCTATGGAGATGCCCATCAATAGATATCAATGTGAGTGAGTAGGGATTTCCATGCAACGGATGCACTAGAGCTACAAGTATATGAAAGCTCAAGAAAAGAAACTAAGTGGGTGTGCATCCAACTCGCTTGCTCATGAAGACCTAGGGCATTATGAGGAAGCCCATCATTGGAATATACAAGCCAAGTTCTATAATGAAAAATTCCCACTAGTATATGAAAGTGATATCATAGGAGACTCTCTATCATGAAGATCATGGTTCTACTTTGAAGCACAAGTGTGGAAAAAGGATAGTACCATTGTCCCTTCTCTCTTTTTCTCTCATTTGTTTGGGCCTTCTCCCTTTTTATGGCCTTTCTCTTTTTTTGTCCGGAGTCTCATCCCGACTTGTGGGGGAATCATAGTCTCCATCATCCTTTCCTCACTTGGGACAATGCTCTAATAATGATGATCATCACACTTTTATTTACTTACAACTCAAGAATTACAACTCGATACTTAGAACAAGATATGACTCTATATGAATGCCTCCGGCGGTGTACCGGGATGTGCAATGACTCATGAGTGACATGTATGAAAGAATTATGAATGGTGGCTTTGCCACAAATATGATGTCAACTACATGATCATGCGAAGCAATATGACAATGATGAAGCGTGTCATAACAAACGGAACGGTGGAAAGTTGCATGGAAATATATCTCGGAATGGCTATGGAAATGCCATAATAGGTAGGTATAGTGGCTGTTTTGAGGAAGTTATATGGTGGGTTTATGATACCGCTGAATGTTGCGCTGTACTAGAGAGGCTAGCAATGGTGGAAGGGTGGGAGTGCGTATAATCCATGGACTCAACATTAGTCATAAAGAACTCACATACTTATTGCAAAAATCTATTAGTTATTGAAACAAAGTACTACGTGCATGCTCCTAGGGGGATAGATTGGTAGGAAAGGACCATCGCGCGTCCCCGATCGCCACTCATAAGGAAGACAATCAATAAATAAATCATGCTCCGACTTCATCACATAACGATTCACCATACGTGCATGCTACAGGAATCACAAACTTTAACACAAGTATCTCTCAAATTCACAACTACTCACTAGCATGACTCTAATATTACCATCCTCATATCTCAAAACAATCATCAAGTATCAAACTTCTCATAGTATTCAATGCACTTTATATGAAAGTTTTTATTATATCCCTCTTGGATGCCCATCATAAAGGACTAAATTCATAATCAAAGCAAATTACCATGCTGTTTAGGACTCTCAAAATAATATAAGTGAAGCATGAGAGTTCATCTATTTCTATAAAATAAAACCACCACCGTGCTCTAAAAAGATATAAGTTAAGCACTAGAGCAACAATAAACTACTCCGAAAGATATAAGTGAAGATCAATGAGTAGTCGAATAATTATCCAACTATGTGAAGACTCTCTAACATTTAAGAATTTCAGATCTTGGTATTTTATTCAAACAGCAAGCAAAACTAAATAAAATAAAATGACGCTCCAAGCAAAACACATATCATGTGGTAAATAAAAATATAGCTCCAAGTAAAGTTACCGATGAACGAAGACAAAAGAGGGGATGCCTTCCGGGGCATCCCCAAGCTTAGGATTTTGGTTGTCCTTGAATATTACCTTGGGGTGCCTTGGGCATACCCAAGCTTAGGCTCTTTCCACTCCTTATTCCATAGTCCATCGAATCTTTACCCAAAACTAGAAAACTTCACAACACAAAACTTAACAGAAAACTCGTAAGCTCCGTTAGTATAACAAAGTAAATCACCACTTAGGTACTGTTGTAAACTCATTCTAAATTCATATTGGTGTAATATCTACTGTATTCCAACTTACCTGTGGTTCATACCCTCCGATACTACTCATAGATTCGTCAAAATAAGCAAACAACAAATAGAAAACAGAATCTGTCAAAAACAGAACAGTCTGTAGTAATCTGTAGGTTTCGAATACTTCTGTAACTCCAAAAATCCTGAGAAATTAGGAAGTCCTAGGCAATTTTTTTGTTAACCTAGGTCAAGTGGAATTGGTATTTTATCGCTCTCTGGTAGAAAATGAAAATTATTCTCGTGAGCGCATACTTTCTATTTTTTTACAGCAAGATCAAATAACAATCACCCAAGAAGATCCTAAAGGCTTTACTTGGAACAAACACTAATTAAAAAATAAAAAACACAATCATAACAGAGGATATATTATTTATTTATTACTAAACAGGAACAAAAAGCAAGGAACAAAAATAAAATTGGGTTGCCTCCCAACAAGCGCTAACGTTTAACGCCCCTAGCTAGGCATAATGATTTCAATGATGCTCACAAAGGTAAGAATTGAAACATAACGGGAGCATCATGAAGAATATGACTAGCACATTTAAGTCTAACCCTCTTCCTATGCATAGGGATTTTGTGAGCAAACAACTTATGGGAACAATAATCAACTAGCATAGGAGGGCCAAAACAAGCATAACTTCGAAACTTTAAGCACATAGAGAGGAAACTTGATATTATTGCAATTCCTACAAGCATATGTTCTTCCCTCGTAATAATTTTCAGTGGCATCATGAATGAATTCAACAATATAACCATCACATAAAGCATTGCTTTCATGATCTATAAGCATAGAAAATTTACTACTCTCCACATAAGCAAAACTCTTCTCATTCGGAATAGTGGGAGTATCATAAGAAACTCAAATACTACAAATTGTTTCCACATTAAAAGAGTAGTATTCAGAAAAAGGGTAATCATAATCATGACAAGTTTTATAAATATAATCATCACTAATCTTTATAGCATAAGTGTTATCGCAATAATCATCATAAATAGGAGGCATGCTATCATCATAATAAATTTACTCATCAAAACTTGGGAGGCTAAAAATATCATCTTCATTAAACATAGCCTCCCCAAGCTTGGGACAGATATTAATTGCAGCAAATATATTCTCAAACATGTCATTCTCATCAAACATAGAATCCCCAAGCTTGGGCCTTTTCATATTATAAGCATAATCACTCTCATTATTAATAGTATGGGAGCAATTATCATAATCACAATGAGTAATAGGAGCAACATCATTTGGGAGGGATACCTTTTTACCTTTGCTTCTCCGTCTTTTCTTCTTCTTCTTCACATCATGTGTGGGTTTAACCCTCTTTTTGGAGCTCCTTACTGATGAGATTGGTTGGATAGAAGGCTCCTCCTCGTTATCTGATTCATCATAAGAAATAATAGGAGGATACTGGGAAGTCTCTTCCCTTTCATTAGTATTATCTTCATCTTATATTTGTTTTCTTTTCTTTATATACTTGGCAATATAAGGATTTTCAATGCAATTCACCGCACAATACACACAATACATATAAATTTCCTCTAGATCAAAATTAAGAACTCTATCAAGGGCAAATTATGGAATAACCTTAGATATACGTTTCATTTCTTCATGACCCAAGAGCAAACTAAGTTCATTATGATGTGCAAGGGAAATCAAGTCATCACAATTTTTGGATGTGATATGATCATGAAACAATTTGCATTGGGTACTGAAATGATCACGTTCATTGCAAAGTTCACAAGTACGGCTAAGAAAGTTTAAATTTTCAGCACAAACATCTAGCCTTTCTTGCAACCATTTAGTTTCCAAATACTTATGCCTCTTGCAAAATCTACCTTCCCTGTTTGGTATGTACATGCAAACTCTATGCACTCCACAAAAATCGACATGCTTATAAGAGATATTTTCATCATGACTAGTGCAATCATCATTAGTACTATGGATATTCAAAGAGTTCATACTAACAACATTGCAGTCATGCTCATCATTCAAAGATTTAGTGCCAAACATTTTATAGACTTCTTCTTCTAGCATTTGAGCACAATTTTCCTTTCCATCGTTCTCACGAAAGATATTAAAAAGATGAAGCGTATGAGGCAAACTCAATTCCATTTTTTTGTAGTTTTCTTTTATAAACTAAACTAGTGCTAAAACAAGAAACTAAAAGATTCGATTGCAAGATCTAAAGATATACCTTCAAGCACTAACCTCCCCGGCAACGGCGCCAGAAAAGAGCTTGATGTTTACTACACAACCTTCTTCTTGTAGACGTTGTTGGGCCTCCAAGTGCAGAGGTTTGTAGGACAGTAGCAAATTTCCCTCAAGTGGATGACCTAAGGTTTATCAATCCATGGGAGGCGTAGGATGAAGATGGTCTCTGTCAAACAACCCTGAAACCAAATAACAAAGAGTCTCTTGTGTCCCCAACACACCCAATACAATGGTAAATTGTATAGGTGCACTAGTTCGGCGAAGAGATGGTGATACAAGTGCAATATGGATAGTAGATATGGGTATTTGTTATCTGAAAATATAAAAACAGCAAGGTAACTAATGATAAAA
Organism: Triticum urartu; assembly: GCF_003073215.2. Classification (NCBI taxonomy): domain Eukaryota; kingdom Viridiplantae; phylum Streptophyta; class Magnoliopsida; order Poales; family Poaceae; genus Triticum; species Triticum urartu. The sequence continues at coordinate 3,446,060 of NC_053026.1, read as the reverse complement.
GTGAGCGTAAACAGTATTGCAATGCTTTGAAACAAGGCCTAGGGTTCATACTTTCACTAGTGCAAGTTCTCTCAACAATAATAACATAGTTGGATCATATAACTATCCCTCAACATGCAACAAAGAGTCACTCCAAAGTCACTAATAGCGGAGAACAAACGAAGAGATTATGGTGGGGTACGAAACCACCTCAAAGTTATTCTTTCCGTTCGATCTATCCTAGAGTCCGTAGTAAAATAACATGAAGCTATTATTTCCGTTCGATCTATCCTAGAGTTCGTACTAGAATAACACCTTAAGAAGCAAATCAACCAAAACCCTAATGTCACCTAGATACTCCAAGGTCACCTCAAGTATCCGTGGGTATGATTATACGATATGCATCACACAATCTCAGATTCATCTATTCAACCAACACAAAGAACTTCAAAGAGTGCCCCAAAGTTTCTACCGGAAAGTCAAGACGAAAACGTGTGCCAACCCCTATGCATAAGTTCACGAGGTCACGGAACTCGCAAGTTGATCACCAAAACATACATCAAGTGGATCACGTGATATCCCATTGTCACCACAGATATGCACATGCAAGACATACATCAAGTGTTCTCAAATCCTTAAAGACTCAATCCGAGAAGATAACTTCAAAGGGAAAACTCAATCCATTACAAGAGAGTAGAGGGGGAGAAACATCATAAGATCCAACTATAATAGCAAAGCTCGTGATACATCAAGTCGTACCACCTCAAGAACACGAGAGAGAGAGAGAGAGAGAGAGAGAGAGATCAAACACATAGTTACTGGTACATACCCTCAGCCCTGAGGGTGAACTACTCCCTCCTCGTCATGGAGAGCAACGGGATGATGAAGATGGCCACCGGAGAGGGATTCCCCCGTCCGGCAGGGTGCCGGAACGGGTCTAGATTGGTTTTCGGTGGCTACGGAGGCTTCTGGCGGCGGAACTCCCGATCTATTCTGCTCTTCGATGTTTTTAGGGTATATGGACATATATAGGCGAAAGAAGTCGGTCAGGGGAGCCACGAGGGGCCCATGAGGGTGGGGGGCGCGCCCAGGGGGCAGGCATGCCTCCCTACCTCGTGGCCACCTTGAAGCTTTGATTTCAACTCCAACTCTCCTGGATCACGTTCGTTCCAAAAATCACGCTCCCGAAAGTTTCATTCCGTTTGGACTCCATTTGATATTCCTTTTCTGCGAAATACTGAAACAAGGAAAAAAATAGAAACTAGCACTGGGCTCTGGGTTAATAGGTTAGTCCCAAAAATAATATAAAAGTGTTTAATAAAGCCCTAAAAACATATAATATAATAGCATGGAACAATCAAAAATTATAGATATGTTGGAGACGTATCAACCACCATGCTCTAAAAGATATAGGTGAAGCACTAGAGCAAAAACTATAAAGCTCAAAAGATATAAGTGAAGCACATAGAGTATTCTAATAAATTCCCATTCATGTGTGTCTCTCTCAAAAGGTGTGTACAAAAAGGATGATTGTGGTAAACTAAAAAGCAAAGTCTCAAATCATACAAGACGCTCCAAGCAAAACACATATAATGTGGCGAATAAAAATATAGCTCCAAGTAAAGTTACTGATAGACGAAGACGAAAGAGGGGATGCCTTCCGGGGCATCCCCAAGCTTAGGCTTTTTGGTGTCCTTGGATTTTACCTTGGGGTGCCTTGGTCATCCCCAAGCTTAGGATCTTGCCACTCCTTGTTCCATAATCCATCGAGTCTCTACCCAAAACTTGAAAACTTCACAACACAAAACACAAAATAGAAAATCTCGTGAGCTCCGTTAGCGAAAGAAAACAAATCACCACTTCAAGGTAATGTAATGAACTCATTCTTGATTTATATTGGTGTTAAACCTACTGTATTCCAACTTCTCTATGGTTCATAAACTCTATTACTAGCCATAGATTCATCAAAATAAGCAAACAACACACGAAAAACAGAATCTGTTAAAAACAGAACAGTCTATAGTAATCTGTAGATTTCGACCACTTCTAGAACCCCAAAAATTCTAAAATAAATTTCTGGACGTGAGGAATTTTTCTATTAATCATCTGCAAAAATAATTAACTAAATATCACTCTCGAATAAAAAATGGCAGCAATTCTCGTGAGCGCTAAAGTTTCTTTTTTTACAGCAAGATCAAAAAGACTTTCCCCAAGTCTTCCCAACGGTTCTACTTGGCACAAACACTAATTAAACACAAAAAACACAACCAAAACAGAGGCTAGATAAAATTATTTATTACTAAACAGGTTCAAAAAGCAAGGAACAAAAATAAAATTGGGTTGCCTCCCAACAAGCGCTATCGTTTAACGCCCCTAGCTAGGCATAAAAGCAAAGATAGATCTAGGTATTGCCATCTTTGGTAGGCAATTCTTCAATAAGACACCTATAACTCTTAGGAGTTTCTTACTTTTTATTAATTATCAAACTTCTAGGCACGAAATCGAGAAAATCATTAGCAGCAAAAGGTTCCTTAATGATAGTGAGAAAGTTGGGGTGAACACTTATGGATTTGAGATCCGTATTTTCCTTACTAGAAGTTTCACCCTTATTCTTAGGAACGTACATTAGTTTGGCAACTTTGGTAGGAGGGTTTGAAGTATTCCTTACGGCAGAAAAAGCGGACCCCAAGTTGGTAATAATATCCTCAAGTTTATCAATTCTAGTGGAATCTTGGTCTATTCTTTCATTAACAACGGGTTCTTTTTCTTTAAAAAATTTCAGCGTAACTCCTACCTTAGATCCATATTGGGTAATTTGGTTGTGGATCTTTTTATCCAAATTCTCAATCAATTCAAAGTGGCAACTTTATTTTCAATAATATCGAGCCTTTGCATCACATGTTCCAAAGTTAAAATAGTGCCATTAACCAAAAGAGGTGGTGGGCCAAACAAATCTATCATAGCATTATAAGAATCAAAAGTATGGCTACCCAAGAAATTTCCTCCGGTAATGGTATCAAGAATATATCTATTCCAAGGCGTGATGCCTACATAAAAATTGCGAAGAAGAACAGAAGTAGATTGCTTCCTAGTAGATCTATTTTGCGCATTGCAAATTCTGTACCGAGCATCTTTTAGATTTTCTCCCTCCCTTTCTTTAAAATTAAGAACTTCATTCTCGGGAGACAAAGGAGTAGATAAAGGACTAGCCATAACAACGAAGCAAGCAAAAGAAAGGGCGAATGAAAAAGAGGGCGAATAAAACGGCAAGGGTGAAGTGGGGGAGAGGAAAACGAGAGGCAAATGGCAAATAATGTAATGCGAAGGATAAGAGTTGTGATGGGTAATTGGTATGTCTTGACTTGGCGTAGATCTCTCCGGCAACGGCGCGAGAAATCCTTCTTGCTACCTCTTGAGCACTACGTTGGTTTTTCCTTGAAGAGGAAAGAGTGGTGCAGTAAAGTAGCGTAAGTATTTCCCTCAGTTTTTGAGAACCAAGGTATCAATCCAGTAGGAGACCACGCGCGAGTCACCTCGTACCTACACAAACAAATAAGAACCTCGCAACCAACGCGATAAAGGGGTTGTCAATCCCTTCACGACCAATTGCAAGAGTGAGATCTGATAGAGATGATAATAATAAGATAAATATTTTTGGTATTTTTATGATATAGATTGAAAGTAAAGATTGCAAAATAAAATAGATTGGAAACTTGTATGATGGAAAATAGATCCGGGGGCCATAGGTTTCACTAGTGACTTCTCTCAAGATAGCATAAGTATTACGGTGGGTGAACAAATTACTGTCGAGCAATTGATAGAAAAGCAAATAATTATGAGAATATCTAGGCATGATCATGTATATAGGCATCACGTCCGTGACAAGTAGACCGACTCCTGCCTGCATCTACTACTATTACTCCACACATCGACCGCTATCTAGCATGCATCTAGAGTATTAAGTTCATAAGAACAGAGTAACGCCTTAAGCAAGATGACATGATGTAGAGGGATAAACTCATGCAATATGATGTAAACCCCATCTTTTTATCCTCGATGCCAACAATACAATATGTGTCGTTTCCCTTTCTGTCACTGGGATCGAGCACCGCAAAAGTGTGTTATAGGAGGAAGAAGTAGGTCGGTGGAGCAACGAGGGGCCCATGAGGGTGGAGGGCGCGCCCCCTGCCGCATGGCCTCCTCGATTGTTTCTTGACGCCCACTCCAAGTCTCCTGAATCACGTTTGTTGAGAAAATCATGTTCCCGAAGGTTTCATTCCGTTTGGACTTCGTTTGATATTCCTTTTCTATGAAACACTGAAATAGGCAAAAAAACAACAATTTGGGCTGGGCCTCCGGTTAATAGGTTAGTCCCAAAAATAATATATAAGTGTAAAAATAAGCCCATTAACATCCAAAATAGATAATATAATAGCATGGAGCAATCAAAAATTATAGATACGTTGGAGACGTATCACACATCATATCTTTGGGGACTAAAAATATTATCTTCATCAAACATAGCATCCCCAAGCTTATGGCTTTTCATATTGAAAGTGTGTTATATCGACTAGAAGGAGGGTGAATAGGTGATTTTTACAAATTCGTCACTGAGAAATTTCAGGGTGAGGAAATTCCTAAGCACGAACTACTTAGCAGCGGAATAAGTACTCAGATGCAAGCATAAAAGAGTAGTAGCACCGTCGTCATGATGAAATGAAAACAAGCACAGAGTACAAAAAGCGTAAACACAGGATAAGCAGGCTGAAGACAAAGTGACTGAAGAATTAGGATTGAGGAAATTGAGAAAGTCGTCAGTCAAAGTCTTCAAACAGTAACAATCAAAGTACTTCAACACATGAATGGGGAAATGAAAGGGTTGATGAAATAGAACCAGTAGCTTGGTGAAGACAATGATTTGGTAGACTAGTTCCAACTGCTGTGACAGTTGTACGTCTAGTTGGAGCGATTAGGTATTTAAACCTGAGGACACCCAGTCCTCACCGTATTCTCCTTGAGCTAAGGTCACACAGACCTCACTCAATCACTCATGGTAAGTCTTCAGGTGACTTTCAAACCTTCACAGACTCGGTCACTCGGCAATCCACAATTTTCTCTTGGATGCTCTAGACCATGACACCTATGCATTACACTTCTACGGATTGGATTAACACCGTATATATTTACACGCTTGTGCCAAGTTCTAAAACCAGTTCGGCATATGTTTCAACTTCATGCACTAAAGTGAACATTGATGGCAAGTTTAAGCGCCACTTGTGATATTACCACTTTTAAAAAACACTATGAAATTTTTATACACCATGAATAAAGAAATAAGAATGAAAATAAAATAAAACAAAGTAACAAAAAATCATTTTCACCCATTTTTAAAAATCATGGAATTTCTAAAAAGGAAATATGTGAATATTTTTTTTAAAAAAATACATAAAAATCAGAAAATATGGTAAGCATAAACGTACGAAAATCAGACGAGAACTTATTTCACATTTTAAACCCCGGAAACTAATAAGAAATCAGTGCACAAAATGTTTTTTTCAAGGAAAAATGATAGTCCCTTCGCCACTGCACGACGACCCATGTTGAGAGGCGGCAGAGGTGAGCGTGACCAAGGACTCGCAATAGGCGAGTTGTCTCGAAGGATCTTGCCAGACCCTGGAGTACTGTAAACCCTAACATTTGACCCCTAAATAAGGTAAGGCTAGGGCTAGCTAGTACTCTCTCCATCCCATAATATAAGAACGTTTTTGACAGTACACTAGCATGATCCTCACACCCGTGTGATCCTAGTGGCCTCTGCATTTGTACACCCTATACTAGTTCTCATACGATGCTGATCATTAATACAATCAAAGTAGGAGTAGGGTGTTACCTTATCATGAGGGGCCCAACCTAGATAAATTGCCTTATGTGAATTCCGTCGGGTCTTCCTGCTACGCGTGACAACCATTGAGATTACTGTCGAAATAATGAACCAACAAGGTCAAGCTCTGGTGCAAGCATCTGAAGTGATGTTGCTTATGTTTGGTGTGGTGCTCATGTGTTGTAGTTTCATCGCCTATGTTCTGAGGATATGTTGGATGCATGTTGTTCCCGGCTATTGTCTTTTGCCATCTGAGAACTTTGCATGTACCGAGTAATTCAATATTGGTTGCTCGTAGTGGGTTTCCTACCAGCTGCTCCAACTCGCTCTCTTTTTCCTATCTCCTCTAGGTGTTGTTTTTATTTCACACAACGTATTTTCATATGAGCAATTAATGAAAATAGGGTATCCCCAGTAGAAAACAAAAGTGTTGGCATTCAGTCTAGGCCAAGAAATCAGGCTTGGTAACTCGTTGAGACCGACCTATACACACTAAAACTTTTAGTATGTGATTTTGAAATCACTAAGAAGTACTTTTTGCAAAGGTCACTCCCAACTTCACGGGTTGTGAAAAGCGGCGCATTGCATATGCGTCACTTGTCGCAGCCTTTCATAGATTCATTTATTCAAAACGTTTATCTCTTTAACCGTGCATCCAAATCCTGAACCATTTTCATCATTGGATTCCTCATGTTGAGATCTTTGAGATTAGATCCAATGTTGATAGGTTTCGACAAACTTTTTTTACACGAAAAAACCCGTACGAAAAAACTGAATCGGGACCATGGTTTTTTCTTCACCTCCTTTTCCTTTTCCGAAGAGGCACTGCTATCGAAAGCAAATCTATGCCTCTATTTAAGCAAATATGTGCCTCTCACGGAAAAAAAATGTGTTTTTTCCTTTTCTGAGTGCCTCTTCCGGAAGTAAATTTGTGTCTCCATGAGAAGTAAATCTGTTCCTCTCACAAAAGGGGAAAACCGTGTTTTTTTCCTTTTCCAAGATGCACAGTTGTGCCTCTTGCGAAAGCAAATCTGTGCCTCCATAAGAAGTAAATCCATGCCTCTCGCAGAAGGAAAAAAATACATGTTTTTTCTTTTTCGAGAGGCACAGTTGTTGTGCCTGACGCGGAAGAAAATTTGCCTCCAAGAGAAGTAAATGTGTGCCTCTCGCGGTGGCAAAAGAATGCGTTTTTTTCTTTTTCAAAAGGCACGAGGAAGCAAATCTGTGCCTCCACGAGAAGTAAATTTGTGTCTCTTGCGGAAGAAAACCAAAAAGAAAACACATTTTTTTGCTCCATTTGTCTTTTGAAATGTTTTTTGTGCAAAACCTAGAGAAAACCGGGCAAACCCCCAAAAAGTGACAAAAACGAAAAAAAAAAGTCATCTAAAATTCGAAAACGCGTATAGAAAAATAAAAATGAAAATCGGGAGAGAGCGCGCTGATGAAGCCATGTACCTAGGGTAGGGGCACGGACCTGTCCAAGGAGCCCTACCCTAGGACACCCCTAGGAGAAGTCACCTTTCAATCGACTTGAAAGGTGATCCACTCGACGAACTCAAAGACACTCGACCGTGAAGCCTACCACTCGACCATGAAGCCAACCACTCGACCGCCAGGAGACCTGTAGTCACTCCGCAGGCAAACGGTCAGCTGTTAAGTAGTCTTTATGGTCATTATAGCACTTTATTAGGGGCGTTACCAGTAACGCCCGACCTTAAATGTACCTTAAACCCTGCATCCCTGAGGGCAGGAGAGGGCCGGCGAACTCTATATAAGCCACCCCCCTCCTCAGTATGAAGGGTTCGCACCCCTGTTATTCACACGCCAGTAATCCAGTCGACCGCCTTCGGGCACCGAGACGTAGGGCTGTTACTTCCTCCGTGAAGGGCCTGAACTCGTACATCTTGGCGTGTTTACAACTTCCCAATAGCTGAGATATAGCCTCTCCATACATACCCCCCTACATCACTGTCAGAGTTAGAACCACGACAGTTGGCGCCCACCGTGGGGCAGGAATCTTAGCGCCTGATTGGAGAAGTTGTGATTTTTCCGATCCCTTTGATCATGGTTTCATGCGGAGTTTTGTTGGAGGGCCGCGAGATCCGCCTCGGCGCGCTCACGTTCATCGCCGATGACTCCGCCTGGCTTCAGGAGGCACCACTCGACATCGACGCGCTCCCCGTCCGCGGCGCGACGCACTTCCGCGCATACGTTCGTGGCGTCCTCCTGCGGCAGCCGTCGACCCAGTATCGGTCGGCCCCCATATCATCTCCCCGCTCTGTCTCCCACCGGCGCAAGCACTCCGGTCAGTCGAGACAGCAGAGGTGGGTGAGGCACGCCGTGGCTCGCCAGTCGGCCGCCCCGCAAGTCGCGGCAATCGAGCCCGACGAATCCCTCTGCGGCCTGTTCGGCCTGTCGACTGGCTCCGTGGAGACCGCATCCGAGTGCGATAGCAGCGACCCCGCGGCTGAGATCCTAGCGGTCGATGGAACGCACAGTCCTCCTGGTTTCCCTCGCGCTGATGGAGGCGCGGGTGGGGGCGACCCGTCGCATCCCCACGATGAGTATCTCCCCGAACCTCTCACGTCATCACAGCGAGAGGAGCTTCGCCGCCGGAACACGGACGCCCTCCGCACCCCTATCGTCGGAGAGTCCCCCGAGGCCCGGGCCTTGGAGGACGCACGCTTGGCTAATTTGGCCGAGCGCACTCGACTGGAGAATCTCCAGTGAGCACTCGACGAGCAAGCGCGTCAGCGGGCTCCCGAGTCTAGTCGACGCCGGCTCTTCCCGCCGACGCAGGTATACCGAACCCCAGTTCAGAATTTGGCCGCCGCGGCCCGTATAGCAGAATCGATTCAGCCCTCCCAGTCGGAGGCTGGCAGGGGCTTGTTACAGATCAGAGCGTTGCTCCGGGCGGCGGGAAACCAGAATTCCGCTGTTTCCCAGTCGCGGAATAGGATCCACAGTCGATCCGTTGCAACAGATACAGTCCAGTCGGCTCACAGCCCGAGATCGCCCCTGAGGCATGAGGGACGTGGCGACCGGCATGATCAGTACAGAAGGAATGAGCAGTATGATCACCGATCCGATCGTGATGATCGACATTGAGTGCCAACCCCTCCCCCGAGGAGTGGGTCATATGCGCCTCGACATCGAGATGACAGACACCCTCATAGTGTTGGGCAGAGGATTCCAGTCGACCCCAGGGACCCAGGCTTTGATGCGAGATCCATCCTCGTTCAAGGTTTGGTTGACAGGAACAGAGCTCATCGAGAAGGCCACGACAGAGATGCGCCTGCCAGCAGCGGAGTACATGCTTCAGGGCCAGAGTGTTTCAGTCGAGCCATCAGAGCCGCAGTGATTCCTCCCAATTTCAGGATGGCGACTGGAATCAGCAAGTTCACCGGTGAATCTAAGCCTGACACTTGGCTCGAAGATTACCGAGTGGCTGTACAGATTGGCGGTGGCAATGATGAGGTGACCATGAAGCATTTGCCTCTCATGTTAGAGGGCTCAGCCAGAGCGTGGCTAAATCAGTTGGCACCCAGCAGCATTTACACTTGGGAGGACCTCTCCCGAGTGTTTATCACAACCTTTGAAGGAACATGCAAGCGACCTGCAGGCCTTACAGAGTTGCGGTCTTGCGTGCAGAAGCCAAATGAAACTCTGAGGGAATACATCCAGAGGTGGATCACACTGCATCACTCAGTTGAGAAAGTGCCAGACCATCAAGCAGTTTGTGCCTTCAAGGAAGGCGTTAAATACAGAGAGTTGAATCTGAAGTTCGGTCGAACTGGAGAGATGTCTTTGAATCGGATGATGGAGATTGCCACCAAGTACGCTAATGGTGAAGACGAGGACCGACTCCGGAGTGGCAAGCACAAGGCAGTCGCCCAAGAAACCGGAGGAAACTCCAGTCGGAAACAGAAGCGGAAGGCCGAGCCAGCCGCTCCTGGGGAGGCCCTGGCCGTAGCCCAGGGAAACTTCAAGGGAAAACCCAAGGGCACCTGGAAGCCCAAGAAAGTCAAGGATCAGGATGGAAACGATGTTTTGGATCTGCCATGTCACATCCACACCAAGAAAGATGAAGAGGGTAATTTTATTTATCCAAAGCATACCACTCGACAGTGCCGGCTCCTAATCCAGCAGTTTCAAGGCAAACAGTCCAAGGATAAGGAAAAAGAGTCAGACAAAGTCGAGGACAAGGAAGATAGCGACGACGGATACCCCCAAGTCAATTCCACCCTGATGATTTTTGCCGATGTCGAAAGCAAAAGTCGACTGAAAATCATTAACCGCGAGGTAAACATGGTTGCTCCGGCAACGCCCAGTTACCTGAAGTGGTCTCAGACTGCCATCACATTCGACCATTCTGATCACCCTACGCACATTGCCACCCCTGGGAGGCAAGCTTTGGTGGTCGACCCAATTGTCGAAGGCACTCGACTGACCAAAGTCCTGATGGATGGTGGCAGTGGCCTGAACATACTGTACGCTGAAACTTTGAAAGGAATGGGCATTCCGATGTCCAGACTCAGTACTAGTAACATGAGCTTCCACGGAGTCATTCCTGGGAAGAAAGCCCAATCACTCGGCCAGATCGCTCTTGATGTGGTTTTCGGTGATTCAAAGAATTACCGCAAGGAAAAGTTGACATTCGAGGTTGTGGACTTCCAAAGTGCTTATCATGCCATTTTGGGCAGGCCAGCTTACGCATGCTTCATGGCCCGACCATGTTATGTGTATCTCAAACTGAAGATGCCTGGCCCCAAAGGTGTGATCACTGTTACGGGCAACCGAAAGAAAGCAGAAGAGTGTTTTCAGAAAGGCTCGAAGATCGCTGATGCTCAGATGGCAGTGGTCGAGCTGCAAGAGTACCAAAAGACTGCCGATCCGAGTGAATTGCTACGAGCCAAGAAGCCTGCTTCAGAATCAGCTTTTCAATCGTCCGGTGAAACAAAGCCAGTCCACATTCACCCGACCGACCCCGATGCTGCCCCGACTCACATCTCAACGACGCTCGACTCCAAATAGGAAGAAGCGCTCGTCTAGCTCCTCCATGAGAACTGGGACGTCTTCGCATGGAAGCCCTCTGACATGCCTGGAGTTCCCAGAGGGCTGGCTGAGCATCGTCTACGAGTCGACCCAAAATTCAAGCCTGTGAAGGAACATCTTCGACGGTCCGCCGTCCAGAAGAAGCAAGCCATTGGCAAGGAGGTAGCTTGGCTCTTAGCGGCGGAGTTCATCCGAGAGATTTACCACTCCGAGTGGCTCGCCAATGTCTTCATGGTCCCCAAGAAGGACAAGTCACTTCGCATGTGCATTGATTTCAAACATATCAATCGGTCCTGCCCGAAAGATCATTTTCCTCTCCCTCGCATCGACCAAATAGTTGACTCGACTGCGGGGTGCGAGAGATTGTCTTTTCTAGATGCCTATTCCGGGTACCATCAAATCCGTCTGTATGGACCTGACGAGATCAAAACAGCTTTCATCACTCCATTCGGATGCTTCTGTTACGTCACCATGCCGTTCGGCCTCAAGAACGATGGAGCCACATTCATGAGAATGATTCAGAAGTGTCTACTCACTCAAATCAGTCAGAATGTGGAGGCATACATGGATGATATTGTGGTCAAGTCACGGAAAGGTTCCGACCTGCGGGCTGACCTTGCTGAAACCTTTGCCAACCTCAGGAGGTATGATATCAAGCTCAATCCGTCAAAGTGCACGTTCGGAGTTCCAGGTGGAAAGTTACTCGGTTTTCTCGTTTCCGAACGGGGGATCGATGCCAATCCTGAAAAAGTTGGCACCATACTCCGGATGAAGCGTCCTGTACACGTGCACGATGTCCAAAAGCTTACAGGCTGCTTGGTCGCTCTAAGTCGATTCATTTCTCGCCTCGGTGAAAAGGCGTTGCCCCTTTACCGACTGATGAAGAAGTCTGACAAGTTCGAGTGGACTCCAGAAGCTGACGCAGCATTTGCAGAGCTCAAAGCTCTGCTCTCCACCCAGCCGATGCTTGCTGCCCCAATCAGCAAAGAGCCTCTGCTGCTTTACATTGCAGCCACAGGACAAGTTGTCAGTACAGTACTTACGGTCGAGCGGGAAGAAGAAGGAAAGGCCTTCAGAGTTCAGCGCCCAGTCTATTATCTGTCTGAAGTTTTGACCCCTTCAAAACAAAGATACCCTCACTACCAGAAGCTCGTATATGGGATTTACATGACCACGAAGAAGGTTGCACATTGCTTCTCTGACCACTCCATTACAGTTGTCAGCGACGCCCCACTGTCAGAGATTCTGCATAACAGAGATGCAACTGGTCGAGTGGCCAAGTGGGCGATTGAATTCCTTCCCTTAGATATCAAGTTTGAAGCAAAGAAGGCTATAAAGTCCCAAGCAATCGCAGATTTCATCGCCGAGTGGATTGAACAGCAACTTCCGACTCAAGTTCACTCGGAGCACCGGACCATGTTCTTTGATGGATCTAAGATGCTGAATGGTTCCGGTGCTGGGGTAGTTCTAGTCTCCCCCCGAGGAGATAAGCTCAGATATGTTCTCCAGATTCACTTCGATTCCTCCAATAATGAAGCAGAATATGAAGCACTTTTGTACGGGTTGCGCATGGCCATTTCACTCGGCGTCCGTCGCCTCATGGTCTATGGCGACTCAGATTTGGTAGTTAATCAGGTGATGAAGGAGTGGGACGTCAGAAGTCCGGCTATGACTGGTTATTGCAATGCAGTGAGAAAGCTAGAAAAGAAATTCGAGGGGTTAGAGCTTCATCACATCCCCCGACTGAAAAATCAAGCAGCTGATGATCTGGCAAAGATAGGCTCCAAAGCCATTCCCATCAATGTGTTTTTGGAGCACATCCGCTCGCCGTCAGTCCAGGAGGATCCTTTCACAGAAGAAGCCCCACAACCGAAAAGTGCCACAGATCCGACTGAAGTCGAAGTTCCTGCTGTGGTCGACCTAATCATGGAAGTCTTGGCAATCACTCCCGACTGGACGATACCGTACATCGCGTATATCCTAAGGAAAGAACTCCCAGAGGACGAGGAAGAGGCTTGACAGATCGTCCGCCGATCCAAGGCCTTCACAGTCATAAAGGGGCAGTTGTATAGAGAAAGCGCGACTGGAATTGGTCAGAAGTGCATAGCACCAGAAGAGGGTCGAATAATCCTTGATGATATCCACTCGGGGACCTGTGGTCACCATGTGTCCTCTCGGACCATTGTGGCTAAAGCATACCGAGCGGGATTTTACTAGCCTAGAGCAAATGAGATGGCAAAAGAGATAGTCGACAAGTGTGGAGGGTGCCAGTTCTACTCCAACATGTCACACAAGCCTGCGTCAGCTCTGAAGACCATTCCACTCGTATGGCCCTTTGCTGTCTGGGGACTAGACATGGTTGGTCCACTGAGAACAGGCAGAAGTGGTTTCACTCATGTGCTTGTGGCAGTCGACAAGTTTACCAAATGGATTGAAGCTAAGCCTATCAAGAATCTTGATGCTTGCACTGCTATCAGTTTCGTCAGAGGACTAACATTCAGATATGGAGTCCCGCATAGCATCATCACTGACAATGGGTCAAACTTCGATTCGGACAAGTTCAGAGCTTTTTGCGCCTCTCAAGGCACTCGAGTCGACTATGCATCGGTCGCCCATCCCCAGTCAAATGGACAAGCTGAAAGAGCAAATGGTCTGATTCTCAAAGGACTAAAGCCTCGACTGATGCGTGATCTCAAGCACACGGCAGGTGCTTGGGTCGACGAGCTTCCGTCAGTTCTGTGGGGATTGAGGACCACCCCTAACCGGTCGACTGGAAGAACTCCATTCTTTCTGGTTTATGGAGCCGAAGCAGTTCTACCAAGTGATCTTCTTCACAACGCGCCCCGAGTCGAGCTTTACACCGAAGATGAAGCAGAACAGGCCCGGCAAGACACAGTCGACCTCCTAGAAGAAGAGAGGGAGATGGCCATGATCAGATCGACCATTTATCAGCAAGACTTGCGTTGATTCCATGCCCAGAATGTGAAGAGCCGAGCCTTCCAGGAAGGAGATTTGGTCCTCCGAGTGGATCAACAGAAACCACACAAACTTGCTCCTACTTGGGAAGGCCCCTTCATCGTCACCAGAGTCCTCCACAATGGAGCATATCACCTCTACAATGTCGATCACCAGATCGACGAGCCACGAGCTTGGAATGCGGAACTACTCCGCCCATTTTACACTTGAGTTCTCCCTTGGACGAGATGTAATAAGAAAAAATTTCCCGCAGTTCATTTTTATCAAAGACAAGAGTGTTCCAATAATTGCTGTCACTTTTGTTTGCGTGCAAAATCCCTCAGTGGGTGACTTAGCTGTGAATTCGTTTCGCCTAAGTTTGAAAAATCCTACCGAGTGGAGAGCCAGACTCCCACTCGGGGGCTTAGCTGCAGTCCAGCACTCGCCTAAGTTCTCCCGCTAAGAGACTTAGCTGCAGTCAGACACTCGCCTAAGTTTGAAAAAATCCTACCGAGTGGAGAGCGATCCTCCCACTCGGGGGCTTAGCTGCAGTCCAGCACTCGCCTAAGTTCTCTCACTTAGAGACTTAGCTGCAGTCCGGCACTCCCCTAAGTTTGAAAAAATCCTACCGAGTGGAGAGCGATCCTCCCACTCGGGGGCTTAGCTGCAGTCCAGCACTCGCCTAAGTTCTCTCACTTAGAGACTTAGCTGCAGTTAGGCACTCGCCTAAGTTTTAAAAAATCCTACCGAGTGGAGAGCAATCCTCCCACTCGGGGGCTTAGCTGCAGGCGAGCACTCGCCTAAGTTCTCTCACTTAGAGACTTAGCTGCAGTCAGGCGCTCGCCTAAGTTTGAAAAAATCCTACCGAGTGGAGAGCAATCCTCCCACTCGGGGGCTTAGCTGCAGTCCAAGCCCTCGCCTAAGTGATTAGAAATCCTACCGAGTGGCGAGCCAGACTCTCACTCGGAGGCTTAGCTGCAGCCCAGTGCTCGCCTAAGTGTTTAAAAATCCTACCGAGTGGAGAGCAAACCTCCCACTCGGAGGCTTAGCTGCAGCCCAGTGCTCGCCTAAGTGTTTAAAAATCCTACCAAGTGGAGAGCAAACCTCCCACTCGGGGGCTTAGCTGCAGCCCAGCGCTCGCCTAAGTGTTTAAAAATCCTACCGAGTGGAGAGCAAACCTCTCACTCGGAGGCTTAGCTGCAGCCCAGTGCTCGCCTAAGTACAAGACACAATCCAATCCGCGAGTCGACTGCTACCTTCCCCTTCGGAGCTGCGCCGCAAATACAAGGTTATTCCGAGTGAAGATCAAGATCCACTCGACGAATCAAACCATGAAGATATTCAACGAGAAATCAAGATCAGATAAAGCCTAAAAGGTCCCAGACCTCAGATCAAAATACTCAAGCCCTCGGCTCGGCGGAGTTTAACGGTTACAAATCCACTCGGCATTCCGAGGCAAATTTAAAGTTAAGCATAGAAGTTTTTCATTCCTCAGGAGGAGGACTGGAGGGGGCGACGAACTCGTCCAAGTCGATCCCGTCTGCAATACGAGTGGCAGCAGCAATAAAAGTCTCCATGAAGTCCTGAAAGTTGTGCTTCCTGGTATTGGCAACTTGGATGGCGGCCAGCTTTTCTTCTCGTGCCTCCTTGCAATGGACGCGGACCAGAGACAGAGCGACATCAGCACCACATCTAGCAGAAGATTTCTTCCATTCCGCCACTCGACCCGGGACTTCATTCAGTCGGACCATCAGGGACTCGAGGTCGTTCTGAAGTGTCGTTCCGGGCCAGAGTGATGTGTCGATCCGCGACATCGCAACCTTCAGCCGAGCAAGATAATCAACGACGCTGGTAACACGAGACTCCAGTCGGAGCACGTTCATAGCAGCCTCGTCCTTCACGAGAGAATTGGCGGGATCCAAGCCTGGCTCCACTCGACTGGTTTCCTCTTTGAAGCTCTAGCAGAATTCTGCAAACACGATTCAAGAATAAGACAGTGGCCGTACGCGGGCTCGGCAACTACAAGATAGCCGGGTTGGAATAATTACCTTCGAGCATGACGAACAGCTTCTTGGCGAGTCCTCCGAGATAAGCCTCCAGATCTTTTACCTTCCCCGCCAGCTCGCCCGCCTTGTCGTGCAGAGCCATCTTCTCCTTCTTCAATCATCTGGCATCTCGATTAGCTGTCTCAAGAGCAGTTTTCAGTCTGGAGTTCTCCTGTTCAAGTGTTCCGACCGAAGCCAGTTTCTCTTCTGCGAGCTTCGTTTTGCTCGAGGCCTCCTTCTGCGCCTCTACAAGGTCTTGATCCTTCTTCTTCAGAGCTTCCTCCAATTTATCTGCGGCGCGTCGAGTGGAACCAACATCAAGAATGGACAAGAAAGAAAAGCCACCCGTTAAGAATGGAGAACCTCACCAGCCATACCTTTTGCTTCTTCTTGCGCCTTCTTCAAATTCTCCTGAGCAAGCTTCAAGTTAAGGTTGAGCTGGATCTGCTGATTCTCCAACTCAGTATAGCGAGCTACAAGTTCACAAGATTTCTGTAAAAAGAAAAATCAGTCGACAGACGTCCAAGATAAGTTGCTTCCGAGTAACTAAGAGACAGTGATGACGTTTCTAAGACCACAGCCGAATCAAAAACATTCGACAGTAGTCTCGGGGACTACACCCAGTGGGTGCACTCAGCGTGCCCCCACTGGTTCGACCAAAAAAAAGAGAGAAAAAGTCGACTGCCCGCAGTCGACCGGATACAGTTCCACTCGTCCTGGCCCGACCAAACCGAGTGAAGAAATACAGCTACAGCAACACAATGTAAAGACTACAGTCGACTGCCAGCAGTCCACCGTAGTCTCGGGGACTACACCTAGTGGGTGCACTTAGCGTGCCCCCACTCGTCCAAGGATTGGCAGACACACCCAGTGGGTGTACAGATACAGATGCAAAAGATCTTCGGAAAAGAGACTCTTCAAACAGCATATCATAACAGACCAAGTGTTGAGTCGACTGACCTGGACGTTGCTCTGAAGAGCCGAACTCGCGTCATAGGCTGCTTGGCTGGCCTCCCGAGCCATCTTCACTTGCTCCATCATGATCCCCGCCTGGCGAATAGCCTCCTTTGCAGTAGCCGCTTGGTCCTCAGGGACGGGGTATGCGGCAAAAAGCGAAGACGGATCCGCAGTCGACGACGAGGGCCGCGCACTCGCCAGAGGAACGGCGAAGGTCACAGAAGCCCGAGTGGTGTCACCACCATCCCGAGCCACGGCCTCGGACGTTGGAGCAGATTGGGGGGTCTTGTCAGCCGACGCCCTCTTGTGCCTCCTCACTCTCAACGGACCGTTGTCGTCGTCATCCGGGAGGTCGATAACATGAGGAGGGGCTGCAAGAGAAACATTCAATCGACCAGAGTTGCAATAAATGATCAGTCGACTCAAAGCAGAACGTCAGTAATCGTACCAGGGTTGGAGGTAACAGCATCCTCCATATCTTGGTCGTCGCCCTTGGCGGAGACCTCAGAAGTAGCAGCGCTGCAAATCTCGAAAGTCAGTCAGTTGGCTCAATGAATCGACCAAGGATCTGTCCATGGTCGACGAAGGAAAGCAAGTTTTGTTATTACCCGGAAATGGTAGGGACAGCTATCTTCATCTTGGGCAGAGCCTTGGGCGGCTTGGATAGTGTCGTGCGTGGGTGCTTGGGAACCTTCCCAGTCGGCGTAGGAGAAGAGGTCCGAGGGCGTTTCGACGACTGCCCAACAGAAGCAGTCGCCTTGCCACGTTCCCGCGCTGGGTCGTATGTCTGCTTGGACCGCCCCTCTGGGCGAGGGGGTTCGACCTCCTCCTCCTCCTCTTTGCTGGAGTCGACGTTGTCGTCTCCCTCTCCTTCACCGTCGGACTCCCACTCGCCTTGGTCGTCCCCACTCTCACCTCCGCTCGCCTCCCCTTCCTCAGTTGGCTCCTGAGCCCCGTTGGGCGTCGAGTACATCTCGGTGGTCACCTGGAAAGCAATAGACAAGACGAAAGTCAATCGACCAACTCAAAGAAGACCAATGCAGAAAACAAGATTTCAGTCGGGAGCATAAAGACATACCTGGTCCACTTCATACGAGTTGCCGAGTGGAGTTACCCTCCTGGCTCCTCGGGGGTTGTCTTTGTTCCCCGTGATGCTCGACAGCCACCCCTCCAGCATCTCGTCGGTGACCTCCTCCGGGTGGATCCGAGTGGTGTCATCGAGACCCGAGTACAACCACATCGGGTGGTCACGGGCCTGGAGCGGTTGGATGCGCCTCTGGAGGAAGACCTCCAGCAGGTCCATCCCAGTCACACCCTCACGGACAAGCTCGACCACTCGACCGGACAACACTTTGACTTAGGCCCTTTCCTCCGGCGTCACTTTCAGAGAAGTGGGTTTTTCAACTCGGTCAAGGGAGAAAGGAGGAAGACCAGTCGACTGTCCTGGGGTCGCCTGGTCCTGACAGTAGAACCAGGTCGCCTGCCAACCACGGACCGACTCCGGGAAAGTAATAGATGGAAAACAGCTCTTCCCCCTCGTCTGGATCGCCAAACCCCCGCACAACTGGATCACCTGCGTCCTCTCGTCACTCGACTTGGCCTTCTTGACCGATTGAGAACGACAGGTAAAGATGTGCTTGAAAAGTCCCCAATGGGGGCGGCAACCCAAGAAAGCCTCACACATGGAAATGAAAGCAGCAAGGTATACAATGGAGTTGGGAGTAAAGTGGTGGAGCTGCGCTCCGAAGAAGTTCAAGAAGCTTTGGAAAAAAGGATGGGGCGGCAGAGAAAACCCTCGGTCGATGTGGGTGGCTAGGAGCACGCACTCACCGTCGCGGGGTTGAGGTTCGATCTCTCCCCCCGGAAGACGCGCGGCTTCGTGGGGAATGACTCCCCCCTCGACCATGTCGTCGAGATCCTCTTGCCGGAGCACCAACGGCATCCAGTCGCCCTGGATCCAGCCTTTGGGCAAAGCGGTCCTAGAGGAAGATCCGCCCCGAGCAGACCTCTTCCCTTTCCCCGCCGCCGCCGCCTTCTTCGCGCGCTCCAGAGCGGAGGTCTTGCCCTTCGTCATCGTCGCCGGCGAAGTCTCGCACGGGCCTGCTGCGCTGGGGCGAGAACGGAGGCAGCGGAAGGACTTGCGAAGGGAGAGAGGAAGAAGAAAGGAGGAGAAGAGAGCGCACTGCTTGGAAACCCCGAGCCGGTGATTTATAAGGGGCCACTCCCGAGTGGCTGACTGGTAGGCCCAAACTATCCAGTCAAATCCCGCAGCGGACGCGCGCGTAGTACGTGGCGAAAAAGGCGACACGGGGATCGAGGAGCTTCCGCTTTATTGTTTTCGATTACTGCGGCCGCTCCCGTCCCGCGCGCTTCCCAAAATCCGAAATCCCACGACATCCGCGGGCTGCAGAACAACTTGTCAAAACGGAAGACCCCGCCCGCGCCGACGCTTGGTATGTCGCAAATAAAGAAATTCACTCGACGAAAGGCCTGGAATGGATCAAGGCGACTGAAAAAGGTTGGCAACGTCATCCGTGACGATTGACCCAAAACGAGGCGCTCACGTAGCCCGAAGAATCAGTCGGAAAGATCTCCAACTCTTTCCCCACTCTAACCTTGATCCATTCGGGGGCTAATGATGAAGCCATGTACCTAGGGTAGGGGCACGGACCTGTCCAAGGAGCCCTACCCTAGGACATCCCTAGGAGAAGTCACCTTTCAATCGACTTGAAAGGTGATCCACTCGACGAACTCAAAGACACTCGACCGTGAAGCCTACCACTCGACCATGAAGCCAACCACTCGACCGCCAGGAGACCTGTAGTCACTCCGCAGGCAAACGGTCAGCTGTTAAGTAGTCTTTATGGTCATTATAGCACTTTATTAGGGGCGTTACCAGTAACGCCCGACCTTAAATGTACCTTAAACCCTGCATTACTGAGGGCAGGAGAGGGCCGGCGAACTCTATATAAGCCACCCCCTTCCTCAGTATGAAGGGTTCGCACCCCTGTTATTCACACGCCAGTAATCCAGTCGACCGCCTCCGGGCACCGAGACGTAGGGCTGTTACTTACTCCGCGAAGGGCCTGAACTCGTACATCTTGGCGTGTTTACAACTTCCCAATAGCTGAGATCTAGCCTCTCCATACATACCCCCCTACATCACTGTCAGAGTTAGAACCACGACATGCGCCAGGTGGCATACTCACAACCCACAAAAAGTGACCCTTGTCGAGGCCCCGTGCAAGGAGTACTCCTTGATTTGTTGCTCCCAGGTAATTTTGAACCCTTCTTTGCATAAATTTGTGCATTTGGACCCAAATTTGGCCGAGGCCTAAGATGTTATGTGTACCGAATGGGCCATGAGTTGGGCCCTAAGTAAATGCAAATATGCACTTCATTTATCGTAAGAAGCAATAGTGGGGCACAAGCTGGCTCCCTAAGGACATCTCCAACCCTAACCTGCAAATTTGCTCCGGCATCTGTCCATGGACAGGGGGATCAGTTCGCGAACACGGATGCGAGAGCCGGCCATCTAAAGCTAGCGGCATACATTTCAATCATTGTTTGAACTAATCAGGCGAAATTCATGCAAACACGGCGGATTTTCGTATAAATGGGACAAAAATTATTACATTTCAAACATTTTCATCATAGAACTTGTCTGTTTTACGGCATGGAGGAACTTGGAGGCCTGCCTTACTGAATTTCATGACTCTCTTTCGCAAGAAGAGTTCACTAGGATGGTTGTCACCCTGCGGTTGATCTGCAACACTCGGAGGAAAGCGATCCATGAGGATTCAGAGCCCTATGTCGACCCACTGCTTCATCGCAAGCTTTCTATCTGAGCTGGAGCTAATACGTACACCGTCAGCAACTGCAGCGCAACCTTCCACGCAGAGGCTGAATCATGGCTACCTCGGCCAGTAAATATGATAAAATTTAATGTGGATGCGGCGGTCTCTTGCAGGAGCGAATATGGAGCTTAAGGGCCGGTTTGCAGAGATCATGAGGGAAATATTTTGGGAGCTTGAGCAGTTGTATTTGGTGCCATCTCTGACCCTCCTACACTCTGAAGCTCTGGCCACTCGAGAAGCCTTGTTTCTAGCGGAGGATCTTTATGTGCAACACCATCATGGGCGTCACACTGTAGGGTTGTGGTGGAGGCCCCCCAAGAGAAGTTATGATAGCTACGGAGCCATTATCCAAGAAATCACAAAATATAATAGGAATTTTATTACTTGCAATTTTGTTCATTAGTTCGAATGTCAAAGCTCACAACCTCGCGAAGCATATGCCCTTTCTTTAAGGGTTGGTCGTTATGCTTGGTTAGGCCAATCAAGTAATGTTCTTTTTGTTCCTGAAACTATTGTGACACTAAAGAACCTTGCGGGTTTGTCTCAATTTTCTTTCTTTTTTGTGCAAAAAAACAACGGTGCAGTGATTATTAGCATGAAACTAAAATTGGATTAGAATCAAGCTATTGGTAGACGACTATCAGGTACGGCAAGCATGAAAGAGACCGATGGAGCACGTTTGGCTTTGCGCTTTTGTCACTTTGTGGTCATGGTAGATGGCCAGATTCAATAGATGTGACCTCTAGTAAAGTATATTTGCAAGTCAAACCAATACTTAGCCATACACACATAGTATACACGACGCTATACGTAGGTGGATGGATCCGAGTATCATCATGCATGACCTGGCGTACATAAGAAAAGAAAGGGATGGATGGATCCACTTGAATGTAAATAGTGAACTTGCCTGGGGTTGGATGGGGATATCCATTGTCCATGCCTCCTTGCCTGCTTGCTATAAATTCATGCAAGCCTGGAGCATTTATATTTCTTCCTCTAAAATCCTCTTTACTACTCCCTCCCATCTAAAAAAAGTATCGTGGCTTTAGTTTAAATTTGAACTAAAGTTGAATGAAAGCCCGACACTTTTTTTTATCGAAGGGAGTACTAAAAATTAATGGCAAAAATATGTTAGTAGTTTTACTAGTCGTCTGTAATCACGAATTTTCTTTGGAACATCCGAATAATTAGCCCATTTGTCCTCAAAAGCGCCCCCCACCCCTCCTCCAAACCACTGAGTAAGTAAGGTCTCCATCCACCTTCTCTAACGAC
Source organism: Triticum urartu (assembly GCF_003073215.2). Lineage (NCBI taxonomy): Eukaryota > Viridiplantae > Streptophyta > Magnoliopsida > Poales > Poaceae > Triticum > Triticum urartu. The sequence goes on along the minus strand of NC_053026.1, from coordinate 3,424,059 downwards.
CACACTGCAGTTGGAATGGACTTCCTAACTAAATGCATAGAACTCCGTGAGCACCTACTTGACAAGTTGGCCACCCGCTCCTGGCATCCAGCTTTAGGCGCCTGCACTGCTCGGGATGGCGAGACACGCGACATGCGGTTTACATAGGTTCAAGCCCTCCGATAGACTCCGATGATGGCGAGGATCACTGGAAAGATCGGTTTCTTGGGGTTAAGAGCTCTTAACCAGGAGCCCGACGCGTGGTGCCCAGCTTGAGTGGCCAACTCGCAGGGACGGGGCTGCCTTGTAAGGATTGGGCCCAATGGAATAAAAAATCCTTTAGAAACTAAGTACTAATCACTATTTATTAATAGAAGATGACCCCACTGTCACAGACATGATCCCGTTGAACTTTTTTTCTATCTTCGTCCCTACCAACTCGGTTCCTTTGGTAGACAATAGGACGGAACCGGTATGCCCACAAATTACTAGGGGTTGAGTTTCCATCAAAGAAAAAGGGACTGAGGGAGATGGTACAGAAAGTTAAATCATCAGAGAAGGGCCATGACATGAAGCACACCTTTGACCACCCACTAGTGGCCAGCCAAGCCAACAACCGTCGTGTCCGTGGCCGACCCAGTCCGCCATCCGTCCGACCGGCCGAGTGGGTCGGTCAAACGTGTGCGGCGCCCATGCTCGAATCGATCTCACTCTCAGTGGCACTCGCAATAAGATCACTGGAGAGCGAGCGAAGCTACAATTCTAGTATTATAGTAGTCTCATCGCACATGGATTGATCCCACACAGAGCCGCAGAGCAGCTTCCTGCCCCCTTCCGCAGCTCAGATGCCGACGACGCCGACGGGCCGCCGCCCGCCCCCGGCCGCCGTCCTCCTCCATTGCTGCTGCCTCATCTTGCTCTGCTGCTGCTGCTTCTTCCCGGCCTGCCGCGCCTTCCCGCTCTGCACCGACGCCAGTCAGTGTCTAGCACCCAGCACACCGTCGCCTGCTGCTCGGCCTCTGCTTCTCTCTGCTACTTATATGCAGTCCATGTCTTCTTGTTTTGCTCCTTTCGATCAGGGGCGCCGCTGCCGCTCAACGGGACGCTCGCCTTCTGCGGCAACGCCCCCGGCGCCACCTGCTGCGACGCCGCCGATGACGAGGCCCTGCGGGACCAGCTCCGAGCCGCCAACGTCTCCGACGCCGCATGCGCCGCCGTCCTCAAGTCCCTCCTCTGCGCGGTCAGTGCCTGCCTTCTCTTCCTGCTCCTCAACGCCCGCCATGTGCTCGACGGTTTGCTTCGCCGGGCGTTTCATCGGTTATTTTATCATATATAGTGTTAGTTATATTGTCTCCTGGCTCTACTACTCAAAGTATGCATGCACATCATGACAGCAATTGTTGGTAATTCAGTCGCCTGGTTCAGACGAATCCGCATGCTGATTTTGTCTTGCACCTTGCATGTTGCCATGTATGTGGGTTCCTCTGTCCCATGTGAGAGATGACTAACTGAATGAATCAATAGAGACCGTTCTACTTGGAAAAGATATAAGCTTTAAGAAACCAAGAATTGAATTACCGTGAACCTGGCAGCTGATATACTGAACTCAACTTATATGTCATGCTTTTCCAGAAATGCAATCCATAAACTTGGCAGCAGATCTGCTGAATCTGACTTCCATTTCATGATTTATCCAGAAATGCAATCCCTATTCTGCTGAGCTGTTCGACGCCGGGCCGAAGATCCGTACGATCCCGTTCCTGTGCAACTCAGCCTCCTCGGCGACCTCTGCTCATCAGTCCAAGGAATCAACAGTACATGACTACTGCAAGCTAGTCTGGGACACCTGCAAGGACGCGACGATACTCAACTCCCCTTTCCAGCCTCCCCTGCAAGGTGGTGGGAAGCTGCCTAGCTCATCATCGAAGCTCACTGATGCCTGGCAGTCTGAGAGCGACTTCTGCACGTCGTTTGGTGGCGCGCCCAGCAATCGGTCCGTGTGCTTCAGTGGGAGCACAGTGTCATTCAACGCTACCCAGCCTTCGGCGTCTCCGAAAGGGGTATGCCTAGAGAGGATCGACAACGGGTCCTACGCCTACCTCAACATGGTTCCTCACCCTGATGGGTCTAACAGGGTCTTCCTGGGCACCCAAGCTGGGAAGATACTGCTGGCAACCGTCCCGGATCAGGGGTCCGGCGGCACGCTGCAGTTCAGTGAGGCGGGCCTGTTTGTCGACCTGACTGACCAGGTGCATTTCGACTCGACGTTCGGGCTAATGGGCATGGCGTTTCACCCCGACTTCGCGACCAACGGGCGCTTCTTCGCATCCTACAACTGTGACAGGACAAAGTCACCCAGCTGTTCTGGTAGGTGTTCCTGCAATTCTGATGTGGGCTGTGATCCCTCGAAGCTTGGCACCGATAATGGCGCCCAACCGTGCCAGTATCAAGTCGTTGTGTCAGAATATTCTGCTAAAGGCTCATCGTCAAATGTTTCTGAGGTTTGCTCGTCCAGATACGTACGCTCTTCCATTCTTGCCTTGAACCTCATCCATTCACACTATTCATGTCATTCTTCTTCAGGTAACTTCTGCCGATCCAACTGAAGTCAAAAGGATTTTTACCATGGGGTTGCCTTATACAAATAATCATGGAGGTCAGATACTTTTTGGGCCTACGGATGGATACCTCTATCTCATGATGGGTGACGGTGGACAGAAAGGAGATCCTTTTAATTTTGCGCAGAACAAAAAGTCGCTTCTGGGGAAAATTATGAGGCTTGACATCGACAGTACGCCGGGTAAATTCTTTGAGAAGGCGTCTTTTGTCATTTGTTAGATTTGCAATTTTTATCTCTTTCACTTAAGTTCCTTTAGTTTTCATGTGGCATCTTTGTATGCTGCTCTTATTTGTTCTAGTATTGAAAGGTTCAGTTACCAAACATTTAAGTAAATTTAAGTCGGTACTATAGAACAAGATGGTTCTTGCTCTTGGTTCCAACTAACTGCTTCAGTGAGACTTCTTTAACGACATATCACTTTTGGTTCAATTGTATTTAGTAAGTAAACCACTGGACGCATTATTTCCCTCTCTAAAGAATGGGCTAGTCAAATCTAGTTCAAGACCTCCATAGTGGAACCATATTTGCCGAAGTAGTATGTTACTCCCTCCGTCCCATAATATAAGAGCGTTTTTGACACTACACTAGTGTCAAAAACACTCTTATATTATGGGACGGAGGGAGTACTATGTATATGCTCTCAATTCATAATTCGTTATTTTGGCCCTTAACACTTTCTAAGATTTTGTACTGGTATCTTCAGGACTCGGTAAAGTCACTAACCAAAGCTTATGGGGTAAGTATTCCATTCCAAAAGACAACCCGTTCTCCGACGATAGTGGCTTGGCACCAGAAATTTGGGCATTGGGTGTTAGAAACCCATGGAGATGCAGCTTTGATCTTGACAGGCCTTCCTACTTCTACTGTGCAGATACTGGTCAGGTATTATTTCAGGATCTTAAAACAGTTCTAACTTGCGAGGTGCTAAATTTATATTGGTTTTATTGGTCCGATATCCTAGTGGGGCTGTAGTGCACTTCAGTGGGATCAAGTTTGATAGCTATCTTACTGTCTTTCTGAACTTGACACGCACTTACAATTTATAGTATAACACTGTAAGCACAGGATAGGCATGTAGCACATGATAGTTAAAACTTCGTAAGCGTCTTATGTCTTATGTGCATAATATTAATAGAACTCAACTTTTCATTCTCGTCCTCCGATTTCGCCACGATATTGTTTGTTTCTCTGGGGTAGGTTGGTACAGTGTTTACGTGTACTTACCGTTTTAAAGTTCAGTTTTTAAGTCTACTTTAAAACTATTAATCATTGGTTGTTATTTAACTCTTTTTGTATATTGTCCCAACAATGTAGGACCAATACGAAGAGGTTGATTTGATCTCCAAGGCCGGAAACTATGGATGGCGTATATATGAGGGTCCATTGGTGTACAATCCACCGTGGACACCTGGAGGAAACACATCACTCAAGTCCGTAAATGTCATTTCTCCTATTATGGGATACAGCCATTCTGACGTCAATAAAAACATTGGATCTGCGTCGATCATGGGTGGTTATGTCTACCGAGGAGCCACCGACCCCTGCCTGTATGGAAGGTATTTGCTTCGGTGAAGCACCCTCAGCCTCTGCATTGATCAAAGCTTCGTCGAAAGGCATCTTGCGTCTTGCACTGATTTTGAACTCGAAGACAGTGTGGAGCTACTATGATGCTCAACGCATTTTGTAATTTGTATTTACTGGATGCATCTGCTGATGTGCTTTCAGGTACCTGTATGCTGACCTTTACGCATCAGCCATGTGGACTGGCACGGAGACCCCGGAGGGCAGTGGGAACTACACCTCCAGTCTCATCTCCTTCAGCTGCTCCAAGAACTCTCCCATCCCCTGTGACAGCGCCGCTGGGAGCCCTCTCCCGTCGCTCGGTTACATATATTCCTTCGGCGAGGATAACAACAAGGACATCTACGTCTTGGCAAGCAAAGGCGTCTACCGGGTTGTCCGCCCCAGCCTCTGCAGCTACACTTGCCCGACAGAGAAACCTGAGACGAACAATGGGAAGGCACCCGCCGGTCCTTCATCAAATGCGCCAGCAGCAATAGGAATGGGCATGAAAATGGGAGCTCTGTTGCTCTCTGCCGCCACGTCCTTTGTTTTGATGAGATAGGAGGATCCTACTACGTCGATTATGTCTTGGTATTCCGTAAGATCAATCCTCACATTTTAGCATGTATTAGCAGTACAATAATAAGTCAGCAATATTTCCTTGTACAGTTAGGAGTATGAATCATGACACATGGGCCTATGAGGATTAGATTCTGAAACTTAATATCAGTCTCTGTATGAGCATAATACCTCGTTATACATTATATTTTTGAAGCCACTGGGCTTGCATTCGATTCCCTTGATTAGCCCTTTGACCTCTACTCTTTCTTGCTTAAGGCTTGAACCAGTTCGTAGAATTATATTTTTGCTAACAAGAGAACAAACACACGCACAATTCACCACCAAGAACACACACTCACGCAGCCTATTGCAGTGGCATATGTTGATATCAGTGTCTTGATGTACATATGGATACTTCGATGTTTGCAAGAGGAACAAATAGTGAAGGAAACTCTATTCATGTCCATATTATTCCATGTTCCTCCAGCGATCTAGATACCATTCATGGGGACGGGCGGCTAAAATGGCGCTCTGCAATAGCAGAATTGATGATTGGTTATTTTTGGTGGGTCTCCATGTTCATCATATTTTTACATTTTTACTTACCAAGCTTTGGTAGGAATGTATTGTGTGGCTTATATATGTTTTGATCGATAGATAAGTTCATTTTAACCCCTAACTTGTACTTGATCTAAGTTACAACCCTAGACTACATTTTGGCCGGTTGTAAACGGTTAAAACCAGTCAAAACGGGCTGGCTGAGTGTTTTTAATGAAATGGGAAAACGAAGTGCTTCAAATCATTATGAAAGGGTCGAGGTTTTTCAAACTGTTTGTTGACACAGACAAAGTAGGGGGAAAACTTGTGAACAAATTTCCATAATCGACGATTCTCTTTTGGAGTTGGATGAGGTACTTTAGACCAATGCGAAGCCCAGGATCGTAACTTAAACTTGAGGTGTAAACCGCCTTTCATGAGCACTCCCGTTATTTCTAGAGCCAGTGATTGTCGAAGAAGCTCTTGTGTCACAGTGCCAAGGTTAATTAAGAAGGAAAAAAGGTCTCATGAACCTTAATCTTCTGCTATATATGTTTAGTTTGGCCCTAAAGGGTTAATTTTTTCGATAAAGGGAATATATTAATATCGCGGAGATACCAATTACACCCAACTTCTGCAACAACGCAATACCCTACTGGCACTACGGATGCACACAGCCAAAAAAAATAAGAAGAAGCTAAAAAAGAAAAGTCCCGCTACAATGATCTAGTCCTTGCAGCAGCAGTACAAACAACACCAAGACAACACCTTTTTTCGATAAAGGATGAATTTTATTAACTTAAAATGAAGCATCAGGGGGATACAAACACAATGAGCACACACCTGGCCTCTGCATAGGTAAGATGTATGCAGCCAAAACCAACGCACACATATAAAAAATCACACCGGCAAGTAGCAAAGTCATACAAGACCCAAGCTATGCCTTGGTGCAGTAAAAAGAAAAAAGAAAAACTCCAAAGTGATCAAAACAATGATCAACAAGTTACAACAGCGACCATATCCGCACCAACCATTCTTGACATCACAAGTACAACAAAAAAGTTCTCCACTAGCAACGCCTTCAGAAAGTGAACGACACTCAAGCGCCACCATCGCTAGGTCCAACCGCCGAAGGTTGGATCATCGGTTTTCACCTGGAGATCAAGTCCGAGCAAATCCGAGCAATGCCTTCAACACGGTAATGACACAAAAACATCGCCATTGCCAGGTATAACCAATTAGGGTTAGACCTTAGGTTTTCACCCGGAGCTCGACACCGGTACTTAAGAAGCACCATGAAATTGAAGTCACCATATAATGTCGCCACCACCTTCCGCAATCCCAGCGGCTATATGCATTTCATGGTCTTGACGTGAATGTCAGTATGTCACGCAAGTGAAGACCATGCTGGCACTAGCAGGCAACTGAGCCGCGACAAGAGTCGGTCGCCACCAAAGCCACCAAGACAACACCTAAAGTCCAAATTTTCCAAAAGCGACGCCTCCAAGAAGGAAACGGTGCACAAGCGCCGTCGTCGCCCGATCATAGATCATAGGTTTTCACCCTGAAAAAAGTCCACGCTCTCAAAACAATGCCTTCAAAAAGGCCATTGCCAGGCACAACTAATTAATTCCAGACCTTGGATTTTCACCCTGAAAGGTAAGACCTTGAACTTCTCCCGTGTTGTCGCCCCCACTTGCATGTCGCTTCTTGATGTCTACTACACAACCTTCTTCTTGTAGACGTTGTTAGGGCTCCAAGTGCAGAGGTTTGTAGGACAGTAGCAAATTTCCCTCAAGTGGATGACCTAAGGTTTATCAATCCGTAGGAGGCGTAGGATGAAGATGGTCTCTCTCAAGCAACCCTGCAACCTAATAACAAAGAGTCTCTTGTGTCCCCAACACACCCAATACAATGGTAAATTGTATAGGTGCACTAGTTCGGCGAAGAGATGGTGATACAAGTGTATATGGATAGTAGATAATAGTTTTTGTAATCTGAAAATATAAACCAGTAAGGTAACTAATGATAAAAGTGAGCACAAACGGTATTGCAATGCGTTGAAATAAGGCCTAGGGTTCATACTTTCACTAGTGCAAGTCCTCTCAACAATAATAACATAATTGGATCATATAACTATCCCTCAACATGCAACAAAGAGTCACTCCAAAGTCACTAACAGCAGAGAACGAACGAAGAGATTATGGTAGGGTACGAAACCACCTCAAAGTTATTCTTTCCAATCAATCCGTTGGGCTATTCCTATAAGTGTCACAAACAGCCCTAAAGTTCGTACTAGAATAACACCTTAAGACACAAATCAACCAAAACCCTAATGTCACCTAGATATTCCAATGTCACCTCAAGTATCCGTGGGTATGATTATACGATATGCATCACACAATCTCAGATTCATCTATTCAAACCAACACAAAGAACTTCAAAGAGTCTACCGAAGAGTCAAGACGAAAACGTGTGCCAACCCCTATGCATAGGTTCATGGGCGGAACCCGCAAGTTGATCACCAAAACATATATCAAGTGGATCAATAGAATACCCCATTGTCACCACGGGTATCCCACGCAAGACATACATCAAGTGTTCTCAAATCCTTAAAGACTCAATCCGATAAGATAACTTCAAAAGGAAAACTCAATCCATTACAAGAGAGTAGAGGGAAAGAAACATCATAAGATCCAACTATAATAGCAAAGCTCGCGATGCATCAAGATCGTACCACCTCAAGAACATGAGAGAGAGAGAGAGAGAGAGAGATCAAACACATAGCTACTGGTACTGTAACACCCCGAGAATCATGCTACAGTAATCTCCCCCTGATGGTTGCCATGTCACCATGTTTACCTGCCAAATTTCCACTTGATTAAAATTCAAGTCAAATTCAAATTTGTATTGCAAGTCAAATATTTTACATCTTCAAAAATGCAAACAAAATAGTTCATAGTTTTGCAGATAATTCCTAAGTGATTATGTTGGGGAAAACAACATCACCTAAACTCCCAAAACGCCCCTAGGATTTAAAACAGTGCCCAAAATAGCCCTGTTAATCTAATTATCATTTATATAAAATTTGAACAAGATCATCTTGCCTCCAAACTTTTGTAGCAGTAGTACATAATGCCTAGTATTTTTTTCAACAAGTTGCTTATTTTAAAAAATTCGTTTGGTGGTCAAGTATTTTGCAACAGAAGTGAAAAGGCAAAACAGTAAAGATAAAAGAAAATATAACGCCCCCCCTTTTTGCACCTGGCCCAACTTGCACTGTATCAGGCCTGACCCACCGCCCCGGCCTTTCCCTCACCTCTCGACATGAGGCAGAGGCCATGGCGCTGTCCGGCCACGCGCGACCGTCCATGCGTGGATCTCGCCCGTGTCGACCATCCGTCGGTGCCCCGAGACGGATAAGAGCATCCTCGACCCCCTGCTAACCCTAGTGCCCCTTTTCCCTCTCTCCCTCGCTCGTTCCCCTCACGCCACCATACTCTCTCTCTCCCGAGCTCAGCGTCGTCGCGCCGACACCGTTCACCGTGGCCACCGAGATCCTCTCGCAGCGCTATCAAGTCCAGAAGGTCCGCCGTGCTCCACCTCATCTCTCTGCGGAAGAACGTGAGCCGGGAAGCGCTGGTTCGTCACCAGCGTCATCGTCTTCAATCTTCGGAGCCGACCACTGCCGCCTTCGATTCGCCGCAAACAAGGCATCCCCGTGCTTGCCGTCCACTCCAGGAGCCGTGCCTCCTCCGTCTACATCGAGTACGCCAACGGGTCGGCCGGGATCGCCACTGCATCGACGCCACGATCCTCTTCTTCAACCTCGGTCGCCGGCGCCATCGACGCCACGATCCTCTTCTTCAACCTCGTGCCTGAACCCCCCCTGTGTAGTGTATACGCGTACGTGCGGCTGCTGCTCGTGCGCTGCTGCTGTACGCGCGCGCCCGCGTGTAGCTTCGCCGCGGCCTGCTGCTGCCGCGATGACCGCCGCGGCCCGTTGCTCCTCCCGCACTGCTGTCGACGCCCGCGTGCACTGCCGCCCTGGTCGTGACCGCTCGCCGCTGCCTACCGCGCCTCACTGCTCGCGTGTCGCCGCTCGCCGCGCCGGGCCGAACCCCGCGTGCGCCTGCCCACGCTCTTGCCGCGCCCCGTCTCTGCTTGCGCCCGTGCGTGTTGATGCACCTGCTGCTGCATCCTACAGTTCCTACTACTACCGCCGCTTTCTATACTCTGTACTTCTAGCTACTGTAGCTACTAGCTAGCTTTTCTAATTTCACACCGTGTAACCCTCTGGACAGCCCCTAAACTCTGGCTAAACGACTACTAACAGGACTAAAACAATTATGGGGAGGTAGTACACTTGACATGGTCCAAATGTTTGCATTGGACCAAATCCATTTGATGCATGGATTAAATCCAATGAAAATCACAAAGTTCTATGTTCTGTTAATAGAAAAGCCGAAAACAGCTTTAATTTCATAGCTACTTCAGAGCTGTTGATGATCAAGCAAATACACACTAACAGAGATGAAAGTGCTACTATCTTGTAGATCACAGAAAAATGCTCAAAATTGATATAAGGCACAAAATCATAGGAGCTACGGATCTATAGTTGTAGCCTTTTGAAAACAGCTAAAAGATGTTTAAAACTGGCGAATTCTCAGACTTAACAGAATTTGAGGGATTTTCAGGATTTTGCTTAAAGCTTTGAAAATTAATAGAAAATAATCCGTAACTCGGATGAAAATGTTTTATACATTGAAGTTGCTCAGAATGATGAGACGAATCCGGATACGCAACCCGTTCGTCCGCCACGCATCCCTAGCATACCGAACACGCAACTTTCCCTCTCCGGTTCATCTGTCCGAAAACGCGAAACACCGGAAATACTTTCCCGAATGTTTTTCCCCTTCACCGGTACCACCTCGTACCGCGTTAGGGCACACCTAGCATCGCGCTTTGTCATGTCATGCATCGTCATGCATTTGTTTGCATTATATTTATTGTCTCTTCCCCTTCTTCTCTCGGTAGACATCGAGACCGACGCCGCTGCTACCCAATACGACTACGGTGTTGACGACCCCTCTCTCTTGCCAGAGCAACCAGGCAAGCCCCCCCCTTGATCACCAGATATCGCCTACTCTCTTTCTATTGCTTGCATTAGAGTAGTGTAGCATGTTAGTACTGCTTTCCGATGCATAGCCTGTCATTGTTGCTCCAGCTGTTGATACCTTACCTGCAATCCTAAATGTTTAGTATAGGATGCTAGTTTCCCATCAGTGGCCCTACATTCTTGTCTGTCTGCCATGCTATACTATCGGGCCGTGATCACTTGGGAGGTGGTCACGGGTGTATACTTATACATAATATATGATACTTGTGGTGATTAAAGTCGGGTCGGCTCGTAGGAGTACCCGCGAGTGATTCCGATGTTGGGGGCTGAAGGGGCAGGTGGCTCCATCCTGGTAGAGGTGGGCCTGAGTTCCCGAAGGCCCCCGACTGTTACTTTGTGGCGGAGCGACAGGGCAGGTTGAGACCACCTAGGAGAGAGGTGGGCCTGACCCTGGTCGGCGTCCGTGGTTATTTCAGAATAACACGCTTAACGAGATCTTGGTATTTGATCTGAGTCTGGCTACTGGCCTATACGCACTAACCATCTACGCGGGGACAGTTATGGGCACTCGACGTCGTGGTATCAGCCGAAGCCTTCGTGACGTCAGCGACTGAGCGACGCGCGCCGGGTTGGACCGTGTAACGCAACTTCCTTTGTAATGGAGGTTGCTAGGTCTGCTCACCGGCCGCGTACGCAACGTGCAGGTGTGCAATGGGCGATGGGCCCAGACCCCTACGCCATAGGATTTAGACCAGCGTGCTGACCTCTCTGTTGTGCCTAGGTAGGGCTGCGACGTGTTGATCTTCCGAGGCCGGGCATGACCCATGAAAGTGTGTCCGACCAAATGGGATCAAGCATGTTGGGTTATGTGGTGCACCCCTGCAGGGAAGTTAATCTATTCGAATAGCCGTGATCTTCGGTAACAGGACGACTTGGAGTTGTACCTTGACCTTATGACAACTAGAACCGGATACTTAATAAAACACACCCTTCCAAGTGCCAGATACAACCGGTGGTCGCTCTCCCACAGGGCGACAAGGAGAGGATCGCCGGTTAGGATTATGCTATGCGATGCTACTTGGTGAACTTACCTTCTACTCTCTTCTTCTGCTGCAAGATGGAGGTTACCAGAAGCGTAGTCTTCGATAGGACTAGCTATCCCCCTCTTATTCCGGCACTCTGCAGTTCAGTCCACATATGATACCCTTATTCCATTTGATACCAATGCATACATATGTAGTGTAGCTCCTTGCTTGCGAGTACTTTGGATGAGTACTCACGGTTGCTTTGCTCCCTCTTTTCCCCCTTTCTATACTCGATTGCTGCGACCAGACGTTGGAGCCCAGGAGCCTGACGCCACCGTCGACGAGGACTACTACTACACTGGAGGTGCCTACTACTACGTGCAGCCCGCTGACAACGACCAGGAGTAGTTTAGGTGGATCCCAGGCAGGAGGCCTGCGCCTCTTTTGATCTGTATCTCAGTTTGTGCTAGCCTTCTTAAGGCAAACTTGTTTAACTTATGTCTGTACTCAGATATTGTTGCTTCCGCTGACTCGTCTATGATCGAGCTCTTGTATTCGAGCCCTCGAGGCCCCTGGCTTGTAATATGATGCTTGTATGACTTATTTTATTTGTAGAGTTGTGTTGTGATATCTTCCCGTGAGTCCCTGATCTTGATCATACACGTTTGCGTGTATGATTAGTGTATGATTAAATCGGGGGCGTCACAGGTACATATCCTCAGCCCCGAGGGAGAACTACTCCCTCCTCGTCATGGAGAACGTCGGGATGATGAAGATGGCCACCGGAGAGGGATTCCCCCCTCCGTCAGGGTGTCGGAACGGGTCTAGATTGGTTTTCGGTGGCTATGGAGGCTTCTGCGGCGGAACTCCTGATCTATTGTGCTCCCCGAAGTTTTTAGGGTATATGGGTATATATGGGAGGAAGAAGTACGTCGGTGGACCTCCGGGCTACCCACGAGGCAGGGGCGCTCCCAGGGGGGTGGGCGCGCCCTCACCCTTGTGGGCAGCCCGGGACACTCCTGGTCCATCTCCGATACTCTGTGGGCTTCTTCTGGTCCAAAAATAAGTTCCATGAAGTTTCAGGTCAATTGGACTCCGTTTGATTTTCCTTTTCTGCGATAATCTAAAACAAGGAAAAAACAGAAAACTGGCACTGGGCTCTAGGTTAATAGGTTAGTCCCAAAAATAATATAAAAGTGTATAATAAAGCCCACAAACATCCAAAACAGACAATATAATAGCATGGAACAATAAAAAATTATAGATACATTGGAGACGTATCAGCATCCCCAAGCTTAATTCCTACTCGTCCTCGAGTAGGTAAATGATAAAAACAGAATTTTTGATGTGGAATGCTACCTAACATATTTATCCATGTAGTTCTCTTTATTGTGGCAAGAATATTCAGATCCATAAGATTCAAGACAAAAGTTTAATATTGACAAAAAATAATAATACTTCAAGCATACTAACCAAGTAATCATGTCTTCTCAAAATAACATGGCCAAAGAAAGCTATCCCTACAAAATCATATAGTCTGGCTATGCTCCATCTTCACCACACAACGTATTTAAATCATGCACAAACCCGATGACAAGCCAATCAATTGTTTCATACTTTTGATGTTCTCAAACTTCTTCAATCTTCACGCAATACATGAGCGTGAGCCATGGATATAGCACTATATGTGGAATAGAACGGTGGTTGCGGAGAAGACAAAAGGGAGAAGATAGTCTCACATCAACTAGGCATACCAACGGGCTATGGAGATGCCCATCAATAGATATCAATGTGAGTGAGTAGGGATTGCCATGCAACAGATGCACTAGAGCTATAAGTGTACGAAAGCTCAAAAAGAAACTAAGTGAATGTGCATCCAACTTGCTTGCTCACGAAGACCTAGGGCATTTTGAGGAAGCCCATCATTGGAATATACAAGCCAAGTTCTATAATGAAAAATTCCCACTAGTATATGAAAGTGACAACATAGGAGACTCTCTATCATGAAGATCATGGTGCTACTTTGAAGCATAAGTGTGGTAAAAGGATAGTAGCATTGCCCGTTCTCTCTTTTTCTCTCATTTATTATTTTTTTATTTGGGCCTTCTCTTTTTTATGGCCTCTTTGTTTTGGGCTTCTTTGGCCTCTTTTTTCCATCTGGTGTCTCATCCCGACTTGTGGGGGAATCATAGTCTCCATCATCCTTTCCTCACTGAGACAATGCTCTAATAATGATGATCATCACACTTTTATTTACTTACAACTCATGAATTACAACTCGATTCTTAGAACAAAATATGACTCTATATGAATGCCTCCGGCGGTGTACCGGGATGTGCAATGACTCATGAGTGGCATGTATGAAAGAATTATGAATGGAGGCTTTACCACAAATACAATGTCAACTACATGATCATGCATAGCAATATGACTGATGAAATGTGTCATAATAACGGAACGGTGGTAAGTTGCATGGCAATATATGTCGGAATGGCTATGGAAATGCCATAATAGGTAGGTATGGTGGCTGTTTTGAGGAAGGTAAATGGTGGGTTTATGGTACCGGCGAAAGTTGCGCGGTACTAGAGGCTAGCAATGGTGGAAGGGTGAGAGTGCGTATAATAAATGGACTCAACATTAGTCATAAATAACTCACACACTTATTGCAAAAATCTATTAGTTATCGAAACAAAGTACTATGCGCATGCTCCTAGGGGGATAGATTGGTAGGAAAAGACCATCGCTCGTCCCCGACCGCCACTCATAAGGAAGACAATCAATAAATAAATCATGCTCCGACTTCATCACATAACGGTTCACCATACATGCATGCTACGGGAATCACAAACTTCAACACAAGTATTTCTCAAATTCACAACTACTCAACTAGCATGACTCTAATATCACCATCTTCATATCTCAAAACAATCATCAAGTATCAAACTTCTCATAGTATTCAATGCACTTTATATGAAAGTTTTTATTATATCCCTCTTGGATGCCCATCATATTAGGACTAGTTTCATAACCAAAGAAAATTACCATGCTATTCAGAGACTCTCAAAATGATATAAGTGAAGCATGAGAGTTCATCTATTTCTTCAAAATAAAACCACCGCCGTGCTCTAAAAAGATATAAGTGAAGCACTAGAGCAAAAGACAAGCTACTCCAAAAAATATAAGTGAAGATCAATGAGTAGTCGAATAATTATGCAACTATGTGAAGACTCTCTAACATTTAAGAATTTCAGATCTTGGTATTTTATTCAAACAACAAGCAAAACTAAATAAAATAAAATGACGCTCCAAGCAAAACACATATCATGTGGTAAATAAAAATATAGTTCCAAGTAAAGTTACCGATGAACGAAGACGAAAGAGGGGATGCCCTCTGGGGCATCCCCAAGCTTAGGCTCTTGGTTGTCCTTGAATATTACCTTGGGGTGCCTTGAGCATCCCCAAGCTTAGGCTCTTGCCACTCCTTATTCCATACTCCATCGAATCTTTACCCAAAACTTGAAAACTTTACAACACAAAACTTAACAGAAAACTCGTGAGCTCCGTTCGCGAAAGAAAACAAAACACCACTTCAAGGTACTGTAATGAACTCATTCTTTATTTATATTGGTGTTAAACCTACTGTATTTCAACTTCTTTATGGTTTATAAACTCTTTTACTAGCCATAGATTCATCAAAATAAGTAAACAACACACGAAAAACAGAATCTGTCAAAAACAGAACAGTCTGTGGTAATCTGTAACTAACGCAAACTTCTGAAACCCCAAAAATTCTAAAATAAATTGCTGGACGTGAGGAATTTATCTGTTAATCATCTTTAAAAATAATAAACTAAATATCACTCTCCAATAAACAATGGCAGCAAATCTCGTGAGCGCTAAAGTTTCTGTTTTTTACAGCATGATCAACAAGACTTTCCCCAAGTCTTCCCAACGGTTCTACTTGGCACAAACACTAATTAAAGACATAAAACCACATCTAAACAGAGGCTAGATGAATTATTTATTACTAAACAGGAACAAAAAGCAAGGAACAAAAATGAAATTGGGTTGCCTCCCAACAAGCGCTATCGTTTAACGCCCCTAGCTAGGCATGATGATTTCAATGATGCTCACATAAAAGATAAGAATTGTAACATAAAGAGAGCATCATGAAGAATATGACTAGCACATTTAAGTCTAACCCACTTCCTATGCATAGGGATTTTGTGAGCAAACAACTTGTGGGAACAAGAATCAACTTGCATAGGAAGGTAAAACAAGCATAACTTCACAATTTTAAGCACATAGAGAGGAAACTTGATATTATTGCAATTCCTACAAGCATATGTTCCTCCCTCATTATAATTTTCAGTAGCATCATGAATGAATTCAACAATATAACCATCACATAAAGCATTATTTTCATGATACAAGCATAGAGAGTTTATTACTCTCCACATAAGCAAATTTATTGTCATGGATAGTAGTGGGAGCAAACTCAACAAAATAATTATCATGTGAGGCATAATCCAATTAAAAACTAAAATCATGATGACAAGTTTCATGGATATCATTATTCTTTATAGCAAACAAGTCATCACAATAATCATCATAGATAGCAACTTTGTTCTCATAATCAATTAGAACCTCTTCCGGAATAGTGGATTCATCACAAAATAAAGTCATGACCTCTCCAAATCCACTTTCATCAATATAATCATCATAAATAGGAGGCATTCTTTCATCATAATAAATTTTCTCATCAAAACTTGGGGGACAAAAATTATCATCTTCATCAAACATAGCTTCCCCAAGCTTGTGGCTTTGTATATCATTAGCATCATGGATATTCAAGGAATTCATACTAACAACATTGCAATCATGCTCATCATTCAAAGATCTAGTGCCAAACATTTTAACGCATTCTTCTTCTAACACTTTGGCACAATTTTCCTTTCCATCATTCTCATGAAAGATATTAAAAAGATGAAGCGTATGAGGCAAACTCAATTCCATATTTTTTTGTAGTTTTATTTTTTAAACTAAATTAGTGATAAAACAAGAAACTAAAAGACTCGATTGCAAGATCTAAAGATACACCTTCAAGCACTCACCTTCCCGGCAACGGCGCCAGAAAAGAGCTTGATGTCTACTACACAACCTTCTTCTTGTAGACGTTGTTGGGGCTCCAAGTGCAGAGGTTTGTAGGACAGTAGCAAATTTCCCTCAAGTGGATGACCTAAGGTTTATCAATCCATAGGAGGCGTAGGATGAAGATGGTCTCTCTCAAGCAACCCTGCAACCAAATAACAAAGAGTCTCTTGTGTCCCAAACACACCCAATACGATGGTAAATTCTATAGGTGCACTAGTTCGGCGAAGAGATGGTGATACAAGTGGTATATGGATGGTAGATAAAGGTTTTTGTAATCTGAAAAATAGAAAAACAGCAAGGTAACTAATGATAAAAGTGAGCACAAACGGTATTGCAATGCGTTGAAATAAGGCCTAGGGTTCATACTTTCACTAGTGCAAGTCCTCTCAACAATAATAACATAATTGGATCATATAACTATCCCTCAACATGCAACAAAGAGTCACTCCAAAGTCACTAATAGCAGAGAACGAACGAAGAGATTATGGTAGGGTACGAAACCACCTCAAAATTATTCTTTCCAATCAATCTGTTGGGCTATTCCTATAAGTGTCACAAATAGCCCTAGAGTGCATACTAGAATAACACCTTAAGACACAAATCAACCAAAACCCTAATGTCACCTAGATACTCCAATGTCACCTCAAGTATCCGTGGGTATGATTATACGATATGCATCACACAATCTCAGATTCATCTATTCAAACCAACACAAAGAACTTCAAAGAGTTCCCCAAAGAGTCTACCGGAGAGTCAAGAGAAAAACGTGTGCCAACCCCTATGCATAGGTTCATTGGCGGAATCCACAAGTTGATCACCAAAACATACATCAAGTCGATCAATAGAATACTCCATTGTCACCATGGGTATCCCACATAAGACATACATCAACTGTTCTCAAATCCTTAAAGACTCAATCTGATAAAATAACTTCAAAGGGAAAACTCAATTCATTACAAGAGAGTAGAGAGGGAGAAACATCATAAGATCCAACTATAATAGCAAAGCTCGCGATACATCAAGATCGTACCACCTTAAGAACACGAGAGAGAGAGAGAGAGAGAGATCAAACACATAGCTACTGGTACATACCCTCAGCCCCGAGGGAGAACTACTCTCTCCTCGTCATGGAGAGCGCCGGGATGATGAAGATGGCCACCGGAGAGGGATTCCCCCCTCCGGCAGGGTGCCGGAACGGGTCTAGATTGGTTTTCGATGGCTACGAAGGCTTCAGGCGGCGGAACCCCCGATCTATTGTGCTCCCCGAAGTTTTTGAACGAAATATGCCCTAGAGGCAATAATAAAGTTATTATTTATTTCCTTATATCATGATAAATGTTTATTATTCATGCTAGAATTGTATTAACCGAAAACATAATACATGTGTGAATACATAGACAAATAGTATGTCACTAGTATGCCTCTACTTGACTAGCTCGTTGAATCAAAGATGGTTACGTTTCCTAGCCATAGACATGAGTTGTCATTTGATTAACGGGATCACATCATTAGAGAATGATGTGATTGACTTGACCCATTCCGTTAGCATAGCACTTGATCATTTAGTTTGTTGCTATTGCTTTCTTCATGACTTATACATGTTCCTATGACTATGAGATTATGCAACTCCCATTTACCGGAGGAACACTTTGTGTGCTACCAAACGTCACAACGTAACTGGGTGATTCTAAAAGTTCTCTACAGGTGTCTCCAAAGGTACTTGTTGGGTTGGCGTATTTCGAGATTAGGATTTGTCACTCCGATTGTCGGAGAGGTATCTCTGGGCCCACTCGGTAATACACATCACTTAAGCCTTGCAAGCATTGCAACTAATGAGTTAATTGCGGGATGAGGTATTACGGAACGAGTAAAGAGACTTGCCGGTAACGAGATTGAACTAGGTATTGAGATACCAACGATCGAATCTCGGGCAAGTAACATACCGATGACAAAGGGAACAACGTATGTTGTTATGCGGTCTGACCGATAAAGATCTTCGTAGAATATGTAGGAGCCAATATGAGCATTCAGGTTCCGCTATTGTTTATTGACCGGAGACGAGTCTCAGTCATGTCTACATAGTTCTCGAACCCGTAGGGTCCGCACGCTTAACGCTACGATGATAGTTATATTATGAGTTTATATGTTTTGATGTACCGAATGAGTTCGGAGTCCCGGATGAGATCGGGGACATGACGAGGAGTCTCGAAATGGTCGAGACGTAAAAATCGATATATTGGACGACTATATTCGGACTTCAGAAAGGTTCCGAGTGATTCGGGTATTTTCAGGAGTACCGGGGAGTTACGGGAATTCGTATTGGGCCTTAATGGGCCATACGGGAAAGGAGAGAAAGGCCTCAAAGGGTGGCCGCACCCATCCCCATGGGCTGGTCCGAATTGGACTAGGGAGGGGGGCGCCCCCTTCCTTCCTTCTCCTTTTCCCTTCCTTTTCCTTCCCTCCTACTCCTACTACTTGGAAGGGTTCCTAGTTCTACTAGGAAAAGGGGAATCCTACTCCCGATGGGAGTAGGACTTCCCTAGGGCGCGCCATAGAGAGGGCCGGCCCTCCCCCTCCTCCACTCCTTTATATACGGGTGCAGGGGGCACCCCAAAGACACAACTATTGATCTCTTGATCTCTTAGCCGTGTGCGGTGCCCCCCTCCACCAGAATCCACCTCGATCATATCGTAGCGGTGCTTAGGCGAAGTTATGCGTCGGTAGAACATCATCATCGTCACCACGCCGTCGTGCTGACGAAACTCCCCCTCAACACTCGGCTAGATTTGAGTTCGAGGGACGTCATCGAGTTGAACGTGTGCAGAACTCGGAGGTGTCGTGCATTCGGTACTTGATCCGCCGGATCGTGAAAACGTACGACTACATCAACCACGTTGTGCTAACGCTTCCGCTTTCGGTCTACGAGGGTACGTGGACAATACTCTCCCCTCTCGTTGCTATGCATCACCATGATCTTGTGTGTGTGTAGGAATTTTTTTGAAATTGCTACGTTCCCCAACAGTGGCATCCGAGCCAGGTTTTATGCGTTGATGTAATATGCACGAGTAGAACAAAAGTGAGTTGTGGGCGATATAAGTCATACTGCTTACCAACATGTCACACTTTGGTTCGGCGGTATTGTTGGATGAAGCGGCCTGGACCGACATTACACGTACGCTTACGCGAGACTGGTTTTACCGCCGTGCTATGCACACAGGTGACTAGCGGGTGTTAGTTTCTCCAACTTTAGTTGAACCGAGTGTGGCTACGCCCGGTCCTTGAGAAGGTTAAAACAACACTAACTTGACAAACTATCGTTGTGGTTTTGATGCATAGGTAAGAACGGTTCTTGCTCAGCCCGTAGCAGCCACGTAAAACTTGCAACAACAAAGTAGAGGACGTCTAACTTGTTTTTGCAGGGCATGTTGTGATGTGATATGGTCAAGACGTGATGAGATATAAGTTTTTGTATGCGATGATCATGTTTTGTTGAAGTTATCGGCAACTGGCAAAAGCCTTATGGTTATCTCTCTATTGCATAAGATGCAAGCGCCAAATAATTGCTTTACTTTATCGCTATGCGATAGCAATAGTTGCAAGAGCAATTGTTGGCGAGACAACCATGTGATGACACATTGATATAGATCAAGATGATGGAGATCATGGTGTCATCCCGGTGACGATGGAAATCATGACGATACTTTGGAGATGGAGATCAAAGGCACAAGATGATGATGGCCATATCATGTCACATATTTTGATTACATGTGATGTTTATCTTTTATACATCTTATTTTGCTTAGTTCGATGGTAGCTTTATAAGATGATCTCTCACTAAATTATCAAGGTATAAGTGTTCTCCCTGAGTATGCACCGTTGCGAAAGTTCTTCGTGCTGAGACACCACGTGATGATCGGGTGTGATAGGCTCTATGTTCAAATACAACGGGTGCAAAATAGTTGCACACATGGAATACTCAGGTTAAACTTGACGAGCCTAGCATATAACAGATATGGCCTGGGAACACGGAGACCGAAAGGTCGAGCGTGAATCATATAGTAGATATGATCAACATAGTGATGTTCACCATTGAAACTACTCCATCTCACGTGATGATCGGACATGGTTTTGGATCACGTGATCACTTAGAGGATTAGAGGGATGTCTATCTAAGTGGGAGTTCTTAAGTAATATGATTAATTGAACTTTAATTTATCATGAACTTAGTCCTGGTAGTATTAGCATATCTATGTTGTAGATCAATAGCTCGCGTTTAGCTCCCCTGTTTTATTTTTGATATGTTCCTAGAGACAACTAAGATGAAAGATGTTAGTAGCAATGATGCGGGTTGGATCCGTGATCTGAGGTTTATCCTCATTGTTTCACGGAAGAATTATGTCTTTGATGCACCGCTAGGTGACAAACCTATTGCAGGAGCAGATGCAGATGTTATAAACATTTGGCTAGCTCAATATGATGACTACTTGATAGTTTAGTGCACCATGCTTAAACGGCTTAGAATCGGGACTTCAAAAACGTTTTGAACATCATGGACCATATGAGATGTTCCAGGAGTTAAAGTTAATATTTCAAGCAAATACCCGAGTTGAGAGATATGAAGTCTCCAACAAGTTCTATAGCTAAAAGATGGAGGAGAATAGCTCAAGCAGTGAGCATGTGCTCATATTGTCTGGGTACTACAATCGCTTGAATCAAGTGGGAGTTAATCTTCTAGATAAAATAGTGATTGACAGAATTCTCTAGTCACCATCACCAAGTTAGTAGAACTTCATGATGAACTATAGTATGCAAGGGATGACGTAAATGATTCCCGAGCTTTTCATGATGATGAAATCGATGAAGGTAGAAATCAAGAAAGAGCATCAAGTGTTGATGATTAACAAGACCACTAGTTTCAAGAAAAGGGAAAGGGAAAGAAAGGGAACTTCAAGAAGAATGGCAAGCAAGTTGCTGCTCAAGTGAAGAAGCCCAAGTCTGGACCTAAGCCTGAGACTAAGTGCTTCTACTGCAAAGGGACTGGTCACTGGAAGCGGAACTGCCCCAAGTATTTGGCGGATAAGAAGGATGGCAAAGTGAACAATTTTATATTGGATATACATGTTATTGATGTGTACTTTACTAGTGTTTATAGCAACCCCTCGGTATTTGATACTGGTTCAGTTGCTAAGAGTAGTAACTCAAAATGGGAGTTGCAGAATGAACAGAGACTAGTTAAGGGTGAAGTGACGATGTGTATTGGAAATGGTTCCAAGATTGATATGATCATCATGGCACACTCCCTATACTTTCGGGATTAGTGTTAAACCTAAAATAAATGTTATTTAGTGTTTGCGTTGAGCATGAATATGATTGGATCATGTTTATTGCAATACGATTATTCATGTAAGTTAAAGAATAATTGTTGTTCTGTTTACATGAATAAAACCTTCTATGGTCATACACCCAATGAAAATGGTTTGTTGGATCTCGATCATGGTGATACACATTTTTATAATATTGAAGCCAAAAGATGCAAAGTTAATAATGATAGTGCAACTTATTTGTGGCACTACCGGTTAGGTCATATTGGTGTAAAGCACATGAAGAAAATCCATGTTGATGGGCTTTTGGAATCACTTGATTATGAATCAGTTGATACTTGCGAACCATGCCTCATGGGCAAGATGACTAAGACTTCGTTCTCCGGAACAATGGAGCGAGCAACAGATTTGTTGGAAATCATACATACTGATGTATGTGGTCCGATGAATATTGAGGCTCACGGCAGGTATCATTATTTTCTGATCTTCACAGATGATTTGAGCAGATATGAGTATATCTACTTGATGAAACACAAGTCTGAAACATTTGAAAAGTTCAAAGAATTTCAGAGTGAAGTGGAGAATCATCGTAACAAAATAAAAGTTTCTACGATATGATCGCAGAAGTAAAATATTTGAGTTACGAGTTTGGCCTTCAGTTAAAACAATGTGAAATAGTTTCACTACTCACGCCACCTGGAACACCACAGTGTAATGGTGTGCCCGAACGTCGTAACCGTGCTTTATTAGATATGGTGCGATCTATGACGTCTCTTACTGATTTACTGCTATTGTTTTGGGGTTATGCATTAGAGACAACTACATTCACGTTAAATAGGGCACCATCTAAATCCGTTGAGACGACATGTATGAACTATGGTTTGGCAAGAAACCTAAGCTGTTGTTTCTTAAAGTTTGAGGTTGCAATGCTAATGTGAAAATGCTTCAACCTGATAAGTTCAAAACCAAATCGGAGAAGTGCGTCTTCATAGGATACCCAAAAGAAAATGTTGGGTACACCTTCTATCACAGATCCGAAGGCAAGATATTCGTTGCTAAGAATGGATCCTTTCTAGAGAAGGAGTTTCTCTCGAAAGAAGTGAGTGGGAGGAAAGTAGAACTTGATGAGGTAACTGTACCTGCTCCCTTATTGGAAAGTAGTTCATCATAGAAATCTGTTCCTGTGACTACTACACCAATTAGTGAGGAAGCTAATGATGATGATCATGTAACTTCAGATCAAGTTACTACCGAACCTCGTAGGTAAACCAGAGTGATATCTGCACCAGAGTGGTACGGTAATCCTGTTCTAGAGGTCATGTTACTTGACCATGACGAGCCTACGAACTATGAGGAAGCGATGATGAGCCCAGATTCCGCGAAATGGCTTGAGGCCATGAAATCTGAGATGAGATCCATGTATGAGAACAAAGTATGGACTTTGATTGACTTGCCCATTGATCGGCGAGCCATTGAGATTAAATAGATCTTCAAGAGGAAGACGGACGCTGATAGTAGTGTTACTATCTACAAAGCTAGAATTGTCGCAAAAAGGTTTTCGACAAGTTCAAGGTGTTGACTACGATGAGAGTTTCTCACTCGTATCTATGCTTAAGTCTGTCCGAATCATGTTAGCAATTACCGCATTTTATGAAATCTGGCAAATGGATAAACAAAATTGCATTCCTTAATGGATTATTAAAGAAGAGTAGTATATGATGCAACCAAAAGGTTTTGTCAATCCTAAAGGTACTAACAAAATATGCAAGCTCTAGCGATCCATCTATGGACTGGTGCAAGCATCTCGGAGTTGGAATATACGCTTTGATAAGTTGATCAAAGCATATAGTTTTATACAGACTTGCGGTGAAGCCTGTATTTACAAGAAAGTGAGTGGGAGCACTACAGCATTTTTGATAAGTATATGTATGACATATTGTTGATCGGAGATAATGTAGAATTATTCTGCAAAGTATAAAGGAATGTTTGAAAGGAGTTTTTCAAAGAAAGACCTCGGTGAAGCTGCTTACATACTGAGCATCAAGATCTATAGAGATAGATCAAGATGCTTGATAAGTTTTTCAATGAGTACATACCTTGACAAGATTTTGAAGTAGTTCAAAATGGAACAGTCAAAGAAGGAGTTCTTGCCTGTGTTACAAGGTGTGAAGTTGAGTAAGACTCAAAACCCGACCACGGCAGAAGATAGAGAGAGAATGAAAGTCATTCCCTATGCCTTAGCCATAGGTTCTATAAAGTATGCCATGCTGTGTACCAGACCTATTGTATACCTTGCCCTGAGTTTGGCAAGGGAGTACAATAGTGGTCTAGGAGTAGATCACTGGACATTGGTCAAAATTATCCTTAGTGGAATAAGGATATGTTTCTCGATTATGGAGGTGACAAAAGGTTCGTCGTAAAGGGTTACGTCGATGCAAGTTTTGACACTGATCCAGATGACTCAAAGTCTCAATCTGGATACATATTTAAAGTGGGAGCAATTAGCTAGAGTAGCTCCGTGCAGAGCATTGTTGACATAGAAATTTGCAAAATACATATGGATCTGAATGTAGCAGTCCCGTTGACTAAACTTCCCTCACAAGCAAAACATGATCACACCTTAGTACTCTTTGGGTATTAATCACATAGCGATGTGAACTAGATTATTGACTCTAGTAAACCCTTTGGGTGTTGGTCACATGACGATGTGAACTATGGGTGTTAATCACATGGTGATGTGAACTATTGATGTTAAATCACACGGCGATGTGAACTAGATTATTGACTCCAGTGCAAGTGGGAGACTGAAGGAAATATGCCCTAGAGGCAATAATAAAGTTATTATTTATTTCCTTATATCATGATAAATGTTTATTATTCATGCTAGAATTGTATTAACCGGAAACATAATACATGTGTGAATACATAGACAAACATTATGTCACTAGTATGCCTCTACTTGACTAGCTCGTTGAATCAAAGATGGTTAAGTTTCCTAGCCATAGACATGAGTTGTCATTTGATTAACGGGATCACATCATTAGAGAATGATGTGATTGACTTGACCCATTCCGTTAGCATAGAACTTGATCGTTTAGTTTGTTGCTATTGCTTTCTTCATGACTTATACATGTTCCTATGACTATGAGATTATGCAACTCCCGTTTGCCGGAGGAACACTTTGTGTGCTACCAAACATCACAACGTAACTGGGTGATTATAAAGGTGCTCTACAGGTGTCTCCAAAGGTACTTGTTAGGTTGGCGTATTTCGAGATTAGGATTTGTCACTCCGATTGTCGGAGAGGTATCTCTGGGCCCACTCGGTAATACACATCACTTAAGCCTTGCAAGCATTGCAACTATGAGCTAGTTGCGGGATGAGGTATTACGGAACGAGTAAAGAGACTTGCCGGTAACGAGATTGAACTAGGTATTGAGATACCGACGATCGAATCTCGGGCAAGTAACATACCGATGACAAAGGGAACAACGTATGTTGTTATGCAGTCTGACCGATAAAGATCTTCGTAGAATATGTAGGAGCCAATATGAGCATCCAGGTTCTGCTATTGATTATTGACCGGAGACGAGTCTCAGTCATGTCTACATAGTTCTTGAACCCGTAGGGTCCGCACGCTTAACGCTATGATGACAGCTATATTATGAGTTTATATGTTTTGATGTACCGAATGAGTTCGGAGTCCCGGATGAGATCGGGGACATGACGACGAGTCTCGAAATGGTCGAGATGTAAAGATCGATATATTGGACGACTATATTTGGACTTCAGAAAGGTTCCGAGTGATTCGGGTATTTTCGGGAGTACCGTGGAGTTACGGGAATTTGTATTGGGCCTAAATGGGCCATACGGGAAAGGAGAGAAAGGCCTCAAAGGGTGGCCGCACCCCTCCCCATGGGCTGGTCCGAATTGGACTAGGGAGGGGGTCCGCCCCCTTCCTTCCTTCTCCTTTTCCCTTCCTTTTCCTTCCCTCCTACTCCTACTACTTGGAAGGGTTCCTAGTTCTACTAGGAAAAGGGGAATCCTACTCCCGGTGGGAGTAGGACTCCCCTAGGGCGCGCCATAGAGAGGGCCGACCCTCCCCCTCCTCCACTCCTTTATATATGGGTGCAGGGGGCACCCCAAAGACACAACAATTGATCTCTTGATCTCTTAGCCGTGTGCGGTGCCCCCTCCACCATAATCCACCTCGATCACATCGTACAGTGCTTAGGCGAAGCCCTGTGTCGATAGAACATCATCATCGTCACCACGCCGTCGTGCTGACGAAACTCCCCCTCAACACTCGGCTGGATCGGAGTTCGAGGGACGTCATCGAGTTGAACGTGTGCAGAACTCGGAGGTGTCGTGCGTTCGGTACTTGATCCGCCGGATCGTGAAGACGTACGACTACATCAACCGCGTTGTGCTAACGCTTCCGCTTTCGGTCTACGAGGGTACGTGGACAACACTCTCCCCTCTCGTTGCTATGCATCACCATGATCTTGCGTGTGCGTAGGAATTTTTTTGAAATTGCTACGTTCCCCAACAGTTTTTAGGGTATATGGATATATATGGGAGGAAGAAGTACGTCGGTGGACCTCCGGGCTATCCACGAGGCAGGGTGCGCGCCCAGGGGGTGGGCGCGCCCCCCACTCTCGTGGGCAGCCCGGGACTCTCCTGGTCCATCTCCGATACTTTGTGGGCTTCTTCTGGTCCAAAAATAAGTTCCGTGAAGTTTCAGGTCAATTGGACTCCGTTTGATTTTCCTTTTCTGCGATACTCTAAAACAAAAAAAAACAGAAACTGGTACTGGGCTCTTGGTTAATAGGTTAGTCCCAAAAATAATATATAAGTGTATAATAAAGCCCATAAACATCTAAAACAGATAATATAATAGCATGGAACAATCAAAAATTATAGATATGTTGGAGACGTATCACTGCTACGAGTCCCCAAACACCAAGCAAATTCCTTGTCACCGCAAAGACTCGAACCACCTTTACTAGTCCTCAGATCACAACTTCCTTGACATTCTCTACCTCTGACTTCATCATGGAACGAAAAAGACATGTCCCATGATGGCAACAAGTAGCAGAGCTTCGCGCCGCTCCCTCCAGAAACCAAATGGTCGGAAAAAACATGGGTGCTCACGACCGAATCCCATCCGATCCAGCAATCTCCAGGCATGAGGCGCCCATGGGAGTTTGTCGGCGGAGCCTTCCGGAACTTGACACTCTGGCCAGATCAAGGAGGACAAGCATCAAGCAGATCTTCGTCTTGACGTGAGAGAAACCATAGGAGCGTCGCCTTTATTAGGCAGAATGACGACCCTCACGCCGTCGCCTACCGGTTCCCAATAGTAGGCCGCCGTGCCGCCCTCGCGGCCACAACGGTCGCCAAGGTCGCTGAAGAACACCGAGGCCGCCACCCTGGCGTCCCTCTCCGCCACGTGCACCTCGACGTCCAGAGCCGCCGATCTACAACAGCCTGAGATCCCGTCACATGGGGATGAAAGGCCCTCGCCGCCACCCGCCACGCGAGGAGATGAAGGCCTGCCGCCGAAGGATTATGCTTGATCTCATAGTTTTTGCACTGAGCTCAAGGATGCATATGTACATGATGTCGTAGCTCTACCAGTAGGCAAGGATGCATATACTGTTCTGACACAATTTGTCTTTTTTGCTGAGAACTACTCAAATCTCCAAATGTTGTGAAATTTGGAGCGCACCTCACGCACCAAATTATCTATCTTACACAAAAAAATTGGATTTTTTTATTTATTCTGAATTTTGTATGAATTGTTTCTTGACCAGGTGCAGATGAGCCCGAACTCAGAATTGGATATTCGTCGACAAAGTATGAAACTCATCTCAAGTACACAAGCAAAAGTGAACATCTCGCAACTACATGCTTGCAAGTGGACCATATCCATCGTTTTCTTCTTTATGTATGTATATGTATGCCAGGTCATGCATGATGCCTAGATCCATCCACCTTGTATTAATGTATCTATCTATGTATGGCCATGTATTGGTTTGACTACAAGTATACTTACAAGGTCAACTGAATCCGGTCATCTGCCATGTATCATCACATCATAGAGTGACAAGAGGCAAAGACAAATTTGCTCCTTCTCTATCATTCTTGTCATGGTCATTAGTTAGGGATCAAATGTTTGTTAATTAATATGATTCTTATCATGGTCCATTTTGATCGAATCCCTTGCTTGATTCTATGCAAGGGCCTTCCCTTCGTAGGGGGGAGGGGGGGGGGGGCGTCTCCCGGGTTGCTATCTCTTCCCTTGGTGTTCATCACCATTGCAGTTCATGTTCTTGCACCAAATCTAATGTATACTACTACCTCTTTTCCGGTTTATAGGGTTTAATTTGTAAATCTCTTCAACCAAGATAGATGGTGAATGGTGGAATAAATTTTATAGTTTTTAAAAATACTTAATTACCACGCTCAGTTTTCTAAAAAAAATGTGTTTACCAATGCATGCAATCATGACCAATAAATGACCAAAAAACTTCTACATGCATTGGTTAGTCTTTTATTGATCCTTGCCTGCAGTGATTTAATGCATCTTGAAATCTGGACATGTGTTGGTGAATAGTAGAATTGAGACTTATAAAATAGAAATACATTTTCTTTGCGACGAGCCCTATAAACCAGAAATGAGGGAGTATGTCTGAAGGGCATCGCCTTTGCCTGCCGCGACTTTCTCTCCAGTGATATAGGCACAATTTTCTCCACCACATACGATGGACCGCGACGCTCTGCAATGGAAGAATGGAGGACTGATTATCTTGCGCTACAGCAGTCCGTGACAGTGGGACCGGTTTTCTTTGTTTTCTTTGTTTTTTTTTCTTATTCTTCCTCTTTGGTTCATCGCTTTTCTATCTTTTTTATATTTCTCTATCTTTTTGATGTTTCTCTATCGGTTTCTTTGGTTTTTTTGTATTTCCATTTTTTTTCCTTTTTCTTCCTCTTTTGGTTTTCACCTGTTTCCTTCATTTATATATTTCTCAACAAATTTTCTTCTACTTTCTTTGTTTCTTCCTTTCCCTTTTTCCTCTTCTCTCTGGTTTTCACCAGTTTTCTTCGCTTTTATGTTTCTCTACGGTTTCCTTTTGTTTTTTCCTTTTCCTTTTTTTCTGTTTTCTTCAACAAATGTCTACTTTCTTTCATACATTTCATGTCTCCATTTTTGTAATACACATGGTACATTTTTCATA
The DNA here is from genome assembly GCF_003073215.2 of Triticum urartu. Lineage (NCBI taxonomy): Eukaryota > Viridiplantae > Streptophyta > Magnoliopsida > Poales > Poaceae > Triticum > Triticum urartu. Next base: position 3,394,939 of record NC_053026.1, on the reverse strand, counting down.
TACATCAAGAACGTTTTTCAATACATGTTTAACATTTTTTAATACAAAATTAACATTTTTTTATCAAATATATGTTTTGATGTCTACGTTTTTACACACACAATGTACTTATTCACATACAACAGAATTTTTTTTGTACATGTTTAAAATTTGTCAAATACAAAACTAAATATTTTCTTTAGATATATGTTTTGATGTCTAATTTTCTCATGTACGTTGTACATTCTTCTTATACATTTTAACAGTTTTCAACTACATAATTAATAGTTTTTTCAATATATATCTTATACATGTTGTACAGTTTCATATATATCAGGAAAATATTATACATGATTGAACTTTTAAAATACCTGATTAATATTTTTCCAGTATATGTTTTAATTTCTAACTCTTAATACATCCTGTACATTTGTTGCATGCATCAGAAATATTATTTATACATGTTTAACACTTCTCAAATACATGATTAACATTTTTCTATAATGTCACGTACATTTTTATTTAACACGTGAACATTTTTCTCAGAAATGTTGTTTAATGCGATCAATAATTTTTTTGAACTATGCTAACAATTTTTTTACATTGGCTTAACATTTTTTCTAAATCACGGCTTTTCAAAATTTTAATCATATTTAGCTTTTGGAATATACGTATCAATTTTTTTCACATTTTTGAAATTCATGAACATTTTTTAAGTTACTGCATATTTTATTGAATTTGTCACTATCCAACAGCTGCCACAGTAAACCTTTTGTTTTTGAGGATAGTACCACAGTAAACCAACATTAAAACAAAACGTAAAAGCAAGAGGGGCATGAGTGAGCCGCTGTACAGCACTAATGGGCCGCGAGCGATCAGGTAAGCCTGTAGATGAACATTTTACCGAAATCACTAATTAAGAAGTACTCGTTGCAAAGAACACTCCACTTTCGCAGGTCGTAACAAGTGGTGCATATGCAGCGCGCCACTTGTCGCAACCTGGAAGTTTTCCCTTTTTTCGTAGATTCGTTTATTCAAAATATTTTATCTTTTAAACCGTGCGTCCAAATCTCGAACCGTTTTCACCATTGGATTTCTCGCGTCGAGTTTTTTAAAACTAGATCTCATGTTGATAGGTTTTGTCGAACTTTTTTTTCACGAAAAAAATCTGACGAAAAAAACCGGACGAAAAAACCGAACCGGGAGCACGTTTTTTTCCTTTTCCGAAAGAGGCATCGCGAAATCACAACCGTGCCTCTGTGGAAGCAAAACTGTGATTCTCGTGGAAGAAACAAAAACAGAAAACACGTTTTTTTCATTTCCGAGAGGCACGGGCATGACTCTCGCGAAAGTACAACCGTGCCTCTTGCGAAAGCAAAACCGTGACTCTCGCGAAAGAGAAAAAATAGAAAATGCGTATTTTTTCCCTTTCTGAGAGGCACAGCCGTGACTCTCGTGAAAGCACAACCGTGCCTCTCACGGAAGTAAAACCGTGACTCTCGCGAAAGAAAAAAAAACAGAAAACGCGTTTTGTTTTTCCCTTTCTGAGAGGCACGGCCGTGACTCTCACGAAAGCACAACCGTGCCTCTTGCAGAAGCAAAACCGTAACTCTCGTGAAAGAAAAAAAACAGAAAACGTGTTTTTTCGTTTCCGAAAGGTACGGCCGTGACTCTTGCTTAAAAACAACCGTGCCTCCCGCGAAAAAAAAACCGTAACTTTCGCGAAAGAAAAGAAAAAGAAACGCATTTTTTCGCGCTAAATTGTTTTTTCGGATTTTTTTTGATCGGAAAGCTAAGGAAGACCGAGGAAAAACCAAAACGTTGAAAAAAACCCGTCTAAAAAGCCAAAAATGCGTGCGGAAAAAAAACTAAATCCGGAGGAAGCGTCCAAAACGCGACACGTGGCGAATGGCCGAGAGCGCGCCAAGTGACGCTGATCGTTGCAAGGCTCCCAAAAAAGCGCTCGTTAACTAGTAGCTCCCACATTTTGCTTCCACGAGAAGTGCATAGTTGCTTCTAACTGAGGCACATATTTGAGCAAGCCCTATTTGACGCTGCAGGCGACGGTTACTACTGTTTCTGCAAAACAACACCTGCAGCCGCGTTAGCTGGGCTGCGCCCGTCACTGTCTCTTTCGTTCACAAGAGCTAGGCATCGGATTTCCTGGTTCACTGCGCACTGTGGTAACCACCCCGCAAAGGGAACTTGATGCTCAAAGGTCCATCATTTTTTTATCTTATCATCTTTTCTTTCATTTTTCTGTTTTTTTGTTTTTTTCTCTGTTTTATTTTTTCCTTCTTCCTTGTTTGATGCCTTTTTTTTCTAAATACATCCACATTTTTTAAATTGATGAACTTTTTTCAAATTCGATGAATATTTTATCAAATTGGATGAACTTTTTTCTAATTCAATGAATTTATTTTATGTTGGTGAACTGTTTTCAAATTTGATAAAAAATACAAAGTTGATGAACTTTTTCCAAATCCGATGAACTTTATTTTAAATTTGATGAACTTTTTTTCAAGAATGATGATTTTTCCTTCAATATTGCGAACATTTTTCAAAATTGATGAACTATTTTCAGACTCGATGAACCTTTTTGTCCAAGTCAATGAAGTGTTTGCTACAGGATGAACTTTTTCATAAAGTTTTTCCAAAACCGGTGAACTTTTTTAACCAGTTGCAATTCTTCGTGGGATAAGTTCATTTTTATTATTAGGAACAACAATAATGCATTTTTTCTTAGGAACACAATGAACAAGATTTGCCCATCTACTATTAGCTATAGGATAAATTGCAGTGTTGAGGATATCATTTATCGTTGGCGTCTCGGTCAGCTGGGTATTAGAGATTAATTAGAAATCAGCCGATTAATCGATTTTATCGGTCGACTATTAATCGGCCATTTTTTGCAAACCCCACGTTCCCAACACTAAAATATGCTATACTCAACACCAAAACAATATTGGATAGAAGTGTTATACCTTGATTCCTAGCCTTTGAATATCGTGTAATGATAAGCAAAATAGGACAATAGTACATATTGCATAGCAAGGTCCACAAAACACAAATAAACATAGTTTTTTGAAAACATAATGTTAGGAATATGCATGATTTATCGGTAGATTTTTGGTAAATCGCTTGCGAGAGTGATGAATCGGCCCAAATAATAAAAGGTGAAGATAAGGCATAATCTTATCGGTCACACCCATGAGTAGTGATAAATCAGACGATAAATCGCTAAATCGGAAGATTTCTTGAACAGTGATAAATTGTACCTACCTCCAGAGGTTTTAATATTTCAGTTCTTACCACATCCTTCATTTTAGGATTCAGACGGCGTTGGTGATCAACAACGGGTTTAGTATTAGGCTCCACATTAATCTTGTGCTGACATAAAGTGGGGCTAATGCTCTTAAGATCATCAAAAGTATATCTAATAGCAGCACGATGATTCCTCTGAGTTTTGAATAATCTCTTTTCTTCCTGCTCTGAAAGGTTAGCATTGATAATAACAAGATACATCTTCTTTTCATCAAGATAAACATATTCCAATGTTCTGGCAGTTTCTTTAATTCAAACACAGGATCACTCTTAAGTGGAAGAGTGTCTCCCAAAGTTTCAATAGGTAAAGTATGCTTAAGGATAGGTGCTTGCCTAAAGAATATTTCGTCTATATCATTTCTTTAATTCATATGGATGTCATTTCCATGGTCTAGTATATATTGTTCTAATGGATTGATAACCCACAAATATAGGGGATCGCGACAATCTTTGAGGGTAGTATTGTAACGCCCTCGATGCGGCTATATCTCCTACGTGTCGAAGCATGACTTAGAGGCATAACCGCATTGAAAGCAATGTCGCAAGTGAGTTAATCTTCACAACAACCCATGTAATGAATAAGGGAAAAAGGTACATAGTTGGCTTACACTCGCCACTTCACACAATTACATGAATAAAGCATTACATCAACCAGATACAATCAAGGTCCGACTACGGAACCAAACTAAAAGAAGACTACCCCAAAAGCTACACAGATCCCCGATTGTCCCAACTGGGCTCCACTACTGATCAACTGGAAACGGAACAACAAAACGAACACGAACTCCATCGAGCTCCTCCTTAGCTCGGTTTCGTCACCTGCACGGTTTCATCAGCACCTGCAATCTGGTTTTGGAAGTATCTGTGAGTCACGGGGACTCAGCAATCTCACACCCTCGCGATCAAGACTATTTAAGCTCCTAGGTAGGGTAAAAGGTATGAGGTGGAGCTGCAGCAAGCGACTATCATATTTTGTGGCTAACATACGCAAATGAGAGCGAGAAGAGAAGGCAAAAGCATGGTCGAGAAACTATGATCAAGAAGTGATCCTAGAACAACCTACGTCAAGCATAACTCCAACACCGTCTTCACTTCCCGGACTCCGCCGAGAAGAGACCGTCACGGTCACACACGCGGTTGGTGCATTTTAATTAAGTTCAACTTCAGGTTTTGTACAACCGGACAATAACAAATTCCCATCTGCCCATAACCGCGGGCACGGCTTTCGAAAGTTCATAACCCTGCAGGGGTGTCCCAACTTAGCCCATCACAAGCTCTCACGGTCAACGAAGGATATTCCTTCTCCCAGGACAACCCGATCAGGCTCGGAATCCCAGTTACAAGACATCTCGACAATGGTAAAACTAAACCAACAAAGTCGCCCGATGCGCCGACAAATCCCGATAGGAGTCGCACGTACCTCGTTCTCAGGGCAACACCGGATGAGACTAGGAACGAGTAAAACCAACCCTCAAGTTTCCCCGAGTTGGCCCCGCAGGCAGCTAAGTTCGGACCAACACTCAAAGGAGCACTGGCCCGGGGGGGGGGGAGGTTAAATAAAGATGACCCTTGAGTCTGCAGAACCCAAGGGAAGGTGGTAGGTTGTTAGTGCAAATGGTAAAACCAATGTTGGGCCTTGCTGGAGGAGTTTTATTCAAGGCGAACTGTCAAGGGTTCCCATTATAACCCAACCGTGTAAGGAACGCAAAATCAAGGAACATAACACCGGTATGACGGAAACTAGGGCGACAAGAGTGGAACAAAACACCAGGCATAAGGCCGAGCCTTCCACCCTTTACCAAGTATATAGATGCATTAATTAAATAAGAGATATTGTGATATCCCAACGATAATCATGTTCCAACAAGGAACAGACTCCAATCTTCACCTGCAACTAACAACGCTATAAGAGGGGCTGAGCAAAACGGTAACATAGCCAAACAACGGTTTGCTAGGACATGGTGGGTTAGAGGTTTGACATGGCAATTTGGGAGGCATGATAAGCAAGTGGTAGGTATCATAGCATAGGCATAGCAAAAGAGCGAGCATCTAGCAAGCAAAGATAGAAGTGATTTCGAGGGTATGGTCATCTTGCCTGAGATCCCGCAAGGAAGAAGAACAAGTCCATGAAGAAGACAAACGGACGTAGTCGAACGAATCCTCACAACACGACGTTATCGGATCCAACCCAAAGAAGCAACACCGGGAAGAAGCACACAACATAGTAAACAACCAACACATAAGCATGGCATGATGCACAACCAAGTATGATGCATGTCCGGCTTAAAGAGGCATGGCATGGCAAAATGCACAAACAAAACTACAAATTAAGTGGAGCTCAATATGCAACTCCGTTGCATATTGGCGAAACACCACATGACTTATGTAGTTCGATCTCGTTTATGTACTCAACAATATTAAATGTTGTTAGCATGGCAAGAGGTGAAGCATAACGAAACTATCTATCTAGGCAAGTTTAAATGAGGCCGGAACAACAAAACAACAAGTCCGGAAACTCCTCATGTGCATATTTTAGGTTTGGCACTGATCTGCCCTAAGCCATATTTTAGAGTTGTTAAACATGCAAAGCAATGCCACCATGTTAAACTAGGCAAAATTCTACCCCATTTACATATAAAGTTTATTAGATTTGGAGCTACGGTTATTAAGTTATGAAATAAATCATTTTAACAAGTTATTTAAGCAAATTTAAACAAACATCATTTTATACATTTTAAACATGGATGAAAATGACATATTATGAAACTACACAAAATTCTAAGCAACTTTCATATAAAGTTTGTTTTAATATGATGCACCGTTTGTGAGTTATTATATGCATGAACAACAAGGGGTTTTCTGTTAAACTGGCTAACTCTGGATAAATAGCAAAATCATAGCAGCAGGGAAAAAACACTACATGGGCCGAAACTGGGCAGAGGTCCAATAGAATAGAAAAAAGGAGGCGCTGGTGGTGGCCTCACCATGGGCCTCGGCCCGGTTCAGTGGAGGAGGAGGTAGGCCGCGAAGGGGCAAGCTGGGCCTGGAGGCGCGGGATGCGGCCCACGCGGTCGCTCGCCCGCTCGACCCAGCGACGGAGGCAACAGCGGGAGAAGCAGGGGCGCAGGTCAACGCACGCGGCACGACGCGGCAGGAGCTCCGGCGAGGCGGTCTCGGCGGGGACCGATCGAAACGGGGCTGGGGCGGCGGGATCCGGCGGATCTGGGCACGGGGATGGAGCTCGAGCGGCGCGACGGAAGCTTCGGGCAGCCATGGCGTTTGGTGCTCTCCTGTATTGAGAGACAGAGAGGGAAGCGTGAGGGAGGGAGAGAGAAACGACAGTGAAGAAGAAATAGAGAAAGGAAGGAGGCAGAGGAGCTGCGGCTTGGTACAGCGAGCGAAGAGAGAGGAACGGGCGTTGGGATCTCCGATGGTTGCTGCTGCTTGCGGCAGCACCTGAGGCAAGCCCCTCGGGCACGCGCAGGAGGGAGGAGTGGCGCTGGTGCGAGTTTTGAGGCTAGCGAGGTGTTCGTCTCCTCTAACGCGACGAGGAGGAGGCGGCGCCTGTGGTCGAAGACGACATGAAGAAGCCTGGCTCCATGGGGCTGGAGGACACTGCTGGAGAGGTGGAGTGATGGATCGGTGGTGGTTGGCCAAAGGGGATCTGGGAGGATCCCAAGGTGGGAGGAGGTGGTTGTGGTCTCGGTGGTTGGCTGAGAGGTGGAGGGCATCGGTTGGGCAGGGAACAAATCGAGGAGGGACAAACTGGCGGCGGCGGCGGAGGGATTTGGTGGATGGGACAAGTGGCTAGATTTTAGGGTTAGACTAGATTAGGATAGGGGCTACCTCATCCCTCCGATCGCAATCGGACGATCGTGAATAAATAGCTAGGGAGTCCAATTAACAAAACGGAGATGTTTTGTAGATGTTTGGGGATGTTCCGGACACAACAGAAACGACTGTCGGGGTCGGGTCCGGGACAGCTTTCGGACGCACGCGGGAGGAGGTCTGATGCACTGTGCAAAGAGGGGTAGGCATGGGCCTAGGTGGACTGTGGAGAGCGGGTTGGTCTGAGAGAAGAGGGGAGAGATGCAGCCCGGCACAGTTTCCGGAGACCGAAAACGTCCGACGAAAAGACCGGCTATACTGCCGCTATAGTTAATCGTTGGGGCGTCAAACGAACTCCGAATGCGATGAAACTTGGCAGGAGGCCTATCTACACTATAACAACACCGCATGCCAACTTTCAACCCATTCCGAGAACATTTTTTGGTCACATATAAAATAATATTTCAGACGTGCCGCGGGCGCGTGCAAGTGTGTCTGGGCTCAGAACGAACAACGGAAGGAACTGGGAGACCGGGACAGATGCAAGTTTTGAAAACATGATGATGCAATGCACATGATGACATGGCAAGATGCAACACGCAAGCGAATGACATGGCAACGATGGAAAGTAACTGGAAGACACCTGGCGCAACGGTCTCAGGGCGTCACAACACTCCACCACTACGAGAGGATCTCGTCCCAAGATCTAGAATGGCACCGGAGGGAAAAACGGAAGAGAAAGAGAAGTGGCAAAACTAAATTGCTTCTTTGACAAACGAGTGAAACCAAAGAACCTTGCGAGGTTGAACAAATTGAGAGAAAAGGAATACAATGAAGATGAACGAAGTGGAAAACACTCCGTTAGACAAGGAACCAGAAATACGGCGAAAAAGACGAGCTTAAATGACAGGATTGACATTGAAGCCACTCCGGTCAAAACAAAATAGAGAAGGAATCAGAATGATATAATTTGGGCAGCACTCCGACTGAAAATGGAAGGAAAAGAACATGAACTTGACAAGATGAGAGGATACTTGATGAGATCAACAACATACTGCCTCCGGAACTATTGAAAGAATGGTACAAGGGGTAAGAAAGATTTTAGATGGCACTCCGGTTGAGAAGGGAGGCAAAACCTGATAAGATGAGAGAGATCGAATGAAAACACGACACTCCAGTTGAAAAGGGATAAGCAAAAGGAAAGAGCACGATCTTGGCAAAACGATATGATAGGACGAAGAGATCAACATCACCAAACCCCCAGACAAAATGAGAGGATGGAATGGAATGAACGGAGGGGAAAACAAGATCTTCTACCTCAAATGAGGTTGAAAAGCATCTTTAGGAGAAGGGTCGAACGGAGTTGTTGGAAAAACCAACAACGAAAAGAATAATCTTGATATGGTCTTATGGAATACATCTCAAATTATGAGGTGACAAACCTGCCACTCACGGGAAAAAGAATTGGATTGATATGAACAAGGAGACGAGAAACTCATACCACCGGGAGGATAAAAGAAGGACTTGGGTCATTTATAATCACCATAAATAGCAACAATCCTTAGGTAAGGCTCTAGGTGAAATATAACCCAAGATAACTCCAATGACGAGATTGATGGATTTATAAATACCTCATTCTTAACAACATGTGAATCATGAAACATGAACTCAAATTATCAAAAATGACATAATACCACCTCCATTGATACAGAAGAAAGATTTGCACTCCAGATTGCAAGATGAAGAATGCTTGAACTCCTTAGAAAAGAAATCTCAATGAACACTTCGAGAATGGATTAGCTCCTCGCTGAACCATCATCTAGAGCCTCCACGAAGAACTCCGGTAAAACAATGATCAAACGAATGGAAAGAGAAGTTGAAAACACAAGGTGAAACCATGTAATGATTAGATGGATCTTCGTGGTGACTGATGTCTACTACACAACCTTCTTCTTGTAGACGTTGTTCGGCCTCCAAGTGCAGAGGTTTGTAGGACAGTAGCAAATTTCCCTCAAGTGGATGACCTAAGGTTTATCAATCCGTAGGAGGCGTAGGATGAAGATGGTCTCTCTCAAGCAACCCTGCAACCAAATAACAAAGAGTCTCTTGTGTCCCCAACACACCCAATACAATGGTAAATTGTATAAGTGCACTAGTTCGGCAAAGAGATGGTGAAACAAGTGGTATATGGATAGTAGATATGAGTATTTGTAATCTGAAAATATAAAAACAGCAAGGTAACTAATGATAAAAGTGAGCGTAAACGGTATTGCAATGCGTGGAAACAAGGCCTAGGGTTCATACTTTCGCTAGTGTAAGTTCCCTCAACAATACTAACATAAGTGGATCACATAACTATCCCTCAACATGCAACAAAGAGTCACTCCAAAGTCACTAATAGCAGAGAACGAAAGAAGAGATTATGGTAGGGTACGAAACCACCTCAAAGTTATTCTTTCCAATCAATCCGTTGGGCTATTCCTATAAGTGTCACAAACAGCCCTAGAGTTCGTACTAGAATAACACCTTAAGACACAAATCAACCAAAACCCTAATGTCACCTAGATACTCCAATGTCACCTCAAGTATCCGTGGGTATGATTATACTATATGCATCACACAATCTCAGATTCATCTATTCAACCAACACAAAGGACCTCAAAGAGTGCCCCAAAGTTCTACCGGAGAATCACGACGAAAACGTGTGCCAACCCCTATGCATAGGTTCATGAACCCGCAAGTTGGTCACCAAAACATACATCAAGTGGCACGCGGTATCCCATTGTCACCACAGATATCCACGACAAGACATACATCAAGTGTTCTCAAGTCTTTAAAGACTCAATCTGATAAAATTACTTCAAAGGGGAAACTCAATTCATTACAAGAGAGAAGAGGGGGAGGAGAAACATAAGATCCAACTATAATAGGAAAGCTCATGATACATCAAGATCGTATCATCTCAAGAACACGAGAGAGAGAGAGATCAAACACATAGGTACTGGTACATACCCTCAGCCCCGAGGGAGAACTACTCCCTCCTCGTCATGGAGAGCACCAGGATGATGAAGATGGCCACCAGTGAGGGTTCCCCCCTCCGGCAGGGTGCCGGAACAAGGTCCCGATTGACTTTTGGTGGCTACGGAGGCTTCTGGCGGCAGAACTACCGATCTATTGTGCATTCTGGAAGTTTTAGGTCACGTAGGTATATATGGGTGCAGGAGGTACGTCTGGGGAGCCACGAGGGTCCCACGAGACAGGGGGCGCGCCCTAGGGGGGGCGCCCCACCCTCGTGAACACCTCGTTTCTTCCTTGACGTGGGGTCCAAGTCCATCAGGTGTGTTTCCTTCCAAAAATAACTTCTCCAGTTGATTTCGTTCCGTTTCGACACCGTCTGATATTCCTTTCCTTCAAAACACTGAAATAGGCATAAAACAGCAAATCTGGGCTGGGCCTCCGGTTAATAGGTTAGTCCCAAAAGTAATATAAAAGTGGATAGTACAGCCCAATATTGCCCAAAACAGTAGATAATATAGCATGGAGCAATAAAAAATTATAGATACGTTGGAGACGTATCAAGCATCCCCAAGCTTAATTCCTGCTCGTCCTCGAGTAGGTAAATGATAAAAAAATAATTTTTGATGTGGAATGCTAGTTGGCATAATTTCAATGTAATTCTTCTTACTTGCGATATGAATATTCAGATCCGAAAGATTCAAGGCAAAAGTTCATATTGACATAAAAATAATAATACTTCAAGCATACTAACAAAGCAATTATGTCTTCTCAAAATAGCATGGCCAAAGAAAGTTATCCCTACAAAATCATATAGTCTGGCTATGCTCCATCTTCACCACACAAAGTATTTAAATCATGCACAACCCCGATGACAAGCCAAGCAATTGTTTCATACTTATGATGTTCTCAAACTTTTTCAATCTTCACGCAATACATGAGCGTGAGCCATGGACATAGCACTATAGGTGGAATAGAATGGTGGTTGTGGAGAAGACAAAAAGGGAGAAGATAGTCTCACATCAACTAGGCGTATCAACGGGTTATGGAGATGCCCATCAATAGATATCAATGTGAGTGAGTAGGGATTGCCATGCGACAGATGCACTAGAGCTATAAATGTATGAAAGCTCAACAAAAGAAACTAGTGGGTGTGCATCCAACTTGCTTGCTCATTAAGACCTAGGGCATTTTGAGGAAGCCCATAATTGGAATATACAAGCCGAGTTCTATAATGAAAGATTCCCACTAGTATATGAAAGTGAAAACATAGGATACTCTCTATCATGAAGATCATGGTGATACTTTGAAGCACAAGTGTGGTAAAAGGATAGTAGCATTGTCCCTTTTTATTTTTATTTTTTATTTGGCCTTTTTTATTTGGATTTTTTTATTTGGCCTTCCTTTTTTACGGCCTTTCTCTTTTTTGGGGATAATGCTCTATTGAATGATGATCATCACACTTCTATTTATTTACAACTCAATGATACAACTCGATACTTAGAACAAGATATGACTCTATATTAATGCCTCCGGCGGTGTACCGGGATGTGCAATGGTGCATGAGTGACATGTATGAAAGAATTATGAACGGTGGCCTTGCCACAAATACGATGTCAACTACATGATAATGCAAAGCAATATGACAATGATGAAGCGTGTCATAATAATGGAATGGTGGAAAGTTGCATGGCAATATATCTCAGAATGGCTATGGAAATGCTATAATAGGTAGGTATGGTGGCTGTTTTGAGGAAGGTAAATGGTGGGTTTATGGTAACGACGAAAGTTGCGCGGTACTAGAGAGGCTAGCAAAGGTGGAAGGGTGAGAGTGCGTATAATCCATGGACTCAACATTAGTCATAAAGAACTCACATACTTATTGCAAAAATCTATTAGTTATCGAAACAAAGTACTACGCACATGCTCCTAGGGGGATAGATTGGTAGGAAAATACCATCGCTCGTCCCCGACCGCCACTCATAAGGAAGACAATCAATAAATAAATCATGATCCGACTTCATCCCATAACGGTTCACCATACGTGCATGCTACGGGAATCACAAACTTTAACACAAGTATTCTTTGAATTCACAACTACTCAACTAGCATGACTTTATGTTGGGGAACGTAGCATAAATTCAAAATTTTCCTACGTGTCACCAAGATCTATCTATGGATTTATCTAGCAACGAGGGAGGAGTGGATCTACATACCCTTGTAGATCGCGCACGGAAGCGTTCAAGAGAACGGGGTTGATGGAGTCGTACTCGTCGTGATCCAAATCACCGATGATCCTAGCGCCGAACGGACGGCACCTCCGCGTTCAACACACGTACGGAGCAGCGACGTCTCCTCCTTCTTGATCCAGCAAGGGGGGAGGAGAGGTTAATGGAGATCCAATAGCACGATGGCGTGGTGGTGGAAGTAGCGGGATTCCAACAAGGCTTCGCCAAGCGCTGCGGGAGGAGGGAGATGTGTCACGGGAGGGAGAGGGAGGCGCTAGGGCTTAGGTATGGTTGCCCTCCCTTCCCCCCACTATATATAGGGCCAAGGGAGAGGGGGAGGGCGCAGCCTTGCCCCTTCCTCCAAGGAAGGGTGCGGCCAAGGGGGGGAGGAGTCCATCCTCCCCAAGGCACCTCGGAGGTGCCTTCCCCCTTTAGGACTCTCCCCTCCTCTTGTCCCTTTGGCGCATGGGCCTCTAGGGGCTGGTGCCCTTGGCCCATGTAGGCCAAGGCGCACCCCCTACAGCCCATGTGGACCCCCCACCCGGTGGACCCCCGGGACCCTTCTGGTGGTCCCGGTACAATACCGATGACCCCGAAACTTGTCCCGATGGCCGAAATAGCACTTCCTATATATAATTCTTTACCTCCGGACCATTCCGGAACTCCTCGTGATGTCCGGGATCTCATCCCGGACTCCGAACAACTTTCGGGTTACCGCATACTAATATCTCTATAACCCTAGCGTCACCGAACCTTAAGTGTGTAGACCCTACGGGTTCGGGAGACATGCAGACATGACCGAGATGACTCTCCGGTCAATAACCCACAGCGGGATCTGGATACCCATGTTGGCTCCCACATGTTCCACGATGATCTCATCGGATGAACCACGATGTCAGACAATCAATCCCGTATACAATTCCCTTTGTCTATCGGTACGATACTTGCCCGAGATTCGATCGTCGGTATCCCCATACGTCGTTCAATCTCGTTACCGGCAAGTCTCTGTACTCGTTCCGTAACACATCATCCCGTGATCAACTCCTTGGTCACATTGTGCACATTATGATGATGTCCTACCGAGTGGGCCCAGAGATACCTCTCCGTTTACACGGAGTGACAAATCCCAGTCTCGATTCGTGCCAACCCAACAGACACTTTTGGAGATACCCGTAGTGCACCTTTATAGCCACCGAGTTACGTTGTGACGTTTGGTACACCCAAAGCATTCCTACGGTATCCGGGAGTTGCACAATCTCATGGTCTAACGAAAAGATACTTAACATTTAGAAAAGCTTTAGCAGACAAAGCTTTAGCATACGAACTACACGATCTAGTGCTATGCTTAGGATTGGGTCTTGTCCATCACATCATTCTTCTAATGATGTGATCCCGTTATCAACGACATCCAATGTCCATGGTCAGGAAACCGTAACCATCTATTGATCAACGAGCTAGTCAACTAGAGGCTTACTAGGGACATGGTGTTGTCTATGTATCCACACATGTATCTGAGTTTCCTATCAATACAATTCTAGCATGGATAATAAACGATTATCATGAACAAGGAAATATAATAATAACTAATTTATTATTGCCTCTAGGGCATATTTCCAACACTAGAGTCAATAATCCAGTTCACATCGCTATGTGACTAACACTCAAGGTCACATCCCCATGTGACTAACACCCAAAGAGTTTACTAGAGTCAATAATCTAGTTCACATTACCATGTGATTAACACTCGATGAGTTCTGGGTTTGATCATGTTATGCTTGTGAGAGATGTTATAGTCAACGGGTCTGAATCTTTCAGATCCGTATGTACTTCCCAAATCTCTATGTCATCTTGTAGATGTAGCTACTACGGTATATTTGGAGCCATTTCAAATAACTGTTCTACTTGGAGCTATTCTAAATTGTTGCTCCATTATACGTATCCGGTATCTCTACTCAGAGCTATCCGGATAGGTGTTAAGCTTGTATCGACGTAACTCTTTACGTCGAACTCTTTTACCACCTCCATAATCGAGAAAATTCCTTAGTCCACTAGTTACTAAGGATAACTTTGACCGCTGTCTTGTGATCCATTCTTGGATCACTCTTGTACCCCTTGACTGACTCATGGCAAGGCACATTTCAGGTGCGGTACACAGCATAGCATACTGTAGAGCCTATGTCTTAAGCATAGGGGACGACCTTCGTCCTTTCTCTCTATTCTGCCGTGGTCGAGCTTTAAGTCTTAACTTCATACCTTACAACTCAGGCAAGAACTCCTTCTTTGACTGATCCATCTTGAACACCTTCAAGATCATGTCAAGGTATGTGCTCATTTGAAAGTACCATTAAGCGTTTTGATCTATCCTTATAGATCTTGATGCTCAATGTTCAAGTAGCTTAATCCAGGCTTTCCATTGAAAAAACACTTTCCAAATAACCCTATATGCTTTCCAGAAATTCTATGTCATTTCTGATCAACAATATGTCAACAACATATATTCATCAGAAATTCTATAGTGCTCCCACTCACTTCTTTGGAAATACAAGTTTCTCATAAACTTTGTATAAACCCAAAAATCTTTGATCATCATCAAAGCATACATTCCAACTCCGAGATGCTCACTGCAGTCCTTAGAAGGATTGCTGGAGCTTTTGCATACTTATGAGCATCTTTCAGGATTGACAAAACCTTCCGGTTGTATCACATACAACCTTTCCTCAAAAAAACGTCGAGGAAACAATGTTTTGATATCCTATCTGCAAGATTTCATAAATAATGCAGTAATCGCTAATATAATTCCAACAGACTCTTAGCATCGCTACGAGTGAGAAAGTCTCATCGTAGTCAACTCCTTGAACTTGTCGGAAAACATCTTAACGACAAGTCGAGCTTTCTTAATGGTGATACTTACCATCATTGTCCGTCTTCCTTTTAAAATCCATCTGTACCTAACAGCCTTACGACCATCAAGTAGTTCTGTCAAAGTCTACACTTTGTTTCCATACATGGATCCTCTCTCGGATTTTATGGCCTCGAGCCATTTATCGGAATCCGGGCCCACCATCGCTTCTCCATAGCTCGTAGGTTCATTGTTGTCTAGCAACATGACTTCCAAGACAGGATTACGTACCAGTCTGAAGTAGTACGCATCCTTGTCATCCCACGAGGTTTGGTAGTGACTTGATCTGAAGTCTCATGATCACTATCATAAGCTTCCACTTCAATTGGTGTAGGTGCCACAGGAACAACTTCCTGTGCCCTGCCACACACTAGTTGAAGAGACGGTTCAATAACCTCATCAAGTCTCCACCATCCTCCCACTCAATTCTTTCGAGAGAAACTTTTCCTCGAGAAAGGACCCGATTCCAGAAACAATCCCTTATTGCTTTCGGACCTGAGACAGGAGGTATACCCAACTATTTTGGGTGTCCTATGAAGATGCATTTATCCGCTTCGGGTTTGAGCTTATCAGCCTGAAACTTTTTCACATAAGCGTCGCAGCCCCAAACTTTTAAGAAATGACAGCTTAGGTTTCTCTAAACCATAGTTCATACGGTGTCATCTCATCAGAATTACGTGGTTCCCTATTTAAAGTGAATGTGGTTGTCTTTAATGCCTAACCCATAAACTATCGTGGTAATTCGATAAGATACATCATGGTATGCATCATATCCAATAGGGTGCAGTTATGATGTTCGGACACACCATCACACTATGGTGTTCCAGGCTGTATTAGTTGTGAAACAATTTCCACAATGTCTTAATTCTGTGCCAAACTTGTAATTCAGATATTCATCTCTATGATCATATCATAGATATTTTATCCTCTTGTCACGACGATCTTTCAACTTCACCCTGAAATTACTTGAACCTTTCAATAATTCAGACTCGTGATTCATCAAGTAAATGTACTCAACATCTACTCAAACCATCTGTGAAGTAAGAACATAACGATATCCACTACACGCCTCAGCACTCATTGGACTGCACACATCAAAATGTATTACTTCCAACAAGTTGCTTTCTAGTTCCATTTTACTGAAAAACGAGGCTTTCAGTCATCTTGCCCATGTGGTATGATTTGCATGTCTCAAGTGATTCAAAATCAAGTGAGTCCAAACGGTCCATTTGCATGGAGTTTCTTCATGCATATACACCAATAGACATGGTTCGCATGTCTCAAACCTTTCAAAAACGAGTGAGCCCAAAGATCCATCAACATGGAGCTTCTTCATGCGTTTTATACCGATATGACTTAAGTGGCAGTGCCACAAGTAGGTGGTACTATCATTACTATCTTTTGGCATGAACATGTGTATCACTACGATCGAGATTCAATAAACCATTCATTTCAGGTGTAAGACCATTTGAAGGTATTATTCAAATAAACAGAGTAACCATTATTCTCTTTAAATGAATAACCGTATTGCGATAGACATAATCCAATCATGTCCATGCTCAACGCAAACTCCAAATAACAATTATTTAGGTTTTAATACCAATCTCGATGGTAGAGGGAGCGTGCAATGCTTGATCATATCAACCCTGGAAACACTTCCAACACATATCGTCAGCTCACCTTTAGCTAGTCTCCGTTTATTCCGTAGCCTTTTGTTTCGAGTTACTAACACTTAACAACCGAACCGGTATCTAATACCCTGGTGCTACTAGGAGTACTAGTAAAGTACACAGCAACACAATGTATATCCAATATACTTCTATCGACCTTGCCAGCCTTCTCATCTACCAAGTATCTAGGGTAATTCTGCTCCAGTGGCTGTTCCCCTTATTACAGAAGCACTCAGTCTCGGGTTTGGGTTCAACCTTGGGTTTCTTCACTAGAGCAGCAGCTGAATTGCCGTTTCATGAAGTATCCCTTTGTTCCCTTGCCCTTCTTGAAACTAGTGGTTTCACCAACCATCAACAATTGATGCTCCTTCTTGATTTCTACTTTCGTGGTGTCAAACATCGCGAATATCTCAAGGATCATCATATATGTCCCTGATATATCATAGTTCATCACGAAGCTCTAGCAGCTTGGTGGTAATGACTTTGGAGAACCATCACTATTTCATTTGGAAGATCAACTCCCACTCGATTCAAGCGATTGTTGTACTTAGACAATCTGAGCACAAGCTCAACAATTGATCTTTTCTCCCTTAGTTTGTAGGCTAAGAAAATCGTCGGAGGTCTTATACCTTTTGACGTGGGCACGAGCCTGAAATCCCAATTTCAGCCCTCAAAACATCTCATATGTTTTGCGACGTTTCAAAACCGTCTTCGGTGCCTCAATTCTAAACCGTTTAACTGAACTATCACGTAGTTATCAAAACGTGTATGTCAGATGTTCGCAACATCCACAGACAACGCTCGAGGTTCAGCACACTGAGCGGTGCATTAAGGACATAAGCCTTCTAAGAAGCAATGAGGACAATCCTCAGTTTACGGACCTAGTCC
The DNA here is from genome assembly GCF_003073215.2 of Triticum urartu. NCBI lineage: Eukaryota > Viridiplantae > Streptophyta > Magnoliopsida > Poales > Poaceae > Triticum > Triticum urartu. The sequence goes on along the minus strand of NC_053026.1, from coordinate 3,377,108 downwards.
GCATAATTGCTACTATCAACTTTCAACTAATTTTCTCTAGGAACATATCTAAACAGTAGAACAGAAGCGCGAGCTACGACATAATTTGCGAAGACCTTTTGACTATGTTCAGGATAATTAAGTTCATCTTATGAACTCCCACTCAGATAGACATCTCTCTAGTCATCTAAGTGATTACATGATCCGAGTCAACTAGGCCGTGTCCGATCATCACGTGAGACGGACTAGTCAACATCGGTGAACATCTTCATGTTGATTGTATCTACCATACGACTCATGCTCGACCTTTCGGTCTTCTGTGTTCCGAGGCCATGTCTATACACATGCTAGGCTCATCAAGTCAACCTAAGTGTTTGCATGTGTAAATCTGTCTTACACCCGTTGTATGTGAACGTTTGAATCAAACACCCGATCATCACGTGGTGCATTGAAACAACGAACTGTCGCAACGGTGCACAGTTAGGGGGAACACTTTCTTGAAATTATTATGAGGGATCATCTTATTTACTACCGTCGTTCTAAGCAAATAAGATGTATAAACATGATAAACATCACATGCAATCAAATAATAGTGACATGATATGGCCAATATCATATAGCTCCTTTGATCTCCATCTTGGGGCTCCATGATCATCTTGTCACCAGCATGACACCATGATCTCCATCATCATGATCTCCATCATCGTGTCTCCATGAAGTTGTCACATCATCTATTGCTTCTACTACTACAGCTAACGGTTAGCAATAAAGTAAAGTAATTACATGACGTTTATGTTGACACGCAGGTCATAAATAAATTAAGACAACTCCTATGGCTCCTGCCGGTTGTCATACTCATCGACATGCAAGTCGTGATTCCTATTACAAGAACATGATCAATCTCATACATCACATATATCATTCATCACATCCTTTTGGCCATATCACGTCACATAGCATACCCTGCAAAAACAAGTTAGACGTCCTCTAATTGTTGTTTGCATGTTTTACATGGCTGCTATGGGTTTCTAGCAAGAACGTTTCTTACCTACGCAAAAACCACAACGTGATATGCCAATTGCTATTTACCCTTCATAAGGACCCTTTTCATCGAATCCGATCCGAGTAAAGTGGGAGAGACAGACACCCGCTAGCCACCTAATGCAACTAGTGCATGTCAGTCGGTGGAACCGGTCTCACGTAAGCATACGTGTAAGGTTGGTCCGGGCCGCTTCATCCCACGATGCCGCCGAATCAAGATAAGACTAGTAACGGCAAGCATATTGAACAAAATCAACGCCCACAACTACTTTGTGTTCTACTCGTGCATAGAAACTACGCATAGACCTAGCTCATGATGCCACTATTGGGGAACGTAGCATAAATTCAAAATTTTCCTACGTGTCACCAAGATCTATCTATGGAGTTATCTAGCAACGAGGGAGGAGTGGATCTACATACCCTTGTAGATCGCGCGCGGAAGCGTTCAAGAGAACGGGGTTGATGGAGTCGTACTCGTCGTGATCCAAATCACCGATGATCCTAGCGCCGAACGGACGGCACCTCCGTGTTCAACACACGTACGGAGCAGCGACGTCTCCTCCTTCTTGATCCAGCAAGGGGGGAGGAGAGGTTAATGGAGATCCAACAGCACGACGGCGTGGTGGTGGAAGTAGCGGGATTCCAACAGGGCTTCGCCAAGCGCTGCGGGAGGAGGGAGATGTGTCACGGGAGGGAGAGGGAGGCGCCAGGGCTTAGGTATGGTTGCCCTCCCTTCCCCCCACTATATATAGGGCCAAGGGAGAGGGGGAGGGCGCAGCCTTGCCCCTTCCTCCAAGGAAGGGTGCGGCCAAGGGGGGGAGGAGTCCATCCTCCCCAAGGCACCTCGGAGGTGCCTTCCCCCTTTAGGACTCTCCCCTCCTCTTGTCCCTTTGGCGCATGGGCCTCTAGGGGCTGGTGCCCTTGGCCCATGTAGGCCAAGGCGCACCCCCTACAGCCCATGTGGACCCCCGGGGCAGGTGGACCCACCCGGTGGACCCCCGGGACCCTTCCGGTGGTCCCGGTACAATACCGATGACCCCGAAACTTGTCCCGATGG